>NC_080540.1:235222793-235580293 GCF_028640845.1 Ahaetulla prasina
CCACTTCTACAAAAGGATTGCACAGCTGGAGAAGGCCTAAGGGAATAAGGAAGCCACTAAAAGGATTGCTCATCTTTGCTTTAGAACAACGTTTTTTTTCAAACTTGGCAACTTGGCCAAGTTTGAAAAACACTGATTTAGAAGGAATTCTGAGGTGTTGAACACTTTTAATTTAAAATGCACCAAGAAAACAAAAGCAAGGGCTGAATTGTCATGCCTATCATTGGTTATCATTGCCAGTTCATTTTTCTTTTTTGGATTTGTACTGAATCGGATGAAATTTAAAGTGCAGCGTATTCTTTTGAGGAAATGATGCTTAATAAGTTTCAGAAAAGTAAGCACAAGGATAGGCAAACCCTTGACAAAATGAGACAATATTACAGTTATGGTTATCCACTCTGTGAAAAAACATCTGCTGAAATTCAGGCATGTGGACCTTTTTTAAAATTTGTTTAAAATGTCTGATTTCCCCCACACACACACTTGCTGATTCCCTCTGCTGTTTCACAGGTGATTGATTTCTCCAGAGAATTCAGGGATTCTTGATAGAAAAATAGCCAGATTATAAAATGATGGTGTTAGATTTGTGGATAGATAGACAGGAGACAGGCTTCAACTGCAGCTCTTTTATTCACAACTATGTACAATCCAGCAGCTAGCCTCTCTGACAGCCAGCCCTTTTATAGGGAGCTGTCAGGAGAGCTAGCCAATCATATTTGAGCTATTTTCCCACTTGAAAAGTGGACCTGATTGAAAACTACTGCTGCCAATATATAACAGATAGATACAAGAGCTATGCATCCTAAAGTTGAGACTCTGTGGATCGATCCTTTTGATTGGAGGATCCAATCTGAGTTGGTCACCAGGACCAGAGTTTTTGTCTTCTGAACTTTCAGACTCATCTTCTCTCTAGCAGAGGGTGTGCTTTGGGCTGTTCTATGTGTGGTATTTATATGGTGCCTGAGATAAGATAAGATCTTATCTTGCTGAAGTTGGTGTTGAACGTTACTGTATTGTATGTATCAAACATTCCATCTCATTTCTTGCACTGAAAGGATCCCAGGGGGTAGAACGATTGTATATCAAACCTCAGCATTTCTTTCAGCCATACAATTGGACAGTACTGGAAATCAGTATTTCATAAATTTTTATTTTGTTATAGATGATACCAAGCTGGCAGGAATTTCTAATGCTTTGGAAGATAGACTCAAGATTCAGAAGGACCTTGACAGACTTGAGCATTGGCCCCTAGCCAGTAAAATGTAGTTCAGTGGTGAAAAAAGTAAGGTCCTGCACTTAGGCAGAAAAACCAAATGGATAGGTACAGAAGAGACAGTCCCTGGCTCAACAGTTGTAACTGTGGGAGGGACATAGATGTCCTAGGATGCATCAACAAGGGGAAGCATCACAATCACAAAAAGTGATAATACCGCTTTTTGCCACACTAGTGAGGCCATACTTGGTATACTGTGTACAGTTCTAGACACCACTATGTAAAAATGATCCTGAGACCCTAGAAAGTATGCAGAGAAAAGCAACAAAGATGATAACGATTCTGGGGGGTAAATCATTTGATGGAAACCAGGTATGTCTAGCCTATCAAAGAGAAGGACTGGGGGGTCAGGATAATTGTCTTGAAGGGCTGTCACAGAGAAGAGGAGGTTGACTTATTCTTCAAAGCACCAGAGGGCAGGACAAGAAGTAATGGGTGCAAGCTTGTTAAAGAGAGAGCCAACCTACTCTGTTTCTCTGAAAATAAGACCCAAATGGAAAATAAGTCCTAGCATGATTTTTCAGGATGCTCATAACATAAGCACTACCACCAAAATAAGCCCCAGTTAAGATTGTCAGCCAGGTAGATGCATTTAGTACTGTATTTCCCCCAAAATAAGACTTAACCAGAAAATAAACTCTAATGGGTCTTTTGGAGCAAAAATTAATATAAGACCCAGTCTTATTTTTGGGGAAACATGGTAGAAGTAAGGATACATTTTCTGACAGTGAGAACAATTAATCAGTGGAATAGCTTGCTTCCAAACATTGTGAGTGCTCCATCAAAAATAGGTTTTCAAAAATTCAATAATTTGACCAAGATGGTATAAGGCTATGATGGCGAACCTTTGAGGTTCCTGCGTGCTGGCCTGCATGCTGGAAGTGGTATGTGAAACCATCCCTTAAGGTATGCATGGCCCTGCTGGCCTTCGCATGTGCAGAAGCGGCGACACCCATCGTGCATGTGTGAGCCAGCACCCAAACACCCGGATACCGGCATGGAAGCACGGCCGACGAACAGTTGACCATCGCGCATGCACACAGCGTCAACCCAGAAGGTCGGGTGCCGGCCTGTGCATGTGTTCTTCCAGGTTCTGCTGCTCCCGCATGCGCAACAGCCAGCTGACCAGCGCACGTGTGATCACAGGAATGTGGAAGAGGAGTGCCATAGGTTCACTGGCACTGGTATGAGGCCTCCTGTCTTGAGCAGGGGATTAGACTAGACCTCTGAGGTCCTTTCCAGTCTTTGATTCTATGTTCTAATGTGGTGTTCTAAGAGCTATGAAGACGGGGCTAGGCCAAAGGTTTATCTTTGCTACTCTAAAATGGGCAATACATAGAGGGGCTATCTTATTTACAGAAGCTATGGCAACAACATTTCAAACTTACAATTTCTGTTTAGAAAACCATGACTAAGATTAGTGAGGTATAAACTAGATTGGTTAAAGGGAAGGGAAGAGGGAAATTAGTTAAGAAAAGGTCAGACAGATAGTAAATGGTAGATGAATTAGCATGGAAAGAACTGAGAATTAGAAGAACTCAAAGAATTAGAAAGAACTGAAAGTTGGTGATTGGGTTTTACGGCAAAAGGAACAGATTTGCCACCATGAACTACCCTTTGATCTGAGGAACCTGGCTGGAAAAAGTCCTAGTGGCTGAAATGACAGAAAAGTGCTATGCAACCATAATGATACCTCAGGAAATCAACTCGTCTAACAGATCAAGATTTCAAGGTCAGCCTTGAGCATGATATACCCATGATACAATGCCTTGCCCCAATTTTATTCTTTATACATATGCAAAGAATATATAGATATATGGAGAAGGCTAAGAAGAGAGGGATATGACTAGAAGTAAAATTAAAAGGGGAGAAAATCTGTTATATTGTCAAGGCAATCCAAGTGAACTCCCCAGTCTGATTGCCTCTGAAACAACACGTAGGAAACTAGGAATAAATGTAAAGTTTGTAATGCACTTAGGGATGAACGTTGCTAGATTTTTTTAAAGGATATGCTAGGTACGTTCCAGAAGTTAATAACAAGGCAGCTGCTACAAAGGATGTGTTAGTTTTCTTTTCCCATTTCCAAGGTTATTTTTTCCCCCAATATATTCCCTTAGAGCCATTTCACTCTTCTCAAACATGAGCCTCAAAATCCCCCAAAGGGATTTCTCTTGCTAGCTGTGGAGAAATGTCTTTAAATCTCTATACACAAATAAAGGTTACTGAATGGGCGAACAGCTGAAACCAAAGCAAAAGGGATAATGTTGAGAATGAAATATAGGTGACTTCAAAGGGATGAAGAAAGATTCCACTATCATTGTTCTGTTTTCCTGTCAGTCCTATCCTAGCCGAAGGCAATATTGTTTTATTAGGCATTATTCTAACATCCGATAGATTCTAAAGCACGATACATCTTTATTTATTTTTATATTTCTCTATATAAGGAAAAACAGAATGCGAGTTCCTGTTAGATCAGACCGAAGATCCTTATAGTCTATTATTCGCCTGTATTTCAAATGCTTCTAGGAAAGCAGGATCTGAGGATAATATCTACTTATCTTTTTGAATGTCATTTTTAAAGAAGTTCTGTATATGACACAGGTTAAAACATGAAGCTTATTTTGCCCTTCGCTAATTTGTATAATCCCTTGTGAAGCAATTCTGACTGGTGACTATCAAAATTTACCTCCTGAAATTATCTCACCAGTCTACTTGGAATACTGGCCATCTACTTCCAGGACATATTGAACAAATACACCAAAATAAGCCCCAGTTAAGATTGTCAGCCAGGTAGATGCATTTAGTACTGTATTTCCCCCAAAATAAGACTTAACCAGAAAATAAACCCTAATGGGTCTTTTGGAGCAAAAATTAATATAAGACCCAGTCTTATTTTTGGGGAAACATGGTGGAAGTAAGGATACATTTTCTGACAGTGAGAACAATTAATCAGTGGAATAGCTTGCTTCCAAACATTGTGAGTGCTCCATCAAAAATAGGTTTTCAAAAATTCAATAATTTGACCAAGATGGTATAAGGCTATGATGGCGAACCTTTGAGGTTCCTGCGTGCTGGCCTGCATGCCGGAAGTGGTATGTGAAACCATCCCTTAAGGTATGCATGGCCCTGCTGGCCTTCGCATGTGCAGAAGCGGCGACACCCATCGTGCATGTGTGAGCCAGCACCCAAACACCCGGATACCGGCATGGAAGCACAGCCGACGAACAGTTGACCATCGCGCATGCACACAGCGTCAACCCAGAAGGTCGGGTGCCGGCCTGTGCATGTGTTCTTCCAGGTTCTGCTGCTCCCGCATGCGCAACAGCCAGCTGACCAGCGCACGTGTGATCACAGGAATGTGGAAGAGGAGTGCCATAGGTTTACTGGCACTGGTATGAGGCCTCCTGTCTTGAGCAGGGGATTAGACTAGACCTCTGAGGTCCTTTCCAGTCTTTGATTCTATGTTCTAATGTGGTGTTCTAAGAGCTATGAAGATGGGGCTAGGCCAAAGGTTTATCTTTGCTACTCTAAAATGGGCAATACATAGAGGGGCTATCTTATTTACAGAAGCTATGGCAACAACATTTCAAACTTACAATTTCTGTTTAGAAAACCATGACTAAGATTAGTGAGATATAAACTAGATTGGTTAAACGGAAGGGAAGAGGGAAATTAGTTAAGAAAAGGTCAGACAGATAGTAAATGATAGATGAATTAGAATGGAAAGAACTGAGAATTAGAAGAACTCAAAGAATTAGAAAGAACTGAAAGTTGGTGGTTGGGTTTTACGGCAAAAGGAACAGATTTGCCACCATGAACTACCCTTTGATCTAAGGAACCTGGCTGGAAAAAGTCCTAGTGGCTGAAATGACAGAAAAGTGCTATGCAACCATAATGATACCCCAGGAAATCAACTCGTCTAACAGATCAAGATTTCAAGGTCAGTGTCGTGTCCCACTCCTCCGCTGACGGCCGGGTCAGGGAAATCCGAATCAGGCTTGCCTCTGCAGCTCTGCCCAAAGTCCTAGCAAAGTCCTCAGAGCAGGCAGGAGACCAGTAAGTGACTTCAGCAAGATAAGTTCGACTTTTGCCTGACTCAGAGACTGCCAGAAAGTAGCTCCTTTATATAGGCCATGGGGTGTGGCTCCATGACTCAGCACTCATTAAGGCCTGCCCCTCCCTTCCCTCTGTTGCCTCCGCCTCTCCAATCTTCTGATGCGAGGGTCACTCCAATCAGCTGTTCTTGGGAGTAAACCCTCCTCAGGCTCACCTGCTGTGGATGAGGGGGAGGGGTCTAGCTGCTCCGTTTGCCTGGGCATGGAGTCAGGGCTGGGGCAGGGAGATGCTCCTTCTTCTGCAGTTTGTGGGGGCATGGAGCCAGGACTTGGGCCGGAAGGCATACATTCCTCAGTGTTGGGGAGCAGGTAAGAAGGCCCCGGCTGCTCTGAGGGCGGGCAAGACACAACAGTCAGCCTTGAGCATGATATAACCATGATACAATGCCTTGCCCCAATTTTATTCTTTATACATATGCAAAGAATATATAGATATATGGAGAAGGCTAAGAGAGGGATATGACTAGAAGTAAAATTAAAAGGGGAGAAAATCTGTTATATTGTCAAGGCAATCCAAGTGAACTCCCCAGTCTGATTGCCTCTGAAACAACACGTAGGAAACTAGGAATAAATGTAAAGTTTGTAATGCACTTAGGGATGAACGTTGCTAGATTTTTTTAAAGGATATGCTAGGTACGTTCCAGAAGTTAATAACAAGGCAGCTGCTACAAAGGATGTGTTAGTTTTCTTTTCCCATTTCCAAGGTTATTTTTTCCCCCAATATATTCCCTTAGAGCCATTTCACTCTTCTCAAACATGAGCCTCAAAATCCCCCAAAGGGATTTCTCTTGCTAGCTGTGGAGAAATGTCTTTAAATCTCTATACACAAATAAAGGTTACTGAATGGGCGAACAGCTGAAACCAAAGCAAAAGGGATAATGTTGAGAATGAAATATAGGTGACTTCAAAGGGATGAAGAAAGATTCCACTATCATTGTTCTGTTTTCCTGTCAGTCCTATCCTAGCCGAAGGCAATATTGTTTTATTAGGCATTATTCTAACATCCGATAGATTCTAAAGCACGATACATCTTTATTTATTTTTATATTTCTCTATATAAGGAAAAACAGAATGTGAGTTCCTGTTAGATCAGACCGAAGATCCTTATAGTCTATTATTCGCCTGTATTTCAAATGCTTCTAGGAAAGCAGGATCTGAGGATAATATCTACTTATCTTTTTGAATGTCATTTTTAAAGAAGTTCTGTATATGACACAGGTTAAAACATGAAGCTTATTTTGCCCTTCGCTAATTTGTATAATCCCCATGTGAAGCAATTCTGACTGGTGACTATCAAAATTTACCTCCTGAAATTATCTCACCAGTCTACTTGGAATACTGGCCATCTACTTCCAGGACATATTGAACAAATACACCAACATATTTTTTTCTCAGCGTACGTACTTGTTATGCAGTAACAGTAGTATGTGCTTTCTTTTCTAGTGCTTGATCAAATACACTTGGTCATCTTCATGCAAATTTAATTACTGTAGATAAGTTCAAAATAGAAATCAAGAGTTTACTTTTTTGTTATTTTTTACATTGCACACATTTTCACAAATTGCATATATGTATGTATACCTATCAACTGGCAAATAGATCTGTGTATCCAACCAATCAGAGGCATCCTTCTTGTTTAGAATCAGGGGCTTTTTTATATAAAGCATAAGCTTTTATGAGATGAAGCCCTCCTACTTTCTAATAAAGTGTGTTAATCACAGAAGGTGCCACCAGATTGTTTCTGATTTGGGGCTATTATAAACTTATCCTGCTCACTTCCAGCAATGCCTTTTTTGTTTATGTGGTCTTTTTGTCCTGCTAGAAAAAGATTCTGGGGAGAAAACCACTCACAGCCCAATACCAATCTAATTCAACATTATTTTTGGAATTATTTTAGCAGTGTTCTATGGTGCTTAGCCAAGTGATATTACTCTTGAGCAATCATGCATGGGATTAGGCTGCACATGAGTATGCCTGACAATTTTATTGAACTATGGAGAAAAGGAATGCTGGAAAGAGACCAGAAAACAGATCTGCAAACCTGAGATGTAACAAAACTGAAACAAAAATAGATCCAAGATGTGGTGTAGGAATACACAATCTCAGGAGACTATGTCCATGAAGACGTTGGGTATTTTTTATAGAATAGAATAGAATAGAATAGAATAGAATAGAATAGAATAGAATAGAATAGAATAGAATAGAATAGAATTTTATTGGCCAAGTGTGATTGGACACACAAGGAATTTGTCTTGGTGCATATGCTCTCAGTGTACATAAAAGAAAAGATACGTTCATCAAGGTACAACCTTTACAACACAATTGATGGTCAATATATCAATATAAATCATAAGGATTGCCAGCAACAAGTTATAGTCATACAGTCATAAGTGGAAAGAGATTGGCGATGGGAACTATGAAACGATTAATAGTAGTGCAGATTCAGTAAATAGTCTGACAGTGTTGAGGGAATTATTTGTTTAGCAGAGTGATGGCCTTCGGGAAAAAACTGTTCTTATGTCTAGTTGTTCTGGTGTGCAGTGCTCTATATATCTTGAAAAGAAATCATTTCTTTATTCATATATTTATCTATCTTTTGGGAAGGGAGGAGGAGGAGAAGTTAATGTATGTATTGTTATCTCCTCTCTTTTTCTGGCAACAACAATCCTGTGAGGTTGGTTGGGTTGAGAAATAATGACTGGCTCAGTCACCCAATGACCTTCCATGGGCGAGGATGAACAACACTTTCAATTTTCCTTTTACTAATCCCGTAACAGTTAATGTGGATTAATCTCTGATGGCCATCAGAGACATATGACGGACATCTTTAAAATATTGGAGGGAATCTTTGCAGTGGAGGAAAATTGCTTTTAGTTTCTCGGGGGTGGGGGGGAATCTGAATTGATCATTTTCAGTGCACAAGAATAGGAATTTTGACTAAACCAAGATTATGAAGAGCTTTGTGGTATGAATTGCTTGATTGTAACACAGGTGGCTTCAGAAATAGTCCTGTGCAGAAAACCTCATTCGATTTGATAAAAATTGACAAAAATTCTTGATAACTTCAGTATGGGGGGCCTTGTCCTCATATTATAATATAGCCAAACGTTATGGCTTTCATTCTGTCCTCTATCGTGAAGTCTGTGGTTTCAATTAAATCTCAAGGGAATTTTTTTTTCCTGTTGTTAGCAATAGTGTTCTGGTGAGCAGTTGTAAAGACGGGTTTCCTACCCTTAAACATGAAGAGCATGTCCATAGACACTTGAAGAGGCAAAAATAGGTTTCAATCCCTGCTAAGTCGTTTTACATGTCATAGGGAATTTCATAACTAAGAAAAGTCATAAAGATGATGTAGCACACCAGAATTTAAATGGCATCATTAGATGTGCATCCATCTTTCTCAGCAGTTTTACAGTGTAAGAGAGATACACATTGGAGTCAGTTATCAGAAAGAGGTAAAGGCAGAGATAAACTAGATTTTTAAAAGTCCATTTGTGCATCTTTAATGTCCCAGCTGTGGAATACATTCCTTCTCCTCTGGCCCTTCCCCTCATCTATATATGCTAGAATTATGATGATCAAGAATCTAATTAGAATTAGATGAAAGAGCAAGGAAAGGAAAGGAAAGGAAAGGAAAGGAAGAAGGGAAGTTATATAATGCACTATAGCTAAGGTGTTCAGGAAAAGTGAAAAGCTGCAAATTAAAACACTTCCATCAGTGTCTAAATAGACACTGTGTTAATTGTGTTAATGCAGTTACACATTTTTAATTATGTGTCTAGAAAGCACAGGTCTAAGTAACTCTGGGAAGAAGAAGTCAGAATTCAGTATCAATAAAGTTTCTACCAATTTGGGCTATATTTTGAAAGGCTCCTATTAACTTCTGCATAATCCCAGCATTGCCATCCATTTGCTATTTCACTAAAGGCACAGGACTATAATCATGGCTTCCTTTTTCTCAATTAAAACTGAAAATAAACTCCAGTGGACCCTGAGATTTTCTTTTAACTAAGCACATTTATGATTGCACAATAAAGCCACACTTGAGTAAACATTCATGCAGCTGGAACACATGAAATTTTCTTGGTTGATGGAATAGAAAGAGGATGTGCCCCCAAATGTAAGATAAAAAACGTAAATTATTTCGTTGATGAGGCTTTGCACAAATTTGATATAGAAAGTTGGTCTGAAAACAATTTAACTGAATCTTTAAATCAAACAAACTTTTTACATGTAATCAGAAGATTAAAAAAATATAATGTAAAATTAATTTTGTATTTAATTTACATAAATTTGTTTAAATAATATTTTAAAATAGAATGGTATAACATGAAATATTACATAATATAAATGTGTTTAATTAAATTTATTAAAATTTACAAATACAAAGCTAAAAAAAACCTATTACAATCTCCTACCCATATCTCATCCCTTATCAATAGCCAAATTATAAAAAAAACCTTTGTTCAGTTCTGATCAGCAAATGTCTATTAACAGATACCCTAAATACTAACTTATATATTGAATTTTTTCAAAAAAATATCAATTTTATAATCCAAACTTCTCCTTTTCTCTAAGAGATAGAGTAGAAGAAACTTCTCTTCACATATAAGCAAATATTTAAAGCCTTGTCAGACAATCCTGATCAAAAAGAATTTCTGTTCATAGCTACCAGAAATCATAACATATATATATATATATTTTAATTCTTAACAAACGTTATAAATCTTTTTCTTTTCTTTTTAAAAAGCTTGATTCCTAGTCCCATCAAATAGTGTCCCACAAGATGATTTCTTGTCAGTTTCTCTTTGTTTCCTTCATGGAACAGCTTGAGCAGTTTCTCTTTGTCTCTCCTCAGAGAGTTTCTCTGAGAAGATTGGAAGATTGTAGCTTCAGTCAATATACTAGAGGCAAATTGTGAGAAGGGAATAATCCATCAACTCAAATAAAGCTTTGGCCATATTCAACTTGTAAATCCATGTGACAGGATTCACCTGATAAAAATATTCCTCAGGTGAACCTACAGCCTATAGCAGGGATCTCCAACCTTGGCAACTTTAAGACTTGTGGACTTCAATTCCCAGAATTCCTCAGCCAGTCTTGAAGTTGCCAAGGTTGGAGACCCCTGGCCTATAAGATAGAATTATGGGCTCTCAACTTTTCTCCTCTAGAAGCCCTCTGAGCTTACATCTTATTATTGTATTCCTCTTTGGACTAGTGAGAAGATGCTTTCTACTGCCATCACCTATCATCCAGGGGATACTGTGGATAGTTCTATTATATGAGAGAGTCAGGACTGTCATAACCCGTGTTACTTTTCTGCTTATTAATATGTCAAAATGAAAAAAAAGTAAAATAATTTATATAAGGTAACTATCTGGATGTATATGTAGAGCTGTGGGAAATAAAAGGTCCAGTCTCACAAGAGATAAACAAAATGAAATTTCATTATAAAAAAAGAAAAATGTATGAAAATCCTTTTTTTCTTAGTGAAAATTCTTTGCATTAAAATGCAAATATTCAATGTTGGGGGAAAAATAAATTAAATAACTTCTCAGTTCATAAGCAGAAAAAAACTTGATAATTTAGATAAAAGAAAATAAGAAAAAAAAATGAAAGAAAATACTGTGCTCAATAAAGACCACAAGATGGTGCTGGTCAGCTGCAAATTGATATTCTTTAGATAACAGTTTCAAGTGATACTGAGGGGAGAGAATTTCAAATATTGCTAAAGATTACAAAATATTTCTAAGCAAAATGATACATTAATAACCTGAGACTGGTCAAAAGAAACAATAGTTATTCCCAATTTTAACTTGATTAGGATGTGGCCATTTATGCCACAATATTTCAATTTTGATTTTGCGATAATCTTCAATTGTTGTCTTTTATTCTACTCTCCCCTGGTATTGCCATATCAATTATCCATACTTTCTTCTGTTCAATCACAGTTAAATCTGATGTGATTTGACTCAAGATTTTATCAGTTTATATTTTGAAATGCTACAATTCTGTTTCTTTTCAAGTACTTTGTCAGCTATATGTTCCCACCAATGTTTTGTCATTGGCACTATTGGTAATTTTTACAGATGTTCCAGTGAATTGTTTTGATGACCGTGTTATATATAATCATTTTGCTCAATCCTCTTGCATGAGCGGAGTTATGATCCATTATTTCTTCTTCTTCTTTGCCCAATCTGCACTTTGAATCAGTTTCAGTTCTGGCCTTGACTACAATAGTTCAAGTAGCTTGTTCCTGAGCAGCCAAAATCAAGCCTTCAGTTTCTTTGTTTAATGTTTCAGTGTAAGTTATTGCCAGTTTTTATTTGTATCCACTCCCCTTTGATCTTTTATAGAAAGTTTGTCTTTTGTAGATCATGCAATTCTTTCCCTTGCCAGACTTGCCAGTTCATATTTTTATTGTTATTTCAATATTTCAAAACAATATGTTTTGTTTCCTGTATATTCAGTAAGTTCCGATTTTTAACTTGAATCAATGCTTGTTCTTGGCTATCTTTAACATACTCAGCCAATGCATCATTTTCTTCTTCGACAGTTTATTTAACTTGAAGCAAATCTCTGCCTCTATTTCTATAGGACAATTTATAATCTACCAATATCACTGTTGGGATCAGTGGTGGTTGCTCCTGGTTCACCCTGGTTCGGGCAAACTGGTAGTGGTGCCAGCGGGAGGCTTTGCCCACCTGCCCAGACGTCATCAAAAATACTCTGCGCATGGGCAGAAGCTTCTGTGTTTGTGCAGAAGTGCTGCGTGCTCACAAAGCGAGCACACCCGCGCACTACTGATAGCGAACTAGTAACACCGGGATTTGAAACCCACTATTGATGGGGATGTAATGTATAATGAATAGTCATCAGTTTTCTTGGTTTTCAATCCAAACTGTCCAGTTCAGTTTGACTCCAGATAATAATTCTAAAGGTGTCTTGGAATTGACAAATGTTGTTGTGTGATGGTGTTAAAGGTATAGTTGCAGGATATAACCTGTTCCAAGTAAGGGTTCCTTTTGAAATTGACTGATGGTGATTTTTTTCAGTGTTTTATATGCTTGAGTCAGCTAAATAACATTTCTTCCAACGCAGCTGCTGGTCCTGGTTGCTCAGTTAATAATTCAGAGTCCTATAACCCATTTATCACCAGATATCCAAGACCTAGGGTGGTCCTTGTTGACCCGGGTGATGACTGTTCGAGTATGGATGTGTATAAATTACATCTCACCATATTATTTAGAATAGAATAGAATAATCTGGAAGGGTCCTTGGAGGTCTTCTAGTCCAGCCCCCTGCTCAAGCAGGAAAACTATACCAATTTAGGTAAGTGACCATTTAGACTCTCTTAAAAACATCCAGTGATGGAGTGCCCACAATTTATGGAGGCAAGCTGTTCCATTAGTTAATTATCCTCACTGTTAGAAAGTTTCTCCTTAATTCCAGGTTGCTTCTCTTTTTGATTAGTTTCCAACCATTGTTTCTTGTCCTGCCCTCTGGTTTTTATAATTTGAATCTCTCTTTTTTGTGGCAGCCCCTCAAATACTGGAATACTGTTATCATGTCATCCCTAATTCTTCTTGTCTTTAGACTAGCCAAACCCAAAACCAGATATTTGATCATCTTAGTTGCTCTTCTCTGAACTTTTTCCAAAGTCTCTACATCTTTTTTGTAGTATGGTGACCAAAATCAGTTGCAGTATTCCAGGTGTAGTCTTAGTAGAGTTTTATAAAGTAGCACTAGTACTTCACATGATCTTGATTCTATGCCGCTGTTTATACAACCCAGGATTGTATTAGCTTTTTTGGCAGCTGCTGCACAACGCTGGGTCATATTCAAGTGATCATCCACTAGGACTCAAAGGTCCCTCTCACAGTTACTGTTTTTGAGCCAAGTCTCACCTAATCTGTACTTTGATTTTTACCTTGCCTAAATGTGAAACTTTGCTTTGTCCACATTGAAATTCATTTTGTTGGATAGGGCCCATTGTTCAAGTTTGTCAAGATCTTTTTGGATCCTGAGCTTGTGGTTTGGGATGTTGGCGATACCTCCCAGTTTAGTGTCATCTGCGAATTTGATGAGTTCCCCCTCTATTCCCTCATCTAAGTCATTTAAGAAGATATTGAAGAGCAATGTAATTTAGTAATTTATGTGAGAGATACTCTTCATCAGCCTCCTCTGATGAGGCCTATCTAGTATGGTTGAACCTCTGATATAGCTCTCATTCTCCTTGGAGCAAGAAAACCCCACAATAATGTCAGGGTAATGTCTTCCTGGGGAATTAGTATTATTTTGTAGTTTATTCACATGCTTCTCTGATTGTCTGAATAAACATCTTGTTTTCGAGCTGATTTTAATCATATCTAAATTACCTTTTCTTAAAGATCTATGACAATGTTAATAGCCCTGTGGCTGAATTACTCTAGTACTGCTTTGAGACTGTGTACAAGTAAAAATTGATAGTGAATGCTAAGCTGTTGCATTCTTAAATGTGCTAAGTAGAAAAACAAGCCATGAGCTGTTTCTCAGTAAGTTAAACATAGCAAGCAAAACTATTCTGTTTTGTTTTGGGTATTTAGCACAAATCCCTTAATAATGTGTTTGAGTGCTAAAAACATTAATACATGCGCAATTCCCCGAGATGGGCTTGATTAAGTCATATGTGTATCTTCTAATTTGAAAAAAAATGACATTAGGCAAATGAGTGGCATTTCTAAGAAGAAAATTCAAGGATGACTCTCCTCCTCCCATCTTCAGTTTAGTCATTTGCAAAGCTTCTCTTTTCATCACAAAACATATTGGTGAATATAACCGCCAAAGGGCAGATACAGTATTTCTGCAAAGCCTCACATTCTGGGCCTCCTTAAAAACATTTCAGTATTCATTTGCTAATTTGCAGCTTTATTGCTAATCAGGTGGTTGGTTGCCTGACTAATCCAGACAGTTAGGATATGAAGGGCAGCTGGTGCTCTTATGTAAGTACACAGACACACAGAAATGGGGCTAATATAAATCAACTTCTAGAGAGCTCAAAACAAAGTCTTACAAAGAGGCGTCTTTTTTCTCCCAGCTTTCTTTCTGTGCCTTTGTTAAGATAATATGGTATAATCTGGGAGTCAAATCCAAACTGTTTACTTTATGATCCTGGAGAATGCACTTGTTTTCATTAAGAGCAGCTTTGGACACAACACAGATGCCATCAAACAGAACAGGAAGTACAGTACATCACAATTCTTGTCTCCATTGCTTTTATCTCTAATCCCAAACATAACATTTGGAATTCTTACATTAAGGGTGATTTAAGGATTATAGATACCAGCCACAGGGGCAACTTGTGGATTTCTTCTTCCAAGCAGTTGATTTGTAATAATGAAATAAAGTCATAAGATAAAAATGTGAGGCACTTAACTTGAATACTCTGCATTGTCCACATAATTACTATATCAGAAGAAGCTATCTGAATCGATTGCCAGACATCCTACAGATCATGATGAAATAACCCTGCTTGCAATATTAATTATCAACTAGGTTTTGGCTGTAGATGAAGAAGAAAGCAAAGAAACCTTATGCTCCATGTTGTGGATGGCATAATTCAATGCAGAGCCAATTGAGATTTCCAAAGAGGAATTTCATGAAGGCAAGGCTAGGCCATTTCTCAGGCAAACAATCTGGTATTTATTTAAAAGCGACAAAATGGCACAGCTGGAGATGTGAATAAGAGTATGGTGCAAGGGAACAAAGAGATGGTCACTCAGTGGCCAGCAAAAGGGTTAAGAAGTTGGGGATCAAGCAGTCACTATTAGGTATTAAGATTTGGGAAGCACATTAAAATGAGGGACAGAATAGACCGGTATCCATTTAAGAAGACAGAAGTAATCTCCATTCAAGGGTATGCAATAATAATACCTATGCAAATCATCTTCTTGGTCAAGGGTGTCAAACTCACATCTTCACGGCGGCATCACATGATATATCAGGACTTTTTCCCCCTTCGCTAAACCGGTTTGGGCGTGGCCAGTGCATGACAGCCCTGTTCTAGATCAATAGTTGGGTGCAAATTAAGCAAATTGATTTCCTAGGTAATAATCATTTTCAATATATTGCTAGTAACATCTATTATTATCACTACTATCACTCAGAATAAATGAGGCTGTACAAATCACAGGATTTTTTTTTTAAAAAAGAAGTCTAATGCCTGCCCTGCAAACTGCTAAGCAGATGAAGCAGGAGCCCATTTTTCTGCTGAAAGACACACTTGAGTTTAATTGGAGTGGTTAACAAGCAGTTGGAGTCAAAACTAGAGATTATTAACATCTGCTTTACACTGTTTGGCTGGGCTAGAGTTTGGCTTGTTTGTGAAGTTTGTTGAAAGTGGAGAAGATATAGAGGGAGCAGTCTGCATTCCTGGATCTGAACTCTGGCTCGCTTCTTTACAAGAGGTGGAGGTTTGACTCAACTCCCCTTGGGCTTTCAGGCTTGTCTGAAGGTGGTTATGAGGCTGGTCTCCCCATTCCACCCTTAACTGCCCTCCCCACCATTTCACTCCCAGATCATTGCAAGCAGGCAAGCAGCTTCCTGTAAGCGTGAAAGATCATTACCTCAGTAGCTTGGCTGTAGGCACCCAATCTCTCTCTACTTCAAAGAGATTGTGATAATATTTACTTCATAATGCCTCGCAGATAAACAGGTTGATTAGCGAGGGTGGGAATGCTAACTACCATCCCTGTGGCAAGAGATAAGGGGCCTGGTTTGGGGTTTCTTTGAACTAATGTTCTATCATTGCTTAGAGATCATTCTTGTCGTCCAGCCAACTTCTTCATTGGGAACGGTTTCCTCCTTAATTGCGGGATCACTGTTACGTACCCAGTGAACCTGAAAAGCAAGAAGTGTCAAGCCAGGGAAGAAAGCCACACTTTTCAAGCTGCTTAACTTGAAGTAGTCTTACTGAAGTAGTTTGAGGTTGCTGCGAAACCTAACATTAAAACGGAGGGAGGGATGCAGCCAAATGAAGCTGCCGTCATGAAAAGTATGGCTGGGAAAGGGAAGGGCCCAAACCAGACCATCTTCTCTCTCTCTCTCTCTCTCTCTCTCTCTCTCTCTCTCCCTTCCTCCCACCCTCCCTCCCTCCCTCTCTCTTTATAGCACAGATCTCCCAAAGACTACTATAATATTTTTTTGCTCGAAGTCAATAGAGTTATCAAACTATATGTATTACAAATCACCATCAAAACCAGGAAAAATAAATTACCCATATCAATTCAAAATCAAAGAAGAGCACCTATTTGTAAATACATCTTCATATGAATTGCAGTAGGAACGTTTCCTAAATATATTATTAAATACTGGCTGCTTCATATGAAGTCCAGAAGAAAAAGAACCAAAAAGTAGCTTTGAAAGCAAACCAAACAACTGATTAGAGAAAGGAAAGAATATAATATTATGATAAAAGATTTAATCTTAATCTTGGACTGAGGGGAATGCTGAAAGGAGAGAGAAAATTCCAGACATTAATTGCAATGAACTTTATATAGATATAATGTAACACAAATTCTTATCTCATGGTTAAGATAATACAAAACAAAAACAAAAACCACCAGATGAAGAATGAATTTAAACAGATAATTAGAGAACTGTATTCATATCTTGAAGAATTTAGTATGAGCTCCTGATACTATAAAATGCTGATAGTAGTGAAACTTCCTTTTTGTTGTTTTCCTAGTTGTTTGTTTCTGAAATTGTAACGTTGGAAGAATTGTGTAGTCCATTAATTACCTAGGGTAAGACTCTTTATACAGGGGTCTCCAACCTTGGCAACTTTAAGACTTGTGGACTTCAACTCTGAGAAATCCTCAGCAAGCCAAGCTGGCTGAGGAATTCTGGGAGTTGAAGTGTACAAGTCTTAAAGTTGCCAAGGTTGGAATGGAGACCCCTGCTTTATACCATCTCAGATAAACAGCTTTCTAATATTTGCTCGAAAACCTCTAGGAATAGAACACCCATAACGCCAAGAAATTCTACAATAGTACTACTTGGTCAAGAAATTCTTCATTATTTTGAGTTGGGATTTTCTTCTGTAAATTGTCCAGCCATTGGTGCTAAACCAACTCTTGGAAGAAGAATCTATCATCAATCAATCCATTACCTCACACTTAGAAACTAACAACCTACTCTCCAACAAACAATTTGGTTTCAGGAAAAAGTTATCATGTAACTTACAACTTCTCCACTGCAAAAACATATGGACTTCAAATCTAGATCAAGGCAAATCAATAGATGCAATCTACATAGACTTCTGCAAAGCTTTTGACTCAGTAGTACACGATAAACTTCTCCTTAAACTAACATCCTATGGCATCTCAGGACCCCTCCACAAATGGATATCTGCTTTTCTGTCTAACAGACAACAAGTGGTCAAAATTGGCAATGCTTTATCAAATCCTGTTCCTGTCAAGAGTGGCGTTCCTCAAGGCAGCGTCCTTGGACCAACACTCTTTATTCTATACATTAATGATCTTTGTGACCATATCTCAAGTAATTGTGTTCTCTTTGCTGACGATGTCAAACTATTTAACACCACAGACAACACTTCTATCATTCAAAACGACCTTGACCATCTAACCGCTTGGTCTAAAATTGGCAGCTCCAAATTTCAACCAGCAAATGCTCAGTCTTACATATAGGAAAAAGAACTCTAAAACTAAGTACATACTAGATGGACATTACCTTACAGACGACCCCATCCCGTTAAAGACCTTGGAGTTTTCATGTCAAATGATCTAAGTGCCAAAGCCCACTGCAACTACATAGCAAAAAAGCTCTAAGAGTTGTAAACCTAATTTGTAGCTTCTTTTCCAAAACACCACACTACTAACCAGAGCATATAAAACATTTGCTAGACCAATTCTAGAATACAGCTCACCTGTTTGGAACCCTCACCACATCTCTGACATCAATACAATTGAACGTGTCCAGAAATATTTTACAAGAAGAGTTCTCCATTCCTCTGAAAACAACAAAATACCTTATCCCACCAGACTTGAAATCCTAGGCTTAGAAAACTTGGAACTCCGTCGCCTTCGACAAGACCTAAGTTTAACTCACAGAATCATCTATTGTAATGTCCTTCCTGTCAAAGACTACTTCAGCTTTAATTGCAATAATACAAGGGCAACCAATAGATTTAAACTTAATGTAAACCGCTTTAATCTAGATTGCAGAAAATATGACTTCTGCAACAGAATCATCAGTGCTTGGAATACTTTACCTGACTCTGTGGTCTCTTCCCATAATCCTAATAGCTTTAACCAAAAACTTTCTACTATTGACCTCACCCCATTCCTAAGAGGACCATAAGGGGCGTGCATAAGCGCACAAACGTGCCTACCGTTCCTGTCCTATTGTTTTTCTTTTCTTCTTCCTATATATGTTTATATGTGTATATACTATATAATCTTTTTGTATGATGTTGTGACAAAATAAATAAATAAATAAATAAATAAATTCATCCATATCTTCTTCCCTGTGATACCTTTCAAGAATTGCAACACTTCTCTTCTCTTTCTCCCTTTTGCTTCTTTTCTTTAGAGTGAGTATGCCCTGTTCCTTCAATCATTCAGCATTGAATTTAGTATCCAAATCTTTTACCCTCTTTGTCTCTCTTCTCAGCCTCCTTCTTGTGTGCAGAATTGAATGCAGTCTGACCAATAAAAACATAGAGCAAAACTATCACTTCCCAGGCTCTTGATCCTATACCTTTGTTGATGCTGCCCAAGGCTGCATTCACACTTTTGGCAGTTGCTGGCTCAAGTTCAATTTGTGGTTTACCAGAACACTCACATCTTCCTAAGAAGTATTATTGTCAAGCCAGTTACCACCTATTTTGTACTTTAGTATCAGATGTTTTATTCTAAGTGTAGTACCTTACACATCTCACCACTGAACTACTTGTTAGATAGGATCCAATCTCAAGATCCTTTTGAACCTTGAACCTGCAATTTCTCTACCCAGCAAATTTGATGAGGAGCCGTTATGTCTTGTCATCTACCTCATTCATGAACACGTTGAAGGGCACTGAGTCTAGGGCAGAACCACTGCATACCACCCTTCATGTAAACATAAACCCAATATGTGAATGAATTTCACATAATGGATATGGTTGCTCAACCAATTTTGAATCCATTTGATCCATCCCACACTGTTCCATTTCATCATGAAAGAGGTTACAGTTAATGTTATCAAATCCCTTAGTGAAATATCACTACACACATCCACAGCTTTTTTTTGACCTACTAATCTAAGCACTGTGTTTTTAAAAAGCACCAAATATCCTGGCCAAGTCTTAAAAATAAATTCCAAAAATTGCTAAAGTTATTTTCTAGTCTAGGACTTACAAAAAAGCTTTGCAGATATTTAAGTTTGAGAAAGCATCTTTATCGTAAATAAGAATACAGTCAAACAAGATCGTTGATTATTCACTTCCAGTGTAGAGTTCTAAGTGTTTTTTATAACTGGGGTTCTTCAGACTCACAGTTTTTTTCCTGCCCTTTCATAAGTTAATGAGATCTTTGGTGGCCTTGAAGATGAGTTGAATGATTGCAGAACTATTCATTCTAGCCTGAGAACCTCAGATTCCTTCCTGACTCAAAAATGGTGGAAAATTGAATTGTGACACGTCAGATTCAGAATTTTAAATTGTTTAGTATATATATTATATGATTATTACCTAATCCAAATGACTACACAAGATTCTATCAAGCAGGATTGTTACCTTGAATTTCTCCCACGTTAATTACATGCCAGGTGAAAACCAAAAGTTATATCTTATTAATTGTATTTGATTTAGTGCAGCATGACTTTAAATTATTCACAATTTGTTCTTTGGATGAAATCATATATTCTACTGAAGAAGAAATAGTCACAAAAAGGTAGGTTTTCATTCAAGGCAAGCAGGAATTCCACCATATTCAGCCATTTGTTCCAAAACTGGTAAAGGACAGAGGAATCTAAATAGCCTGTGAGGCAAAAGCAATTGGACAGCCATTGGCCATATTTGGAGAAGTTCCAGAATTGCTGAAAAACTATATCAATAAACCATGGATGACCAATCTTTTTATTCCCAAGGGCACATCTGGTGCCAGTTCTTGAGATCAGGCACAACGCAAACAAATGTGTACATGTATGAAGTAATATATACATACCTTCATCTCCTTCATTCGAAGCAATATTTTCTCCTTGTAATAAGCACAGCTCCAGATTTCTGGTGTTTAAGTGCTATTAGCAATGGGAAGCAAATGACTCCAAGCAAGAACATTTGGAAAGAAGCAAAAGCAATATTCCCAGTATAAAATAACTAATAGCAATAAGAAACAACTCTCCTGAGCAATGTTTATTTATTTATTTTATTTATTTATTTGTCGTAACAATATATACAAGCATTGCATAAAGGGTTATATAATATATGAACGTATATATGAGGAGAAACGAGGTACTATAAACATATATATACATAGGGGAAGAAACAATAGGACAGGAACGGTAGGCACGTTTGTGCTCTTATGCACGCCCCTTAGAGTCCTCTTAGGAAAGTGGTGAGGTCAACCATGGACAGTTTTTGAGTAAAGCCTTTGGGGTTATGAGAAGAAACCACAGAGTCAGGTAATGCATTCCAAGCATATACAATTCTGTTACAGAAATCGTGTTTTCTGCAATCTAAACTGGAGCGGTTGACATTGAGTTTAAATCTGTTGGTAGCTCTTGTGATATTGTTATTGAAACTAAAAAAGTCATTGACAGGAAGGACATTACAACGGATGATTTTATATGCTAAACCCAGATCCTGTTGAAGGCGACGAAGTTCCAAGTTTTCTAGACCCAGGATATCAAGTCTGGTGGAATAAGGTATTTTATTGGTTTCGGAGGAGTGGAGAATTCTTCTCGTAAAATACCTTTGGACACGCTCAACTGTGTTGATGTCAGATATATGGTATGGGTTCCAGACAGGAGAGCAGTAATCAAGAATTGGCCTAACAAATGTTTTATATGCTCTGGTCAGTAGCGTGGTGTTTTTTGAAAAGAAGCTACGTAAAATTAAGTTAACAACTCTTAGAGCCTTCTTAGCTATATAGTTGCAGTGGGCTTTGGCACTTAAATCGTTAGGTGTAAAAACTCCAAGGTCTTTGGGAGGGAGGGAAACATCATTCCAGCAATCCTGCTGAAACAAGAAACCAACAGTTTTCCAATATTCAGCTGATAACTTTTAGGTAGACATCAAGGGGGGACAAAATGGATGTCACAGTAAATGCAACTGGACACCAGTTAAGCTTCATTACTGACGATGGCAAAACTGTACAAAGATCTTTTAAAAGAGAAAGAACAACTAAGAGTCTGAGTGAAGAAGAAGGTGAGATGTGAGATACTTCACTGAAAGAGATACGTATAGCATCTCCTCATTTCCTCTGTCATGTACTCATCATCATCAAAAGCTGCTCATTTTCATTCGTTCCATAGTGGAATTACGAAAGAGAGAAATTGCTTTATGCATAGAAGCTCTGCATGATTTAGAATTCTGTTCTCACATAATTGTACATTCCATTGAGAAGGCCACCTCTATTGCCTTCAATCACTTTCAGATCTTGCCGATCAAAAAAGTCCAGCTAAACCTGCTTGATTAGGGTTTCAGAACACATAGGCAAATCTACTTCCATTCACATAAGTGAGAATTCAACTGTGGCAGTCAGAGAGAATAAAGCACAGGATTGTGTGGCTAGCACCATCCTTTGTCCAGTTCAAGTCTCACGTACTCAAGACATCCCTTAAAAGGGCCAAAAAAAGATGTCCTTCGGGAGTTTTCCTCTTTTCTAGACGGGTGGAAGTCAAAAGTCCCCTTGCTTTCCAGGTGGCATTATGGTAATATGATTTTAATTATTTATATTTCATCTTTATTGTTTTTAAGGTAGTGAACATATCTAACACAACCTTTCTCCTCCTATTTTTCCAACAACAACAACAACAACAACCTTGTTGTGGGTTGCACTGAGAGAGAATGACTGGCCCAAGGTCACCCAGCTGGCTTTCATGGCTAAAGTGGGACTTGAATTCCAGCTTTCTAGCCTGGTGCCTTAACCACTAGACCAAACTGGCACTCTATAAAAATAACAACAGAATGAATATATGGGCATATGAATTGAAGAAAGTTCATTTTTGCTCATGGTGGATGAGTCATAGGCTTATGATAAGCCATCCAGTAATGGATAGAACGTTTGTTGTTTAATTCTAAGAACCCATGTGAATTATTTCTGGCTAATCAAGCTTTGCTGAACACTCTGTCACAGTTCATGCAATTTTAATTATGTATGAACCATGGAAATGAATTTCCCTCCAAATATTTATGTTCTATATAGACATTTTTGACAAGATTCCTTATAAAAAACTCATTTGATGAGATTTTTCCTGTTCTTTCCTTTCTTTATCTCTATAAGAGAAAGAAAGGAAGGAAGGAAGGAAGGAAGGAAGGAAGGAAGGAAGGAAGGAAGGAAGGAAGAAAGAAAGAAAGAAAGAAAGAAAGAAAGAAAGAAAGAAAGAAAGAAAGGTTGACATCACTACCCAACATATATTTAAAGTTTGGGGTTTTTTTCTACATATGTGTATATTGTTTTTCACAAAGGAAAGTTGTCTTGGCTTATGAAAACAAAGTGGCCTCTTTATCTCTTACTGATGGCTAATTACAGTCTATCTTCAAATTCTGTAATTTTAAAAAAGTATTATTATTGTGTTACCTTTCATATATATAGCTGCTCAGTTATGAGAACTGTTTTGTCCTGAGCTAGCAAAATTTACAATCCAGTAAGAAATAGAGCTTCTGCAGCAGATGTGCTCATGGCACCTGCTATGGTAAGTATTTATTTAGTAATCCAGCTCTTTTTTTTCTCTGATATGGTAGAAGGCTCTCTGATGTATTTGGGTGGCAGTTGTTTAGCAAGACCACCAAAGAAGCCTAAAAGTTTGAAGAGAGCTGCGGCTTGTAATTCCTTGAAAGAGGCAGCACTGCTTTTCCAACATATGTCCTGTAAATGGAGGCTTAGGCCGCAATCCAATCTCCCTGAAGAAAGAAGTCCTTGCCAAGTCCTTTGATTGCTATCCAGCTTTCTTAATTCATATCACCACCTAGTCCATCATTACCATTTCCATAGCTGCTTAGAAAATTGATCAGGTTCAGAAGTTTCCCTTCTTGTTTTGATTAAACAGAGAATGCAGAAGTGGTAGGATGACCAGATGGATAAGATTCCAAGATTCTCTCATGTAAATAATTCCCTACATGAAACCGTGGCTCATTTATTACAGTGTGTGCTAATGTCTCAGGCTCTTTGAAGAGCTGTTACATAAATCTTTTAAACAGTGTTATCTTCTCTTGCACACAAACCATAATTTATTCTGAGGACTTCAAAAGGTCATCAGTTATCTCAGTTTCACTCTAGCCTGATGTGGCAATTATTGAAAACAGAGGCCTTTATCCAGCGAAGATTTTTACTTCACAGTTTTCACCTGAAAATTTATAACCCCACTCTTTCAAGTGAAAAATTCACATATTTTTATTTTAAAAAAAGCTAAGCGACTTTTGTTCCTCACAGTTTAGTATGGTATTAGCTACCTCCCCCTGCCAGAAGCTTCACTTGGGAAATGTGGGATGGAGAAACTAAGTCTTAGAGTGATTACACAAAATGTGTTAGTCATTTGAAATGTTCTATATGTGTGAATGTGTATGTGTAAGTGTATGTGAACAGAAGAAAGTTATTTTGCCATTTTCCTTAATTTCTAAATTTGTTCAATATATTTTAGGACATACAATAAAAACTGTGCTTTGTATGTAAAAGTTCCTCATAAAACTGTACGATTTGTCAATTGCACTAGAAAAGAAGTTTGAGGTCATTTATGATCCACTGTCACAAGTCATCCACATTTGCCCTAAACCTCTAGTTTTCGCTATCTCCCATATGATATTTTAATACATACACATTTTTCCATTTCCCTAAACTTTAATACAAGTATTGCGCAAATAAGCTAACTATGAACTTGAACATAAACTAAATTTGACACACTACAGCCTCAACCCAAAAAAAGATTACACAGAAGGTACTTGATTATTTATGTTATTGATTTGGAAGAGGGAAGGGGGAGGGGAGGGGGGATAGTGAAAGGGAAAGAGAAGGGGAAGAGGAAGGAAGGAAGGAAGGAAGGAAGGAAGGAAGGAAGGAAGGAAGGAAGGAAGGAAGGAAGGAAGGAAGGAAGGAAAGGGGGGAGCAAAGGAGAAAGGGAGAAGAGGGACAAAGGGAGGAAGAAAAGGAAGAAGAGGGAGGGAGGGAAGAATGAGGGAGGAAGGAAGGAAAGGAAAGGAGAGAGGAAATAAGCAAAGTTTCTGATCCTCACTGGCAGCTTCCTACACAGAAGCCCAATTCAAAAGCAAACAAGAAGTCAGAAGTCATGTTCAAGGTTCCTTAACACCTTATCACAACTCCATAGGGAAGCCTGGGAGTTTGCATGGAAAGAATCTATGGGGATCATGGCACCAAGACTGATGGCAGGAGCCTGAGGGATTTGCAACTTCCTTCTAGTAACGTTTGCACAAAAAAAGTAAATGGGGAATCTTGCAGAGTAGGTCGCAACTTGATCATGTAAGTCTTCCCATCCCGCAAACTCTTTGCCAGTCCCTTTGCAGCCATGCCGCGCAGATCAGCCTCGATTCAGTGGGTCATGAGTTGTCTGGTACTGGTATACAGGAAGCTGGCATGTTAACTGATTTTTCAAACAGGAGCTGTGTTAGACAGTCCTACTGTTGTCCCCAGTTCGGGTCTGAGCCTGGTGCCAAAGCCAATGATGGACGCCAGACATGAGGTGCAGATTTTCTGATAAATTTTTATTTCCAAGGAAAAGGGCTCCCGGCCAAAATGCCAAGAACCAAGAACAAAGGATTAAGAAAGCGTTATACATTTTCACTAAAAGAGAAGGCGGGACAAGGCGAGATAATAAGAAATATCATCTAATAAACATTTTAGTAATAATTCTACAATTTGTTCTATTGATCTCTAGCTATCCCTATTCCTAAGCCTTGGCTAATGAATGTCCCAGGAGTTATCTAATACAGGGGTCTCCAACCTTGGTCCCTTTAAGACTTGTGGACTTCAACTCCCAGAGTCCCTCAGCCAGCTGAGGAACTCTGGGAGTTGAAGTCCACAAGTCTTAAAGGGACCAAGGTTGGAGACCCCTGATCTAATACACATTTAATTGGCTGCAGGCCATCTGTATTCCTAATTTTTAGCTGAGGCCTGCAAGTTGTCTAACTTTTATCAGCTTTCTAACTACCCAGAATTGTTACAAGATTTACACATGCATATTTCCTGTAGATGAACATTCTTTGTTCTTGCCAGACAGACTCTGCAATTACAGGCTTCCTGATTTATTTTCAAGTGTGTATCATGACCTGGCTTTATTTAGCATACAGCCTATCACTACTTTCAAACTTTTCAGTGATCTGCTAAGCACTCAGACAGCATTGCATCTGTTTATGCTTATCGTTTGAGTTTCCTTTTTATATGCAAAGGGTAAATGTTCTGTAAAAAGCATTTTGAGTGTCTTACCTGCAAAGTCTGAAATCCATCTCAGAGGAAGTTGAATGAATATACAGCTTGAGGGGGAAGAAAAATTAAAAAGCAGAGCATAAAATGCAAATAAAGCATCTTCACACAGAGAGGGATTTGCCAAGTGAGATTGAAAAAAAAGAAATCAGTAATGGTTGAACCTTTTTTTTTTCATCAGTCCCCATTTAACAAATAACACCTCCTGCGTTTAAATATTTAATGTGAAATCATGGGTTTATATAGCTTACAAAATGCCACTGGGTTATTATCTTTACAGTTTGCATGACAGGAATATTCATATTCACCAACAAAGACAACTGGAATTCCTCCAGGTGATAATAGTAGATAGCTTGGCTTGCTGCTTCACTAATCTACTAATTACAGAATCCCTCAGGTAGAACAATGTCATTAATCTGATTAAATTATTTATAGGGAAGGAAAACTAAATCTTATTAGGCCCTCAGAATTTTGGATGTCATACAATGTATGAATGACATTTTGGCATGGTTGAGGAACACAAATGATTGTCATAATAGCTGCCAAAGAAGTTAGATACTCATTTTAGGATTTGGACCAAACCTCTTTAGGCTTCTTATAGTCAATGATATACCAGCATGTAATTAGTAAATCGTCTTTTAAGGTCCTGAAACTGTAGCATTGTTGATACTAAGTGTCAATGCTTGAATAAGAGACCACTAGGAGCATGTAAACATTTCACCTGAACAAGACATTGTTGCTTTCCCATGACTTCCCCATAATTTAAGCATTTCAACAACTAAAATAATACATTGAAGGTAAAGATTTCTCCTGTCCAGTTGTTTCCAATTCTAGGGAGCAGTGTTCATTTCTTATTTCCTAGCAAAGGGAAACAATGTTGTTCAAAGTTGCTTTACTGGTCATGTGGTTGGCATGACTCTACACCAAGGTATAGAGAACACTGTTATCTTCCCACTGAAGTGATACCTATTTATCTACTTGCATTTGCATGTTTCTGTATTGCTAGGTTGGCAGGAGCTGGGGCAGGAATGGGAACTCACCCTGTCACACAGTACTTGGGGTCTCAAACTGCCCACTTTCCGGTTGATAAGCCCAGCATTTATTAACAAGCAGATTATGTGGGAAGACACTTGCCTCTCATGGAAAAAATGCCCAGGTATGGATATATTCCTTGTATTCACTGATAGATTAGAAAGAAACCAAGCTAGTAATCATCAGATAACGTTTATATAGATTGGAAGCTATCTAAAGGGGGGGGGATAAACAGATATTCCATTTCAGTGAAAAATAATTATAATCATTGCATAGGAGAAGACAATGAGTCAAATGGCAGGAAGCACGAATCAAGAATTTTCTGGGCAATCAATTTTCTAAAGGGAAGGCAGTATAATGTTGGTAAACAGTTCAACTACATTTACTAATTGTTTTTTCACCAACCATTTCATAGAGAACCAAAATGAAGGCACAGAAGTCTGGAGCGTTTTTTTCAACCATGAAGTTGGACTCTCATCCTGCAGCTTTTAATTTTTTGAGTCCTCTTGTGTGGCCTGATAAAACAGCGGTTCTTTTTCTTGTAGCATTGGTTCTGACTAGAATGCACACCAAAGTAAAATCCAATTATCAGCCCTCATTAATGCCTTGAGGTTTTAGAAGTACTTTCTATGGAAAATGTCTTGCACTGAGTCCTGCTACAATTGCCTAATGCCATATATGTAAGAACATGAATAGGTTTGTAGCTATTTGTTATACTTAAAAAGTTGCAAATAGCAAGATCCTGGTATCAGACACCTGGTTTGCATCATGACGTCAAAACACATGTTTCGGCATTGGTCCCCTATTGCAAAGATGCCTCCAACAGATACTAAACTGTACCCATTTGTGTGCCTCAATAATTTTGCCAAATCAGGGAAATGCCTATGTAGTTACTGTATGGTGTGCTTCAAGGCTGATACAAAGCTGATAAACTCTGATTTCAGAATCTGTCTACAGAAGTTTTCAGGGCCAATCTTGTTTCAAATACTATGCAATTACTCTGAAGACTATGGTGGCAAGTTTTTCCACGGAATACTATATTAGATACAGATGCGGAAAAGATGAACCTAAAATATATGTGTGCAATATATGTGTATAGAACACACATGCACAATTATATATCAAATAACCAGCATCTGAGCCAAAAAGTGCAATGGAATTTATTCCCCATCAAGCCTCAGCCAGCTTCCCCACGCAGACCAGACAGGAAACACAATCAGATGAGCTAATTCTACTTTATTGCAAGACTACCTTAACAGAATGTTGCAAGTCTAAAGGTAGAGATCTCCCACCCACTCTCTTTTTATAGCCTGAAATAGTTAGAGAAGATCCTTTCTGAGTTGACTACTTTGCCGGTAATGCAGCTGTGGACTCCCCACCACCTTCTCTAATCATTCCCCAGGTAGCATTTCTTTGCCCTTAGCTCCCTCTCCCAATGTCATTTGCACATACCAGAAAGTTCTTAGGTGCCATTAGAGTCGTGGTCCACTCTCAGCAACTGTATATGTAGGATTATGCAATTTTGTTTTCCAACAGTGCACTCCATTGCTGCTGTAATCTTCATTTACTTTGCTACCTGTCATCCTTTTCTTTTCTGTCCTTCCATCTTTCCCAGCATCCTAGACTTCTCAAGAGAACTAGATCTTTCTATAATTATCATATTCAAAATATGATCATTTGAGCCTGGTCAATTATGTCTCAAGTAAAAACACCAGATTGATTTTTTCTGTAATTCATCAGATTGCTGACTTGACTGTCAGCGTATACTCAGGAATCTCTTCCAATGCCAAAGTTCAACTATGTCACTGTTCTTTTTGCCTGCTTCTTTAGAGTCCAGCATAGGCCTCCATAGAGGGAAAGCCATTACCCGCACAATGTTGACCTTTGCAGGTCCAGAACTCCAATGGCAAATGAATATCTTTTGGTTTACATGTGTTAATCTGTAGTAGTAGTCAACATCTTGTCTGTTGAATATTTTACTTTGGGTAGTCCATCCAAAAAGGCAGAAGCTGTTCAGCTCTTCAGTATCTTCATTGTCAATGCTAACCCTGGCTGCTGGATCTGTTATCATTAGTTTGGTCTTTACATTTAATCTTAATCTTTAATCTTTTTTCCCTGGTGATCCTCAACTTTCGGGAGTAGATTTTTGAGTTTACAGATCATTTGCATTTTCAGCTATCACAATATCATCATCGACACAGTACAGATTCTTTTGTTTCTTCCTCCACCCATCTTACGATCCAGCTTCCCTCTGTATATAGGTAGTGCTCATCTTACAGCAGTTCATTTAGTGACTGTTCAAAGTTATATCGGCCCTGAAAAAAGTGGCTTCTGACTGTTTTTCACCCTTACAACCATTGCAGCATGGTCATGTGATTAAAATTCAGATGCTTGGAAACTGGGTCATGTTTATGATGGTTGCTGTATCCCAGAGTCATGAGATGCCTGTTTGCAACCTTCTGACAAGCACAGTCCTTGGGAAACAACTGGGTCAGTAACTCAACAACTGCAGTGACTCACTTAACAATTGTGGCAAGAAAAGTAAAATGGGGCAAAACTCATTTAAGAAATGTGTCACTTAGCAACATAAATTTTGGGCTGTTGTGGTCGTAAGTCAAGGACTACCTGTATATTGATCGTATAGGTTGAATAAATAAGAGAACAGTATGCAGCCTTGTCTCACTGCTTTGCTGATGTGGAGCCAGTTTGTTTCACCATATTATGTCTATATTATGTATACGTTCATATAAAAACCATGAGATGTTTTGGGAGTCCTACTTTTTTAAAAGACATTCCAAATCTTGACATGATAAACACAAGCAAAGGACTTTCTATAATCTAAACATTATTTTGCGACCATACAAAATTAAAGATATTGTATGCATCTTGTTAAGATTTTCATCTTGTTTATTTTCTTTGACATTAGTATCTAAACTAATTTTTTCCAAACCTATTGGTCACTGTGTCATTTACTATTTTCTTCCACTCTTTGCCATATCTGTGTAGATGTTCTATCACTTTCTGAGCTTTCCAAGTTGTTGATGACTGATCTAATTTTGTCTTTTATACTAGAAGTGGTTGTAAATAGGGAATATCTTCTAAAGCAGGCGTCTCCAACCTTGACAACTTTAAGACTTGTGGACTTCAACTCCCAGAGTTCCTTTGCTGGCTGAGGAATTCTGGGAGTTGAAGTCCACAACTCTTAAAGTTGCCAAGGTTGAAGACCCCTGTTCTAAAGAATCTTTAACATTAACATCTCTATTCTACAGAATTTCAGTATAGTCCCTCCATCTTCATTGGCTCTTTTTTTGAATCAGTTACTATCACAGATTCTTGTCTGTCTCCATATATTGTCTTGCCAATTCCTAGCTGGTCTAGCTGCAGCCAACTTACCACAGCCAACTTGCCATGGCCAACTCACCATGGCCAACTCACCACGGGGCAACTTGTCACAAACAACTCGCTGAGTGACGAGAGTTACACTAATACCAAAGAAAAGGCGAAATAGAACAATTAAAGAAAGAATGCAAAAGAAGGGACAACATGAAATGTGAATGACAAAAATTAAAATATCTTTAAAATTATTTTAAATAATTAAATTGAATTGTTGAATTGTCTCATGGTAAGTTGGCTCATGGCAAGTTGGCCAAATCCCTGAGCAAGTTGCCCATGGTGAGTTGGCCACAACAAGTTGATCATTGTGAGTTATCCCACTCTGCTCCTAACATACTTCCTTTTTCAAGAAGAATTGGCTTTGGAGCTGTTAAGAGAGCATGAAAAGGTTTTCTGATGTCACAACCTTTATTTTTAAATCATCTTAATTAGAATTAATTTGGCTCCTACAGCCACAGTAGAAGCAGTTTTGTTCTATGTTGTTGTTTTTTTATAAAAACATTCACTTTGGAAAGTTTTAATATCCATGGGAATCTCAAATGTGATGCACACAAAACCAGACATATATAATGAATGTAATATATAAAATGTGTGTGTGTGTATGCACACGCATGCATTCTGAGTGCTTCATTATTTCTAAATCAATTACTTTATCATCTGTGTGCATATATTATTTGGATTTACTATCTGCATTATTTTCTGAAATACTAGTCAGCCCAGGAAAACACAAATCTCTGAGGAGAAATAATTTTCTTTCATGATAAAATTCTCAGATGATGTGTTATTAGCAATACAGTGCATCCAAAATGAACAAGCTAAAAATAACTTTCTTTCCTTACAATGTTTTCAAAGTCCACAATCAGAATGACTCCAGTTGGTATTCTGACCTCATTTTTGCTACTGTTTTAATTGGCTGACCCAAGTCCAACATGCATTAATAAAACGCAGCAAATGGGGGGGGGGGAGTATAGCTATCTTTAGTCAGCTACTCTTCCTCTCTTATATTAAGAGAGGACAACAGCTACGAGGTTAAGCAAATGTATTATTAAATGTGAACATATTGCTCTTTAATAATAATTATCAAACACTTTTTTACAGAACAAAAAATAAGAAAAGAATCCTGAATCAAACTGGGTTAATCTTTTGAGGATAGCAAAGTTCACAATCTGGATAGAGAGGATCATTGGTTTGAAATAGAGGTAAAAGAGGCCATGTATATTAAAAATGAACAGCCCTCCCTCAACTGATGGGGAGGAATCCAGCACCACCTATCTCCAGTATACAATGCAGTCCCTTTGGCTGTTCCAAAAAGATTCCATACCTCTGATTCAGATGACCCTGGGGGCACATATAAAACCCCAAGTAGCCTCAACGGCTCTCAGAGAGTGTTAAGACCAGTTGATTGCAAACAAAACAGATTCTTTCCATTCCCCAATCTCACCATCCTGTCAGAACCTATCATTCTATCCTTTCCCCCCACCCACCCACAAACACACACCTACACACACTATCTCAAGTTTCAGTATCTGCCTTCCATCTCCCTCACCATTCAGTACAACTGGTGAAGCTTCCAGGATGGGAAGCAATACATCTTTTTCTTCTTCCTCCTCAAAAAAATCATTTCACCAGACTTGAAATCCTGGGTTTAGAATATTTAGAACTCCGCTGCCTTCGACATGACCTGAGTTTAATTCATAGAATCATCTATTACAATGTCCTTCCTGTTGAAGACTACTTCAGCTTCAATTGCAACAATACACGAGCACACAATAGATTTAGGCTCCAATCTTGATTGCAGAAAATATGACTTCAGTAACAGAGTTGTTAATAGTTGGAATACACTACCTGACTCTGTAGTCTCTTCCCAAAATCCCCAAAGCTTTAACCAAAAACTGTCTACTATTTACCTCACCCCATTCCTAAGTGGTCTGTAAGGGGCATGCATAAGAGCACAAGCGTGCCTACCGTTCCTCTCCTATTGTTTCCTTTCGTTATATCCAATTAATATAGTTATTAAATACTTATGCTTATATATATGCTTATATATTGTATAGTTATTTCATGCTTATGCTTATACTGTTGTGACAAAATAAATAAATAAATAAATAAATAAATAAATAAAATAAATAAATAAATAAATAAATAAATAAATAAATAAATAAATAAAAAAGCACCACCTTTGAGACAATTATGACCTGCATGCCTGAGAATCTTGATAGACACCTGAATCAAACTGTTTTTTATTGCTTAGCAGTATATCGATGCTGTATTTTTTTTTTCAGGTTTGACACACCTGAAATTATGCTGAAATAGAACAAAGTAGCTTTATGTCTGGTAGTCCTCATTTATTTATTTATTTATTTATTTTGTCAAATACATATTAAATAATGTATATATGTATAAGCATGAATTGAATACATAAAATGAATACAACTAAAGGGAACATTAGGACAGGGACGGTAAGCACACTGGTGCTCTTATGCACGTCCCTTACAGACCTCTTAGGAATGGGGTGAGGGCAACAGTAGACAGTCTTAGGTTAAAGTTTTGGGGATTTGGGGATGCGACCACGGAGTCTCATAGTGCATTCCAGACATTAACAACTCTGTTACTGAAGTCATATTTTCTGCAATCGAGATTGGAGCGGTTCACTTTAAATTTGAATCTATTTTGTGCTTGTGTATTGTTGTGGTTGAAGCTGAAGTAGTCATTGACAGGAAGGACGTTGTAGCAGATGATTTTATGAGCTATGCTATATTACTGTCTTTTTCTTTGTCACCAAAAAGCCTGGCTTTTGCATTTGTGTTTGTGAGATATCCAACTATATTTCAACTCTGAAATTTTAATTGTTGTCTTCAGAATGTCAGGATTTCAGTTTTGGCAGAGCAGAAGAGGTACTGTTTGCATTACTGGCAGCAAATATAACTAAAATCATCAACAGCCCCATAACTCCTGCTAGACAGGAATAACTCTGCATTAAAAATAGCAGTATAACATAGCCACCAATTATGGCTTGTAAACTATACTTTATGGTTTATGTGATGCCACCCAGAGGTGGGTTTCAGCAGATTCTGACCAGATCTGGAGAAATGGTAGCGGAAATTATGAGTAGTTTGGAGAACCGGTAGTAAAAATTCTGACTGGCACCGCCCCCATCTATTCTCTGCCTCCCAAGTACCAGCTGATCGGGAGGAAATGGGGATTTTGCAGTATCCTTCCCTGGATTGGGGAGGGAATGGAGATTTTACAGTATCTTTCCCCTGCCACGCCCACCAAGCCACACCAATCAAGCCATGCCACACCCACCAAGCCACGCCCACAGAACCGGTAGTAAAAAAAATTTAAACCCACCACTGATGCTACCTAATTGAGGTTAAACATACAACACCTCAGTGTATTACCTGGTCATCACACAGATAACCTTGTGCACAGTCAAGGCATTTCCCTCACCATTAAGCAACTACATTATATTTGCTATTACAGGTCAGAGCTTTGGAGACAGAGAGTTACCAACTTTCACAAAATTTCAAACCTTACCGTAATGTTTTTTGTTACAAGCATTAAAAAGAAAATCAAGTAATTGATGTTCAAATCCATACGGTTAGCGCTCCTTTGACTTCTCTCCGGTGATTATTAGCAAGAGATGAAGAATCTTTCACCTCTGATATTGGATGTCTGTCCAATTCTTACTATAAAAAGAATGTAACTTTTGACTTCAGTCATCCTTGGAAAATTCCTGTCGGAACAGTTTGCAGTCTCAGCAAATGTAAATTCTTGGGAACTGACACTTGTGAAATTATAATTGTAACAATAACAATTTAGCAAGCTGCCAAGTAAGGTTAAGGATAATGAAAGGTTAGACTTTTTTTTCCCAACAAGCTAGCCAAAAAGGTTGCAATTAATTGAAATAATCATTGCCATGAGGCTAGAGCAAAGAGAAGATTAGAGCAGAGGAAAGATTAGAAGTATCTCCCAGACAAAGCACACAAGAAATAACTTTCTGCCCAATTTGAAGGAAAGCATTCAGGGGTGAAATCTACTTACCTTCCTTACCAGCTCAGAAGTGCACACGCCACGCAGGCAGGTGGGTGGAGCTTCGCTTTGTCATCGCTACCGGAGCGCTGAACTACCAGCCATGATCGCTACCGAATCGCGCAATCTGGTCCGATCCGGTAGCATTTCACCCCTGAGGTCATTTAGATATAACAGTCTGGAAAATCCAACAATGTTGTATTCATGTTGATTTATACCATAGAGTGTAGAGCACAAACTGATCTCATATTAAATTTTTGGCTGTATAGTAGCCCTTATTATAGTACTCACACTGATTTCCTCCAGTATTTTGATATCTTGGTACCCAACTTTTTTGAAACTTATCGAATTTGGTACTCAATGCCTTTTGTCATGAAAATTTCATCCCGGTACTCATCATTTGTTTGGTACTCAATGCACAAGCTAGAATTTGTTGCTAATAGTAGCCCATATTATAGTACTCACACTGATTTCCTCCACTATTTTGATATCTTGGTACCCAACTTTTTTGAAACTTATCGAATTTGGTACTCAATGCCTTTTGACATGAAAATTTCATCCCGGTACTCATCATTTGTTTGGTCCTCAATGCACAAGCTAGAATTTGTTGTTTGCCAGCTGCCTTGTGACTCACTACATTATTCCTTATAGGGAAAATATGTTTGGTACTCATGGTTTTTGGTGCTTATCACACCTTCCCAAACCAACCAATTAAGGATGACTCTGAGGTGCAAGAGGGCTTATTTCCTGGCAATCTTTTATTAGTTAAATGTATAAATGTCCCAGTGATAGTCCAGCTAAATAATTTAAGAATGTGGATTGAATAGTGGTATGTTTAGAGAGGCAAATGTATCTGAAAATACATAGCATTTTGTTTCAGTGTAAAGAGTTTAAGAGTTAAAAAAAAAGCCCAACTCTCTGCTCAAGCAAAATGATACTATATCATTTCAGACAAATGGTTGTCCAGTCTCTTTTTGAAAGCCTTCGGTGATGGGGCACCCACAACATCTGAAGGCAAGCTATTCCATTTGTTAATTTCTTTCACTATTAGGAAATTTCTCTTTAGTTCTAAGTTGCTTCTCTCCTTGGTTAGTTTCCACCCATTGTCTTTCCTTTTGGTGCTTTGGAAAATTGTTTGATCCCCTTGTCATTGTAGGAGGACTTCAAATACTGGAACAGTGCTATCATGTCCGCCTAGTCCTTCTTTTCATTAGACTAATACCCAATTCCTGTCATTGTCCTTCATACATTTTAGCCTCCAGCCCCATTATCATTTATGCTCTTTTTCCAGAGCCTCAATATTTTTTCTATGTTGGGTTAACCAGAACTAAATGCTAAATATTCCAAGTGTGGTCTTACATTTGGAATTACTGTACATACATGATCATCCAGCTGTCCCCTAAGACTAATTATTTTAAGTATTTTAATTCTTTAAAAAGGAGGAATATATGAAAAGGGTTCTGTGATTAACCAGCATGCTCATTCTTGTGTGTGTGAGGGGGTGTAACTTGAGACTTTTCCTTGGCTGCAGATCCCTGAATGTGTGCTCTGAAGTTCAGTCTTTGGACTATAAGTACTGTGTTCTAATTGCAAAGTAAACATGTGAATGCGAAAGTGATTTAACTGATTTTTATCCAGTCCATGTTCTTAAATGGATTATGTCATAATCCTACTGAAGTTTAAGCACTGACTGCAATGAGCAGCGATTAAATCTCTTTACCGGAATAATAAATGTTCATTTAACAAATGAAATAGGTGGATAAAATGAAATCTGCATGTCTCAACGCAATATGCTAGATTATCTATCTTCTTTTCACTGCCCTCTGCATATTTTCTATGGAAAGAAAGATCCTCTGAGTCATGTAGTAAATCTTTGTTTATTGCTTGCTGTGTTTAAAAGATACCGAGCACCAGAAAAGCAAAGAAAATATTTACCCTAAGTTAATACGGCAATGGCGATGTGTGACTCACATTTCCTTTTTTCGTATGCCTGATGCTCTTTGGATACTTGTTATTTATACATCTGTAATGTTAAAAGAGGGCTTCATGCAACTCATGGACTTTTCTTTTAAAAGAATTATTTCATCCACTTCTAGAACCACAATCTTAAAAAGAGATTTTTAAAAAACGATTTAAAAAACAACCCAGAAGGCTGACTATTTAAAGGACTCTTGTTTGTGTAACAGATAATCTGCTGACAACCTAGGCTTAAATTCTAAATATTTGGCATAAAAAAAGAAAAATTCCATAATATTCGGAAAACATGTATTTGAGAAATCAGTTTTCCTCTTAAATTAAGTACAAATGAGGAAGGAGATACATCGTTTGAGGTGACATGCAGTGAGATGACATAGCAGGGAAAAGAATAGGTAGAAACTGTGCCCATTAGAGCCTTTGTAGAGTTACACTCATTGTACCAGTTACATCCTGTTTTTGTGTACAATCAGTTATGCCCTTATCACTCAGGGCTGAACTACTGCAATTTACAGTAGGTGAGATACTCTTGAAGGTCCTTGAAGCTAAAACTGGAACAGCATGTGGCTGTTTGGATAGCTAATGGATACATCTAAAGTCAGCCTTGTAACACTTCTGCCATAGTAGAAGTGCTGGCAACCAGTGAGCATCACACCAGTATACTTGAAGATATTTTGAAGCAAAATGAATCTGTTGTCCAGGCTGTTAGGGAGAGCAGGCCTCTTGAAGGTTTCATCGCCAAAGATTGTTTCTATATACAAAGACTGGTTAGGATCTTCTCAGTGGTGGCCCCACTTTTGCTCATACATCCAGACCAATCTCCCTGCTGCATTTTTTTTTTTTGCAAGCCTATAAAAACTTTGGTGTTTAGTAGGGCCTTCAGCAAATCTCAATCTAGGCCTTATCCCAGGCGATGGTACCTTTATTAAGGTACCATCTAGTATACCTTTATTAAGGGGCGTGCATAAGAGCACCAGCGTGCCTACCGTTCCTGTCCTAATGTTCCCTTTAATTGTATCCAATTTGTATGGTTATTCTATACTTATATATACTGTTGTGTTTGACAAATAAATAAATAAATTAAAAATATTACAGCATTACTTTTATCTTTTGGTTTTTCCACTATTTTTTTAATGCATTGCCTTTTTGGAGGTGGGGGGGTAAGTGTCTCAGCTGGAAAGCGAGATAAAGAAATCCCAATTGTTATCATCATCAGCCATTCAGTCGTGTCTGACCCTCAGCCAATGCCCTGCCTTTCACTGCCTCCTTCAGATCTGCCATAATCATCCCAGTGCCATCCTTGTTAGTGTCCAGCCAATGGAACCTAGAGTAGCCCCTTCTCCTTTGCCTGCTGATCACTCCCAGCACGACTGACTTCTCAAGTGAGTCAACTTGCATGTCTTGGCCAAAGTAGGATATCTTTGTTTGACAATCTCAGCTTCAAGTAATATTTTTGGGGAGGCTTTGGGGAGAATTTATTTGTGATTTTAGCAATCCATGGCACAGTAATAGTTCTCTCCAGCACCACAATTTGACAGCACCACAACTCTGCCTTTTTCAGAGTCAGAGTTTCACAGCCATAAGTAGCAATTAGAAAAATTATTGCACAATTAATCTGTGTTTGGTTAATTTCCACTCTACTCTTCCAGATATTATTCATGCCAGGCACTGTAATTCTTCCAAGTGCTATACATCTGATCTCAGGGCTGCAGTCACCACACTGGTTGACATAGAGTGTCAGGAAGTTGAATTCCTTTATTGTTTTGGTGGTCTCATTGGAGATCTGCACTCTGACCTGTGTGCTTTCTGCTATTGTCATTATCTTTGTTTTCTTGACATTAAGGTGTTAACCTTTCTTGATGTTTTGGTGTCTTAACCTTTCTTGATAATAAGGAAATCCAAATAATAACTGAATAAATAACATTTTTATTCAGTTTTAATAACTAAACTTTTTTATTCAATAGTTTTAATAACTATTTTAAAAATACAGCATAACAAAGCTTTCAGGATCTTGTTTCAAAGCTCAGAATTAAACTCTTTTAAGAGGGGATATTATAATAGCAATAGTTTATATGCATGCATCTGGATTAATATGCATGCAATTTCTTGAAATTAGCCAAGCTTTCCATTCCCTAATTTTAAAAATCAAAGTTTACCATACCGACATTATTTTTACCATATTGAATTTGATATAAGTCTGATATTTGGGTGAATAAATTTTCCTCTCCCATTTCAAGAGATTTCGATATTTCCCACATCATTTGAACCAATAATACGTATTATCTTCACCTGTACTCTAGTTCAAAAGTAGAGATAAAATAATGTTTTGAAAAGCTCCACTTCAAGCAAAGGCTCATGTAAGCACATCATTATTTTACATTATTTGAATAACAGGGAAATCAGAAATATTCCTAACCCATCAAAAAGCAGAAAGGTCTCATAGCTGATGGAGAGAAGATTGCCCAGATCAGAATCCTTGCTCAAACACCCTTGTTTGAATAACTGAGCAAGTAGATGATGTGTAAATAGATTAACCCAGGAGGGACATAGGTAGTTACCACTGATACTGCCTACCTGCTGGGAGAAGTGAAGGAAGCAAACATGCTAGAAAAAGGAAAACTGGTCTGATGTCAGTTGCCCAAGCTCAAAGATGACATTATGATATCCAATTGAGTTCAGTTCTTTATTTGTTTACATTTAATAGACAGAATCTTGCCAGACTAACGCTATAACCTTCTAATCAAATAGATATACCCTGGAAAATTCTAGATTGTGGCTAGCCTGAACCTCTTTCTCCGTCATCCATTCAGCTCAGGATTGCCCACTCTCTTGGTTTGGGCCCATCTCTGAAATGTGCTGCCTCAGCTTTGCTACTGCCAACATTCCCTCCCACTCAGTTTTCAGCTTCACATTCTATTATGCCATAGTTGCAAAGAGTTAAAAGAAGAACAGCTGCCATCATTGTAAGTGATAAATATATTCATGTTGATTCTTGAAGAAAGTTCAATGACTTTGGCTTTTGAAGTGTAGCCTCATTATTAAATGGAGGGAAATTTAACTTATAATCAGGCAGGAATATGTAAATGCTTTAGCACGATCTTATTATTTCTTCGATGGTTTATAATTTTTGAATGTCCGATAGCCATAGTTTTCTGGATGCTTCAATATAACACACCAAGAAAGCAAAGCAAAGCAAAATGCAATTCAGATTAAAACATATACATTAAAATTAAATTAAATGCACAATAAACTTGGCAAAACAGGAGTAGAATAGGATTAAAATACCCTTGAAGAGCTTGGGAAACTAGAAACTAGTGCTGAAATGATGCTTATGTAGGCACCAACTGAGCTTTAGTTAGGTTAGCATTAAGGCCAGGACCAGCATTAGTGTTGTGTCTGCGCCCCCAGAGCTGGGCCCCCTGCCAGAAAGTGACTTGGAAAGTGAGGGGCAAGGGCCATCAGGACTTACCTCTGGAGCACCGGCTTTCCTGGCTCAGCTCCAGGAGCCAGAGGCAGGCCAGGTGGAGGAGATAACGAGGCTTCCATCCCCTGACTCTTTCCCCCCCAGGCCACGCCTCCAGACCCGGCTGATGGCAATCAGGCCTGGCTGGACCCTAGGTTTTGTAGGCAGGAGAGGCGGGAACAACAGAAGCAGGGGTGGGTCAGGCCTAGGAAGTGCTGAGTCATGGAGCCACACCCCGCAGGATATAAAAGCAGCAAGGGCTGCTGTACCACTTCGTGGCAAGCAAATCAACTGCTTAGAGAGAGAGAATTAGAGCTGAAGTACTGTTTGTTCCTGGTTTCCTGGTTGACTCATTGGCATCAAGAGAGATAACAGAGACACTTGGCATACGCTCGCTAGTTTGCTGCCAAAGCTGATAGTTGCCAGCTAATTAAGTCATTGCTCGTGTCTCTCGGACTGAGGAGGGGGACAGAACAGCTAGGGTTACGGATGGGGTTGGGATGGGGGTTAGGGTTGGGATTGTGTTTGGGATTGGGATTGGGATTGGGATTGGGGTTTGGGGTTAGGGTTGGAGTTGGGTTTGGATTTGGATTTGGATTTGGGGTTGGGGTTGGGTTGGGGTTGGGTTAGGGTTGGGGTTGGGGTTGGAGTTGGGGGTTGGGATTGGGTTAGAGTTAGGGTTAGGGTTAGGGTTAAGGCCAGGACCAGCATTAGGGTTAGGGTTGGGGTTGGGATTGGAGGTTGGAGTTGGGGTTGGGGTTGGGTTAGAGTTAGGGTTAGGGTTAGGGTTAGGGTTAGGGTTAGGGTTAGGGTTAGGTTAGGTTAGGGTTAGGGTTAGGGTTAGGGTTAGGGTTAGGGTTAGGGTTAGGGTTAGGGTTAGGGTTAGGGTTGGGTTGGGATTGGGATTGGGGTTGGGGTTAGGGTTGGGATTGCGGTTGGGATTGCGGTTGGGATTGCAATTAGGGTTAGGGTTAGGGTTAACATTTAGAGGAGGACATGAGGAAGATTTCATTTCAAGACATTAAAGCTAGGTATGTCCATCTGGGAGAAACTATCGCTTCATGTAATCTGGTCCTAAACCTTCAAGAGCTTCAAAGGTCAAAACCAGTACTCTGAATTAAATCTGGAAATGACGATGAAGTAGTGACATAGTATCATCTTATTAGCAGTTAAACTGCTCTGTTTTAAATTAATTGAAGTTTCCAGACTGTTTTCAAAGCCTGCCCCACATACAGCCCACACTTACAGACCACTCTAACTAATCCCCAAGTGGGCTTTTTAAAAGCCAAATATTTGTAGCTGCACACTTGTAATTCTAAAGCATAGCACGGACTGTATTGATAGTTTCATGCAGACCCTGTGAGCAAGAATCCAAAGCGCAAGAACTCTTAACTCAGGTCTAATTCATTGTCCCCCAAAGGGCAATGCAAGGATCTAAAGGCTACTAACACCTTTGTCTACAAGGCTGAGAACCATCATAAGGGTAGAATTACTACCTAGTGACTGCACACTTCAGTCGAACTTGACACCTTTAACAAAACAGAAAAGCACTTCAAGGGAACGTTCAGGGCAAGATTTTACAGACAGAACTGTCAATCATCCAGGGAGTTCTTTAAAATTTCAACATCACTTTGAGCGTGTCTGCATAGGCTCTTTGCCCAGGGCCAGAAGCAACTCTGCACTGTGTAATCTCGTCATCGGTATTTGGCTTCAGAGTTAATTTATTTCTTGCTTTGCTGCGATGTATTTAGAATGGCAGAAAAAGACTCCCCCCCCTCTTTTGACAGTCATGAAACTGCTGAGTCTGTGCAGTGGCCATTTTCTTATTTGTGGCAATTCTTTTCTGTCCCTGCCTCCTGGCCCCTGCCCAGCGACTGCCTCTGCCTCAAATATAGCAAATGTGTGCTGTCATCGCAATCATAATTTTTCTTATAACAACAGATTTTTTTAATTCACCAAATTATGCATGTCAATCTATAAAATACAAAGTGTTTTTTTTAAAAAAAATATATTATTGTTTGGGGTGGGGAGAAGGGATTTTTGCTGCTCTAATGCAGGGGTCTCCAACCTTGTCAACATTAAGACTGGTGGACTTCAACTCCCAGAATTCCTCAGCAAAGCTGGCTAAGGAATTCTGGGAGTTGAAGTCCACAAGTCTTAAAGTTGAAAAGGTTGGAGACCCCTGCTCTAATGCATATAATTGTTATGGGGACAGGACACTGATTGGATGACATCCTACCATGGGTCAGCAGAATGCGAGCACTGATTGGCTCATGGGGATCCCTGGGGATTCTCAGGGGTTTTAGGTCAGCAGAAATGCAATAATGTGGCGCCAAATTACTTTGTGAGGGATTAGGGAGCAGAAATGGAAATGTTGCGTGCTTTTTGCCTTAAATTAGGGGTGAAAAATCTTCTGCTCTACAACCCCAAAATCTCTTTTCTTGGCCTCCAAACTTCCCATTTTCCATCGCTGAAAATCTAATCTGCTATTTTTTTGCCTGCTGGGATCACAAAGTGCATGCATCTATAGTCAGGCTAAAAGAAGCTTATCGTATGCAGAAAGCAAAAATTTTTTAAAAAAATTAAAAATCCACATCCATTAAAAAGGGGGAACAATCCCAAATCCTGCCCTAACTAATATATAGCGCGTGGTACAAGCCTGACACTTAGCACTGTGTTTGCCTAAAAGTAAATATCTCTCCAGCCCCCACAAAATTAACTGTTCCTGTGTCGTGTAGAAACAAATCTAACTTGTTATGTTAAGTAGTTGCCACATAAATGTATCCTTCCAGGTTATTCTTGCAAGGCCAGTATTAAAACATACAAGCACACTTCCTTGCAGGCTTTCAATCCTGAGTTTGTGCAAGTCATACAGTTGGTAGCCAATGAAACTCATAAACATTCACAGAGTATCTCCTGATTGCACTTATATTTAGCTCTTAAGCAATATTTTATGACCCTTTTCCTTTTGGCCTCTCCCTTACTTGTATTTACTTACACATGCAATCCACTTTGCTCAACAAATGACATGAGATGCCAGTGACATTAAGTTCTTATCATATCAGCCGCTATCTTCCTTCGGTTGATATCTTCCTTGTGCAAGAGCTGTTCTATTGGGAAAAGCTTTTGACATGCTGGGTGTATAAAGCATATTTTCTAGACCAGTGGTTTCCAACCTTTTTTTTTTTGCCATGCCCACCTAAGCCTCTCTAAAATCCTAATGCCCCCCCACCTGCCCTGACATGACATATAATTCTTACTATTTAAAAAGTGAACTCCTACTCACATGGAGGAAGCCTAAAAAGGTCATTAACTTGGTTTAAACAAGGTTCCAAATTGCCCCCATTAAAAATCAAATTCCCCCCCCCGCCCCCGTGGGGCCTAGGTCCCACGTTGGGAACCACTGTTCTAGACTGTGTCACTCACATAACAAATGGAAGCCAGTATCTTTCAAACTTCCCTACTACTAAACAGTCTCTAGCAGAACAATCTTCAATTTTAATAATAGCTGGAATTTGTCAAAATCTCATTTACAAGACAACAAAGCAAAATTATTTTTGAAATGCTTCAAATTATGAAACACTCAAAAGAAACATTCACATTAATTCAGGGCACTGGGTGCAGGCTGTTGACTCAAGCTAGCAATCCAAACATATAACATATCCTGTAACCACAAATAAAATAAATGATGGCTCAGCAGAAATCAAATACAAGCAGCCACTTTCCTCCACCCATCCACCCTAGAGCTTATGGAATCTGTTTATTCATTCCACAAAATATATGTTGAAATATTGGCAGGAGTTGGCTGCCGTTCAGGAAGACAAATGTAAAGGAGACTCATTTTCTACCTCACTTAACCTTTAAGGATTGGCACCAAACATGGGCACAGCAAGTGGTGTGGGAAATTCCAGTCAATGAAATTTTTATGTGAGGTTTTTTTAATATATGTAGACATGTATTTCATACACAAATACACAAGGAATTTTCAAATGGGGGCCCTTATCTATATGTAGCTGTATGTAATATGAACTCATAGGATCCCTATGTTTACTTCATTCATTCATTCATTCATTCATTCATTCATTCATTCATTCATTCATTCATTGGAATTCTATGGCACCCATGTCACTAATACAATGACTCTGGGCAGCTTACAATATAATTAAAGTTTAAAAGTACGAAAATAATTAGAATAGAAAGTCAAAATTAAAATTAAAAACCAAGATGAAGGGCCACCTGGAGCTGAGAATTTTCTTTGTCCCATCAACCACCCCCAATGTAGTAGACCTCTATAAGGGAACGGGACAACTTGCCACAGCCAATTCACTGCGGCAAACTCATTGTGGCCAACTCACCATGGGCAACTTGGCACAGGACAACTCCCCACCGCCACTTCACTGCAAGAGAACTTTTTGTGGGAAAATTTAACAAGTCTATTTAATTATTTAAAATAAATAAACATTATTTTAATTTTTGCCATTCACACTTTATTCTGTCCCTCCTTTTACAGCCTTTCTTTAATGATTCTATTCCACCCTTTCTTTGATATTAGTGTAACTTTTGTCCTACAGTGAGTTGTCCTGTGGCAAGATGGCCATGGTGAGTTGACCTGCAGAGAGTTGGCCGTGGCAAGTTGGTCGTGGCAAGTTATAATAGACTTCTCTATAGAAGCCCCAGGCCAGGCATTAAGCTAAGTTTTTAGACTCTTCTGGAAGGCCAGGAGTGTGGGCCTGGACCTCAACTCTCATGGGAGAATATTGAGAATAAAAAATTTAGACTATGGAGTTGGGATTTCAGTATCAGAGAACAGTTCATCTGTCCTAAAGTCTCATTTTTACAAGGCTGCCTTCTCTTCCACTGCTGGCAAGAGAGTTGAATAAGAAACAAGGAAGGTCCTGAAGTAGAAAACACCAGTTGTAGTGGTCATTGCCAATCTTTTGGCAGGCAACATGCTTAACCTTTGCTCAGCTGCTGCTTGTTGACACCTTCTACCGCTCTCTACAAATCTTCTTGTCTGCTCAGGCCAGCTGAAGAATTGAACATATCATGCCTGGAAGAATTATCTGAAATAATTGGCAATATATTTTTCACTTTCTACTCGCAACGCAGATATAGTTGTTTTAACTTGGGTCTTCTGCTAAATGTTTTCATTTGGAAGAGGGGTTTGTGTGACTTCCAAACCAATCACTAGATCTCTTCTGAATTACCATATAGTTTTGTTGTTGGGAGAAAAAAAAGGAGGGGGGAAGACCCCTGAATGCTCCCTTAAATGCCTAGAGGAAAAGTAGAGTATAAATGTATTTTTAAAATGCAAAAATAAATAAATAAGGCATCCTTCTCAGGCATTTGCTGCTTTCTGGAGGTCAGCTCCTGAAATTTTGCAGCCTAGAGGACCATTGCTGAGAATATTAGGAGTTCAAGTTCACACATCTGGATTGGGAAAGGCTGAAATAAAGCATGCGATTTTGCTAAAAATAATGTTGAAAATTTATGCAACCAGCATAAGAAAGGAGTGTCTGAAATGATTTGGGTGACAAGCAGTTTATCTTAGATTTTTCTGGGTTTCTAGGTTAGAAAGAGATTCATCCTGTGGTTTGGAAATACTAGAGTACTTTCTAAATATGTGAATGTGTACAGAGCAAATACTGAATACATTTGGCCTTTCTCAACAGAGGCAGCCAATATTAAGAACTGCGAAGAAAGGAAAATAAAAAGAGTTATCTTGCTTTTGATAGGGTTGCTTTTCTACTGTTAAAAATCAACAGCCATGTGTCTTATTTATTGATCCAATCATATTTTTTGTATATTGAGTAAGCGGCAATAATTAAAAGTAAACTTTCCTACTATGTATCTATCCTTTCCTACAGAAACCATCCTGAGTTGTCTGTGACCCGTTGCTATCTGGGAGAAAGTCAGCAATGAGTTCAAATAGTTATGGAATCAGATTTAAAGCTAGAACTTTTGTGGAATCCTATCCACATCTAATTTCATTGACCCAAAATAGACCTGTGGTTTCAAAGGAAAGATGGTGTTTATCAGGTATCGATGACTGAGTTTTAAGCATCTAGGTGAGGTGGCATGTGTTGCTTTAAAGCAGAGCACATTTCCACTTGATGCTCAGTTTCAAAGGATGAGCTTGGACCAAGCTCCATCAAATCAGATGGCCCCTTTGAGACACTGCATATTCATAGACATTAATATGAATGAGGACCACTCTATGGTTTGTTGGTGTGTAGTAATCTACCATCCCAGAATTGTGTGTTCCTTGCAGCACCGTTGTCACAGTCACTGTAATAACTTGCTATCAAAAGGGAACATCCCTCTCAGTGATTTACAGTGATGCCTATAGATATCTATACCAGGTGATGTGAACAGAATTACAGAACGAGAGAGAATGACAGAGATCTCTACCCTCCATCATTCCAGTTGTCTGTGAAAGCCTGTGGTCTTGCATTAACAAACCCATCCATCTATGACTGGTTACTCTTATTTCTAAACATCACTGAACTTTGCCTCCACTCAGTGTTTCCTCTGTCATTAAGATGCTGACCATATGCCTTCCAGTGTAGGGTTCAACTTTTGTGTTTGGTTTCTGTCTGTCTGCTGTCAAAACAACACTTAAAAAGCCAAAGGCCATGACAGGCTAGATGTATTTGTTGAATTATACCATCCCAACTTAGCTTCACTTGGGTTTGTCTGCTTGCATAAGTATAGAGCAGTTCATAGACTCAGCCAAGAGGAACCTGTTTGGCCTAGCATGCCCTTGTACTACACAAAGAGTACAACCAACAACTTGCTGTCAATGAATTTTGACAGATTGTAATTCTTTTCTGATCCCTGAAAAAGTGCAATTCCTTTCAACTGTATCCAAATATGGCTAACCAGTTTACACATGTTCAAAACAGCAGCTCTCCCCTACTCATAACTTAGTTTTCTGAGTAGTGCAAATACAGTTATATTTCACTCTTAAAACATTGTGGATCAAGAAAAATAAAGTGTTGCAAGTCAATTGTCTCAAACAGGCTTTGTAAAGCAGGATGCTGTATATAAAAAAAGTGACATAGTGCCCTAACAACTAATAATCTCATTCAACAAGTCTTTGGAATTTAGGAATTTAGCATGGATTCTTCATCCAATAGTTCATTAGGAGCAACACTGTGTCACAATATAACATAATTCCAGATCACCAGATTTGGATTCAAATCTACCTTGGAAGTGACATTTGAACTTTCTCCGAAATCAATCAGTGACATCACCAACACTTTCTATCACATGACGGCTCCTTCTGTTATGATGGTATGCAAATTGAAGCTTCTTGTTGGAATAAAATCTTCTTATCATAGCAGGAAGAAGCCAGGACTTAATGGGATAGAACAGTGTTTCTCACCCTTGGCTACTTGAAGACATGTGGACTTCAACTCTTAGAATTCCCCAGCAGGAATTATTAACATCTACACACATGTCTTCAAGTGGCCAAGGTTGAGAAACACTGTGACAGAACATCTAACAATGTTACCTAATTATTTGGAGGGGCTCAATTTATTTCCTGAATAAGTCTGAAACCACTCTTGGTAATATGCTGTCTCTGAAAACTAGCATTTTCTGTGCATAAAGGGTGACCTTTATGCACAGGAAATCATAATTCTTCTTTCTTGGAGCAGACACTTGGCTATATCCCCAGAGGCCATAAAGGAATACTTCTGGTACCCAGTGAACAATATTATTCCTACCAACCTGCATAAACATTTTTAATTGTAAAGTTCACTAGAATCAACAATATTCTACTGTAGATATCGTTGTTTACAGGAATATTTTATTTGCTGCCTTTACCCATTTGCTAAATTATCTGGATGCTACAGAACGTCTTCTTTTTTTAAGATCATTCTGACAACTGCCTTATTTCTGATGAAGTAATAGACTGAGCTCCCTAAAGCATCTCATTGGCTGACCCCACGCTGAGCGGTCTGAATAGAGAGAAATCACCTTTTGTTCTGCAGCCCCTCCATCCCTGCCCAGGCCTTTCCTTTTCATATAATGGCACAGCAGGTGAAAACTAGTAAGCATCTTTACCATTCAACCATGAAGTCATTAGCAAGTTGAGCTCAGCCAATAGGTAATTTTCTGATAAATCTACGATCTGCCAAGATGGAAGAGTTTTGCTTAGTTGGGCAAAAGTAACAGAAGCTGGATTTTCAATTCCTTCCAGTTTCTCTAAAGAGAGAAAGGGAAAGAGGGACCGCTATAATGAATTCCAAACATGGGGTGAAATAAAAGAGCATATTCAAGGAGGTAAGAGCCAGTTTGGTGCAATGATTAAGACATCAAGCTAGGGAGCCGGCTTTAGGCATCAAGCCAGCTGGGTGACCTTGGGCCAGTCAATTTCTCTCAACCCTAGAAAGGAGGAAGTGACAGACCGACTCTGAAAAATCTTGCCAAAAAACCTGCAGGGACCTGTCCAATCAGTTTCCAAGAATCAGACATGATTGAGTAGAAGTGGGGGAGGGGGAATCAAGGAGGTAATAAGTAACTGGTTTAGCTAAGCTAATACTAATTTTATTTGCATTTGGCTTGACCTAACCTCTAAGCACTTTTTAAAATCTTTTTACAGTTCATCAAAACTTCCCCATCCCATTGTTTTCCTTTCCTTATCATCTGAGTTTAGAGAATAGGAGATAATGTAGCAGAAATAGTCCCAGAGCTATTAGCATTAGGAAAAGAAAAGCCAAGCTGAAAATAGCATTGTTTATGCTGGTGACATTAATGATCCTAACCAATCAGCATGTATTCACTCAATTAGGTTGCCTTCCATACAGTGTCAACTTCTTGCTGCTGACAAAGACAGCTGTGGGAATTCCTTCTCATTCTTTTGGGGAATTTGCTTATTTTATAGTAAGCCCAGATATATTCAGTGAATTAGAAAATAAGAGTACTGCAATCTTGGATCAGCCCCAAGGGATGTTTGCTACGGAGAGAGACAAACTCAACATCCAATATTATCATTTCATACTTATTACCCTCATCTGCTATAAAGTATACTTTAAATTCAATATTTCTTTTTGCGGTTAATAAATCCACATGAATCCTATTTGCTTCTATGGAAAGGTACTATTCAGAGAGAAATGACTGTATTATCCTCCTACTAGTCAAGGCTATAATTATCCCTGTCAGTAGCCATATTGCACTTATTATACACTAGTATTTTACCGTCAAATGTTGCATAAGGTTCTTCCATAGATGTCCAGATCTGGATTTAATATAGAAAAATACTTTCAATAAATAGGTGGCTTTGACCTGCCTAATCTTAAGCATCTGATATATATAAATATATATATACATACACCTGATATGTACACACACACACACACATTGTATCAGTGGGGGGAAATCCATCTAATGAATTTATTGGAAACCATTTGCATTTTGAAGTACACATAAAATGAGACCATATGTGTTAGGTTTTAACAGATTGCCAGATATTTTGCTCTTGTCCATCATTCAGAACACCCGTGCATTTAAAATGACTTTCCTCAATCTGTTCTCTATAAATGACTTAGGACTGAAATGTCTCATAGTGGTTGGGATTTATGGCAGTACCAAAAGTTTGGAAATTACCGATCCAAGTAAAAAGGTGCATTAATTCCAGCATATTTAACACAGCATTAACCTAGAATAACCTACTTAAGAATACTTGTTATGCTTCCCTCAAATAAGGTAAAGTTGATTGATTTGTGTGGTGAACATAAATAAATATTAAAATCTTTACATCAGATCAACAAAAAAGAATTTCAGCTGTTCCCTTCTTATAAAGGGTTCACTTAATTATAGCCTATTTGATACCCCTGCCTTCATGCTTTCAGTAGCGACTGTTTTTCCTACAAATAGATCTACTTTATAGAAAATTTAGGTGAACCATTTAAGGCTTGTTCCGCCATGTTATAACCTTATACCAATAAAGGCATCAGTGGGGGGGAAAATGTTCTCTAAGCAACATGTAGGCAGATTTTTCAACTTTTACAATTTCAACATAAACCATAAACTGAACCTTCAACGATCAGCAAAATGAATGCATACAGATATGACACCTTATCACAAAAATCAGATATGTAGCAATGATATGTGAGCAAAGTACAACATCATAAAGTGAGTTCATTAAGTTGTTAATATAGATTTGCAATCTATGGCACTTTCCAGTTAAGTCGTGATTATGTAGTCTGCACATGAACTATAGCCGTGGTTTTTAGATTTTAATTTCATGCTTGAAAACTAATATGATTTGAAAGTCTTCAGCTGCTCTATCTCCGTGATGGTGAATCTATGACAAGTGTGCCACAGGTGGCATGCAGAGCCCTCTCTGTGGGCACGTGAGCTGTTGCCCAGCTCAACTCCACCCTGTACTTCCCTCTGGCCAGCTGATTTTCAGGTTTCTGCTGCACATGCGCAGAGGGCAGGACTCATGCAGGAGAAGCACACGTGCATGTATGGGGTGGGGGAAGCACCAAGGCCTCCCTGCAGCCTCCTGAGACCAAAAACGGGCCACAGGGATGTGCGGCGAACCCCCCCCCCCCCGCAGCCTGTTTTTGGTCCCAGGAGGCTGCAGGGAGGCCTGCTAGGCCCAAAATATGCATGTGTGGTGGGGTGGGGGTCACACATGGGGGTCTTGCGTGTGTATGCGCAGGGGTGCAGGGGGAGTGCATGCATGCATGGGGGGGCATGAGCTGGGGCACGGGGGGTCGCACATGCATTGCATTATGGGTGCAGGCATGTGCACACTCACTTTCGGCATGCAACAACAAAAAGGTTAGCCATCACTGCTCTGTCTAAAACTTTATTCCTTCCCATTGTTTAGCACCAAAAATCAAGTGATTTAGGACAGGGGTCTCCAACCTTGGCAACTTTAAGACTTGTGGACTTCAACTCCCAGAGTTCCTCAGCCAGCTGGCTGAGGAACTCTGGGAGTTGAAGTCCACAAGTCTTAAAGTTGCCAAGGTTGGAGACCCCTGATTTAGGAGACTTACATTTCAGTTTTTAAAAAGTATAATCGCAGCCTTTTTTTTTTTTTTGTCCTTCTAAGAAGATCAAGTTTGACAATTTTCAGAATTTGGAGTTTGGGGTTTTGTTTTTTTAAGTGAGCAATTGTTATGAAAATTCCAGCCATTTTAAAAAGGACCTACAGCAGCTTTCCAAAATCCCAAATGTGTCACCACCTCTCCCAAAATGTTGGGATTCCTTATATAATGTACAATTAAGAGTTGTTGCCTTTTTTTCTTTTCTTTTCTTTCTTTCTTTCTTTCTTTCTTTCTTTCTTTCTTTTTTTTTTTGACAGCTGCAGTTGAAACATTTCAAACCCTGCTCTGGAAAATATACATACAAAACAAACAGACCCAAAAGGTGGATTTGATTGGAAAGTGTTTTCAGCACAAATCCCTTTCCTGTTTGATGGAGACCTGATTCAGCAGAAAGCAAACAACAGCAGGGGAAAAAATGTATCTATTGTATCTCAAGTGCACATGGCAGGTCATTGCTTCTTTTTGTTTATATTATAGCGGCCCTTGACACTCTTAGAGCAGTTTGTTCAGCTGTATCTACAAATAAAATGATGTGCTGTGTTCCCTCTTTGGCCATATTTTTCAACTTCCTGGGAAGAGCCATACTTTTTAGTACAGCCTTAGTCTCAAAATCTCAATCTCTCTCTCTCTCTCTCCCTCCCTTCCTCCCTCCCTCCCTCCCCCCCTCTCTCTCCTTCTCTCTCTCTCTCACACACACACTGACACAAACACACACACCTTCAGAAAAGGAGTGATAACTCCTGTGGTTTAACTGAATTAGACTACAAAAGTCAATGCTACCTCCAAGCAGACAGTCAGGAACAAATAGTCCATTCTTTGTAGATGAATGCACAACTTATGAAGTCCTCAGCAGCGTGGGTCCTAACCACTTCATTTTAATGGCCCTGCACAATCTCTGCAATCCATTATGACTGAGCATATTAATGGATCTTCTATAGAGTAGCCAAGGCACCATCAGCACAGAGGTGGGCTCTCGTCAGTTGCCCTCCTGCTTTGCCAAGCCCAGGGATTTCTTAATGGCAATTCAGACCTCGCTGTGGACTTCCATTCCATTTATATCATTATAGACTAGATGCTAAAATAAGCTTGGATGTGGGGAACCAAATCCTCGCTTAACTAGAAGCCTACTGGGTGGCCCTGGATAAATTCCTTATTGCTGCAGCTTAGCTTATATTATAGGGAGGTTATAAGGCTGAAATTCTGCTTTGAATTACATGACAGAAGACCTGAATACCAATGTGGCAAATAAAGGATAAAGGCACTTTACCTTATTGTATTAACTCTGTAATTGTTGCACTGAGTACAAGAAGAAGCAGATAAATGATGTGATTAATTTATAATATGCAAAGCAGCTTTATTTTTTAAAAAAGGTTGCCATTTGATTAAGAAAATTGTTTTTAAGTTTCACACACTGAAATGGCATCTTTTTCATATCAAGTATAAACAATTTTAATAACTTATCACCTTCTCTTTCACAAACTAGACTGAGCAAAAGATGGAATAAAAATCAATGGCGACTATTTAAATCACTTAATATTTGCAGATGATGTTGAACTTTTCTCACAAGACTCATGAGCTACAAAGACACACACAAGAGCTGCACAAAGCAGGAAAAACATTTGGGTCAAAAATAAACCTGAAAATGAGCCAAGTTATGTTTAATAAATTCACCAAAGAAAATAACATTTTTATATCTGGAGAAGAACTAGACAGACCAGTAGTAAACCACTACATATATATTGGCCAACGGAAATTCAATGAAAGGTGATGCAATAAAGGAAATTGAATGGTGTGTTAAATGTAGTTGGCAGAAATTCCAATTAAGCTAAGCATAATTTTCAAGAACAATCTTCCCCTATGCCTGAAGAGAAAAGTTTTTGATCAGTGTGTGCTACCTGCTCTGATATATACTGGTGAAACATGGTCAGTAACCTCACAATCGATACAAAAGCTAAGAATGGCACAAAGAGCCATGGAAAGATACATGCTTGGCATCACAAGACAAGATATAAAGAACTGCACATGGATTAGGGAATAAACAAAAGTATGCAATATCATCAAAAGAGTAAAAGAATTGAAATAGAAATGGGCTGGTCAAATAGCAAGAACTGATGGCAGGTGGACCAAGGCAGTCATAGAATAGATCCCATTTGATAAAAAGCATCCATGAATGAGACCTAAAACAAGATGGATCGATGACATCAGCAAGTATTGTGGGTCCAATTGGCAAAAGAAAGCTTAGGACTATATTGGTTGGAAACTTGCAGAAGAGGCCTTCATCTTACAATGGGTAGACAATGGTTAAAAATCATGATGAATGATAAAATGATCACTCTCTCTTAAAATAGAATAGAACAGAACAGAACAGAACAGAATAGAATTTTTTATTGGCCAAGTGTGATTGGACACACAGGGAATTTGTCTTGGTATATATGCTCTCAGTGTACATAAAAGAAAAGATCATCAAGAATTCTAAGGTAGAACACTTAATGATAGTATAAACAAATCCTTAAATACTTCATCATTCATTCAGCTAAGCCAAATCCATTAAGAACTACTAGGAATAATAACATATCTATTTTAACTTTGATCATATAAACCAACTTTACATTTTTTTTTCTTTTTAACAATCTTGATCTTTGGTCCCTTTAAATAATGGCTCAGAATTTGATTTTTTTTTCATTTTTTTCTTTGAACCTTCCCCCATAAGGAGAATATGTATGTATGTAAAATGACATTTCTTAAATCATTAGGAATTGAATTGATATAGAATTATTCAGAGTGGTTTGAACTGTAGACCTGTGCCTTATTCAGGCTGGGTTTCATGTGCATATATTAAGCTTAACCAAATCACTGAATGATTAAATCTGAATCCAGTAGAAAATCAAAAGAGAACAATATAAGCTTCCAGGTATCTGCCCTGCTAAATATCCTCAAACACCACTTGTGGGATTAAGGAACAAAAAGCTTATCAGCTGCTTTATTATAACAGAAATACTTGGGAAAGGATGTATCTGGAGTGGATGCCAAGTCAATAATTATTGGAAATTCCAGAACTGTCCAATCAATAAGAAGATCTGAGCAACTGAACCTGCCTGATTTTAACATTTTGGTTATGTAAGCAGTAACTATTTGGAGGATAGCATTTAAAAACCACAAACACATAGGAAATATAAAAATTAGTGATAATTTGGTCATCCCCGATGCATTTATTGGAAGAGGTCTTTTTTAAAAACACTGTGAATATTTGACTGCCTAAATGAGCATGTGATGGTCTCCTGTGACAAAGAAAATCATTTTCTGCTATTTTGTTTCTGCAACGTGCTACAGTCTGTGTTTATAACAAGTATTTCTCACTGTGCTCCTACTTTAAAATCCTGAGGTTTATCCATAGCAATTTCCCACGTTTTTCGTGCAAAGCCTCAAAAAGATGCCTCAAGCAAAACATGCAATCAAAAATAAAACATGCCAGTTATTGACTGTGTCTCCAACTCCTTAGGGGGCAGCTTCCGGCTACGCTAGTCTGAAGAAACCCGTGTTATGAAAAGCGAAATTGAAAGAAAGCAGAAATTAAAGCCAGCAGCTTTGTCTGGGCCTCCCACGGCAATATATGTTTTTTTTTTAAACAGAAAAAACTTTAAAAGTTCAAAGCCTCTCTTACTTCCCCTGACCCAATTCGGTCATTTCTTGTTTGGTCCTATATGAACTGTAAATTCTAGGCAAAAGGAAATGCTCCTGAGGTTGATTGCAGTATCCTGCAGACATGCAAAGATCTTCGAAATGTATGCTTAAATTGAATACAGGATGCAAGGTGACAAATGTGATACTTCCAGAAGCCCCTGACTTTGCTATGGTCCAGGGGTGGGTTCTACTTACCTCTACTACCGGTTCTCATTGTGCCCGCATGCTTGCACTTGCTCCGTTCACACACACACTCTTCTGCACACACGCAGAAGCTTCTGCGCATGCGCAGATCACTTTTGATGACGTTCGGGTCAGTGGGCAGAGCCTCCCACCGGTTTTACTACAGATTCTATAGAATCGGTCTGAACCGGGGGCAACTCACCACTGCTATGGTCTCTTGCTGAGTGCAGTTTCTATCCCAGAATATGCTTGTTTCCATGTACCATAAATCAAAGTTCGTAACTTGTTCTACCCTTGAGGACTGCACTTGACGTCTGGGGAAGGTACACTCCAAAAAGTTGTGAGATGAAGCAGGGCAAAAATACCAGCTTTCATTTGAACTGAAATAAGCCATGGGTTTATTTTCAGACTTCTCTCAGTTAATGGTAGACTAGAATTTCTGCACGCGGTGATTCAAGGACCAGGCCATGTTTCAAAACCTATGAAAGCTGTTACAGAACTGCGAAACTAACAGCTTTAAAATGCTTAGGGTAAAAACGAAATTCATGTTTTAGGGGTTTTCCCCTAGGCCTGTGAGGTGTAATAAATGGAAATTTTCAAACTTGGGCCAGGAGGCACGGTTGCCACGGTTGCTTGTTCTGCTAGAAGATCTAGCTCTCACATTTATGAATTTCACAATTTCCCTGGTCTAGCATATTAAAAAGTACTATTCAAGGGGCAGCAGTCTCATAGCTTTAGCCAACCTGACTTTTAATCTTCTGGTTGGCTCTTTCTGCTGTAGATGGACACCTGGGATGTTTTAAAAATCACCAGAGATGGGCAAAGTCTTTGAAACAGGCATGAGATTATTTCATAAATCCTCTGATAAATAAAAACAGAAAAGGAAAAGGATTTTTGAGTCATTGAAGCAATAGCCCCAAGGAAACCATAAGGGAGGATAGTGAGAACGCATTTTAATGTTTGATATAAGTAGGGGAGAGTAACTGGGACCTACAGGGCAGGGTGATAACGACGGATGCTGCTTGTTATAAAAATCTGAATGAAAGAAGAATGCCAGAGAGATTCAAAGGTTCACTTGTTTTAGAATGCATAGAGTTGGTTTCCGATTGTGGCTAGAGGAACTTTTGCTGGCTTTGCTCAAATCACGAAGTACATGCGTAGGGTGATCAATGGCTCCGTTGAAAAGGTAGTCCTTCCTCTGCAAAATAGTCAATTGACTGTGTTGTGGTTAGCCCGCGACAGATTTAAGTACTCTGTTCCAAACAGCCAGGAAGTGTTTTTCATAAGCAGACAGAGAAACCTACCCTGGTCACTCTGAAGGCGAGTGGGGAATTAATAAAGAACCATGTTGTTCCTTTATGCCCTCCAAAAGAGAACAGTTGCGGGCCTGTTCTGGTGATGGAGCAACGAGGTGGCTCAGATAACTCTGCCATTAAAGGTGCATTGCATTTCCATGAAAAGGGGCATTTAATTCTATACAATTTTCTATCAGTTGTAGGGAAAGAAGGCAGGAGAACCAGAAACATCTGCCTTTCTCATCTGGAAAGCTATAAAGCTATAGCAAGTATTTGAAAATATGGCATGCAGGACAGGAAAATACCCTGACCGAGAGTCGTGTAAACAGAGGAGGATCTATTGGCTGTGAATGCAAACCATACTTAGTAGTTACAGCCATTACAGCCATCTTCTGGCAATGAGTCACTTGGGGTTCAAAGAATTCTACTGGAAGGAAAGCAATGAAGCATTTGCAGTTATGTTGACACACTAACATTCTATATCATGTTTATTAAATATCGAAATCTAAAACTATTCATGTAACCCAGGGGTGAAATGCTCCCGGTTCGCACCGGCTCGCCCGATTAGGTAGCGATGGCAGCTGCTGGTTCGGAGGACCAGTAGCAAAAATCTCTGACCCCGCCCCCCCTTCCTCTGCTGAGCTGCACCATCAGCAGAGGTTTTTTTTTTACTTTTAAAAGTTTTTCTTCAGCCAAAAACATAACTTTAAAAGTAAAAAAAAAAACAACCCTCTGATGATCGCAGGGCTGAGCAGAGATCATCAGAACACTTTAAAAGTTTTTTTTTAAAAAAACCCTTTAGCCGAAGGGGGGAAAAAGGAAAGGGGGGGCTTTAAAAGGCTCCTCTGGCCATCCCAGCTGAGTTCCTCATCACCAGAACCTTAAAAAACATGTTTTCTACATGTTAAAACAATTTATTTTAAGGAGTTCTGGGCTGCTATGAGGGAACTTCAGCTGAGATCGTCAAAGGAGCTGACTTTAAAACTTTTTTTTCTCTGGTGATCCCAGAGGAGTTTCCTGATCCTAGCAGTCTTTTAAAATCACTTTTTAACAGCCCCCACTTACAAGAGCCCCCACCCATGCCCAGCCAATTCCCCCTCCTCACTTACCTATAATTACTGCTCCTTTCGGGCATGGCATGCGTTTTTGTTCATCTACTGATTACAGCTTGCTTTGACTTCCTGCTTTGCTGATGAGGAACTCTGGGATTTGAAGTCTAAAATAAAATAAAATAAAATAAAATAAAATAAAATAAAATAAAATAAAATAAAATAAAATAAAATAAAATAAAATAAAATATTTGTGCAGCTTTCTGAGATTTGGTGTGTTTCTGTAGTGTTCCACTCTAACTACACAAACACACAAAATCTCACAAAGCTGTATGTGGCATTTTGTGTGTGTGTGAGTCAGTTGTGTTGTGTTGTGTGTGTGTAAAGTGTGAAAGTGTGATGTTCCTGCTTGTTGCAGGGGCCATTTTGGGTGAAGTGTAGCTGCTTTTACATTGTATGTGAGTCAGTTGTGTTGTGCTGTATTGTGTGTGTGTGAAGTGTGAAAGTTGGTTTTTGGTACCTCTTATTGTTTTTTATACTTCGTTAATTATTTTTATTATTTATTGTTATTGGCCACGCCCACCCAGTCATCTGACCACCAAGCCATGCCCACCAATTAAGCCACGCCCACAGAAACTGTAGAGAATATTTTTAGATTTCATCCCTGATGTAACCCATTTAGAGTTCTGCAACAGAATGGTCATTGTAGAATTCTGTATAACATTTTAACATTGAGATCTTGGGATTTCAAGATTTATTGTTTATTTGTTTATGCAGTCCTCTCAAGATCTATTCCTTTTTTCAGGTATGGTCTATCTTTTCTCTAGGTTTCGTAGACATGATTGTCTCCAGCTCTGTCTTCCCAATAGCCCTATGAGCAAATCTGACTGAACTATGGGTCAAGATTGTAAGATTATAAATCAAGATGGTTTAATAAACATTGTGGCTGAATAAAAGCCTAAATTATTTCAAAGTTAATAAATTCATCTCAGTAAAATGGATCTATGAATTTAGGATCAACATATGATTTTAATCAATATATTTAATATCTATTTTCTCCATCCCAACCTGCTTATTAAAATCTGATGAGCATTGTCAAGAAAGGTTTTCCTGTGATTTTTCCCTTGAGATTTTTATGACATCACCTTTTAGCCTCCAATGCCAGATTACGACACTATTCTTCTGATGGACTCACTGTAAAATTTGGTATTTTAAACTGATTCTTCGCTATCTGTTCTTCTGTTTTTTCTTTGTCTTTACTTGTTGATTCTTTTATGGTGCTCTAAATATGTGTATCGGGACACGATGGTTCAGTGGCTAAGACACTGAGCTTGTCGATCAAAAGGTCAGCAGTTCAATGGTTTGAATCCCTAGTGCCATGTAATGGGGTGAACTCCTATTACTCGTCCCAGCTTCTGCCAACCTAGCAGTTCGAAAGCATGTAAAAAATACAAGTAGAAAAATAGGGACCACCTTTGGTGGGAATGTAACAGCGTTCCATGCTCCTTTGGCATTTAGTGATGCCGGGCACATGACCACAGAGACATCTTTGGACAGTGCTGGCTCTTTGGCTTTGAAACGGAGATGAGCACCATCTCCTAGAGTCGGGAACGACTAGCACATATGTGCGAGGGGAACCTTTACCTTTTACTAAATATGTGTAGTCCTCATGAACACCACTTTAGGAGGTGAGAAAATGAATATGTACAGTAGCAGTCAATGCATATTGAACATCAAGATACATTTCTGCAGTTATTTATTCAAAAATGTATGCTTCTGATGATAAAATTAAAACCTCATTAATACAAATCTGGTTAAGTTTTGCTGCACTGGGATACCAGAAGCATTTATTTTCCTTCTATTTAGATTGAAACCATCCTAATATAACTTGCATTAATACTTCAGGGATATTTGATCGTTCATTTTCTTGTTCAATAATTCAATAACTATTAACTAAGAGTTGTTGAATGATCCCAATGACTTCTTCCTTTAAATACCCTGGTCCTGCCAGGAAAACAATAGCAATAGCACTTAGATTATATACCACTTTACAGTGCTTTCCAGCCCTCTCTAAGTGGTTTATAGAGTCAGCCTATTGCCCCCAACAATCTGGGTTCTCATTTTACCCACCTTGGAAGGATGGAAAGTTGAGTCAACCTTGAGCCTGGTGAAATTCGAACTGCCAAAATGCAGACAGCCAGCAGTCAGCAGAAGTAGTCTGCAGTACTGCACTCTAACCACTGTGCCACGGCAGCTCAGAATCCTGATCCTTTCTCCATTTTGCTCGAGCTTTGTTGGTGTAGGAAGTCTGAGATTATATTGACATCATATTCAGCAAAGCCATTATGGATATTCACAGAAAGGAGTTATATGAGATCTCCACATGGCTAAAATTATGTTCACAGGATTACAGTAAATTAGATGGGTCCCACATATATACCCTTATAAGAGTAAACAAAGACTTTTTAAAAAATTATTTATTTTAATAATATAACTGATGCCTGGGCTTTAATATCAGACATTTCTTTCTATTCTTCATGGATTGGCATGGATTCTGGTTTATTGAGATTTGAAACAGTCTCTCTTTTTTACTAAGAATGAAAAAACAACTGCTGAGAATTGTAAGACCCAGTATTTTTCTATTTAGACTAGGAAGATTTAATTTAAGAAAAACTTAATTTTCTGAAGACATTTGCTACAGAAGAGAGCACTGCTGACATATGGATTACATATAGATACTTAGTAGGCATTCAACATATGTGACCTTTTGTTTGGTTCTCACTTTGTGTTCTGTGTAAATATAGCTATTGTGTTTCTTAAAACATGGGGTTTTTTTTGTTAGTATGATATGTGAACCTGGCAACTATGGCATATTTAACAAACCCAAGTTAATATATGTGAGATTGTGGTGTTAACCTAGCCAAAGTGATAATGTGGAAGAAACAAATCCAAGTTGACTTTTATATGTATTCTACTAGTGATCTTGAAGCAGATGTTCTTTTAGAGTAAAACATACAAAATGAATAGCTATATAGATCAAGGACCAATAGACCCATGGGATACCAAAGAGTTATGAACCCAACTTATCTCAGAAGTGTTTGAGAATAAAAATGGATAAGGCTGTACTTCTCAAACTGAGGCACTCATGTATAATTTTATACAAAGCATTTAAGCATGCCATGTTTAAGTAGCAAGAACTGTAAAACCTATAGACACTAAACAATGCCTGTGTTTTCCCAAAAATAAGACCCCGTCTTCTATTTTTTTGAACCCTGAAATAAGTGCTTGGCGTTATTGCCATGCGCTCAAAAGCCTGATTGGGTTTATTATCAGAGAATGTCTTATTTTGGGGAAAACAGGGTATTCATTTCTGCTTCAAATACATCCAAGTTTCAGAATGATCAGATTTATTACAAGTGTATATATTCAGTGCAAAAAAAATTTTTTTTATTGAAGTTTCTATCCTAATGTTGGGGCATGGGAAGGGAGGACATGGTAGATTAGAAGTGTAATCTGTCATTCAACCAAAGTATTATTTTATTTCCTATGCATTGAGTCTTTAGCTATCTAGGGAGTAATTAATATCTAAGTGAAGGAAATGAGAGGCATGCATTAGATTCTCCATTTCACTGCTCTGGACAGATATCTTTTCCTGTGTGCCAACCTAGCCTTATACAGTATATTGTCAGCCAGTTTCTTACTATAAAGAATATGAGAATGAAGAAAGTGAAGATGATTAGGGGACTGGAGCGTAAAACATATGAAGAACGGCTGCAGGAACTGGGGTATGTCTAGTTTGATGAAAAGGACTAGGGGAGACATGATAGCAGTCTTTCAATATCTCACTCTTGTGGGCTGCCACAAAGAAGAGGGAGTCAAGCTATTTTCCAAAACATCTGAGGGTAGAACAATAAGCAATGGGTGGAAACTAATCAAGGAGAGAAGCAACTTAGAACTAAGGAGAACTTTCCTGACAGTTAGAACAATTAGTCAGTGGAACAACTTGCCTGCAGAAGTTGTGAATGCTCCAACACTGGAAATTTTAAAGAAGATGTTGGATAACCATTTGTCTGAAGTGGTGTAGGGTTTCCTGCCTAAGCAGGGGGTTGGACTAGAAGACCTCCAAGGTTCCTTCCAACTCTGATGTTATGTTATGTTATGTTGTGATGTGATGTGATGTGATATATGATATATGATATTGTCTCACCAGGAAGTTAGCTGCATTTTCTATCTGCAGAGATAAGTAGATTTTTTTTAATCCCAATTTATTAAAAATTAAGTTCTGTTTAGCATACTTTGTCTTATTTTCAATTAAGTGGAGAAGGATTAAAGGCAATTATTTTCCAAAGGAAAAATATATGATATAAACTTTTTTTAAAAATCCCATAAAATCTGTCCTTAAGAATATCCTAGTTCTAGTAGTATCAATCAGCCAAGGACATCCCTGGTGATGCTGATGAGGGAGGGGAAGGGAGTTTGTTTTAGCATTCAAATCACAGGAGAAAGGAGGAAAAACAGAAAGGGGTCAGTCTTCACTCGGATGGTGCCCTGATACATACAACCTTGGATTTTTAAAAGTTTACAATAAACCCAAGAATTCTTCCAGCCTTCCTTTCAAGAGGATTTTTGTGCTGCAGGCCCTAAACAGTTCTCCTCTGCCATTTCCAAGATTCAAAGAAGGGGAACACTTAAAAAAGCTCAACAAAGCAGGACCGCTACCCATGTAGTGGGAATAATAATTTGTACCTTCCTGCAACCGCATATAATACAGCCTTTATTCAATAAATAGCAAAGCCGTTTCACACCAAGCCAAAGGTCAGCTTTTCCTGTATTAATAGCTGCTCTGGGAGGGTCACTGTTGTGCTATCCTACTTTTTTTTTTTTTCCTAGGGCCTGGAGATGCAATTTCCTACAATCTGCAGGCAATTTCCCACCAATTTTCTCGGGGAGCTAATAGGCTGTGACAGGAGATGGAGCTAGCAAGCAGCAGGCGGCTTCAGAAGAGACAAATTGCATCTCTGCCACCTAACTGGGCAATCTAGATCGACAGAGTTTATAGCTTTGTAGTGTTATTGGGCCCCATGCTAACACCAAATCACTCAAGCTGCTATCTGAATTTCATATTCTCCTTCCATCTGAATTTGCCGTCACCACATATCACCCACGGTTACAAAATAGATTGCATGCGATTAGTGGTTTAACGGCCTTTCAAATAGCTTCCTAGACATTGTTCAGATTCAAAATAGGGAAATGCAGAGTCTGGGCATTCAGATATCATAGTCAGTCATATTGTCCTATCGGTTTTCTGAAGAGGCAGCAAGTCATCCCCTGAGGGGATTTGCAACCACAGTCGAAATTAATTGTACTGTCATTTAATGGCAAAGGCTGGATTTTTAAAGACTTACGGCACAGAAAAAAAAAAAGACGGGGAAGTGTATAAAACAGAGTTGTGTAGGAACACACAAGTACAGAGTTAACTGACAGTTTCCAGGGATCCATTTTCTTCGGAATCTGGATTGTGTTAATTCCTAAATACATATAATTATCTCTGTTTTCTTGGATTACATAAAATACAGTTCGTTTAGTGACCGTTTGAAGTTATAGCGGCACTGAAAAAAGTGACTGACCATTTTTCACACTTATGACAGTTGCAGCCACCCCACAGTCACGTGACCAAAATTCAACTGCTTGGCAATTGGCTCACATTGATGACGCTTTCAATGACCCTGGGTCACGTGATCTCTTGTTGTGACCTTCTGACAAGTGAAGTCAATGGGGAAGCCAGATTCACTTAGCAACTGTATTACTAACTTAACAGCTGCAGTGATTCACTTAACAACTGCGGCAAGAAAGATTGTAAAATGGGACAAAAATTCACTTAATAAAAGTCTCATTTAGCAACAGAAGTTTTGGGCTCAATTGTGATCCTAAGTTGAGGACTACCTGTATCAAAAATTCCCAAATGTAAAAAAAAGGAAAAAAAAGAAAATTGAAGTCAGTTATGGGATTAGTACTGATGATGTTCCAGTGCAAAGGATATTGTGTGGGCTAGGAAGACCATGGTATGAAATGGCTGAAAATCAGTCTATTTTATCAGGAAACTCTTGCACAATTTCACTGAGCCTACCTGAATTCTAAGCTCCACACTGGAGACATTTCCTGGATAATGTGGAAAACGTTCCATTTTTACTGCCAGCATTATTATTTCCCCTTTCTATTTAAGTGAATACGTAACTGATAATTCAGAGAAACAGTCTATGTATCCTGCTCTATAAAAGCTTATGCCATTAGCAAGTATTAATTTTCAGCATTTATATCTTTAAATCTGTTTAGTAAATATCTGCAAAAGAAGTATTTATATTAAATGTTTATATGAATTTATGTTACAGTTCAATTCCGTGCATGGTTAAGAGGAAGGAAGCATATAGTAGAGTATACTTCTTTGGGGCAGAAAACAGTGCTTGTAAATTGAATAGAAACATGAGAATCTGCTATTCAGATCTTCAGACAAAAAAGTAAATGAGCCGAAGTAATTTTTTCCCCCACGGAATAAATATTTCCTATTGAGAGCGAAAAATATAAAATTACACCGTATTTTATCTTTAGGAGTCTAATTACTTCACCAATGAAAAAAACAAAGTTATAATGAAAACATCAAAACAGCCTTTCGTAACAATTCTTCTGTTTTAAATCATGCAGCACTTAATATCCTGTTTTGTATTTGGGTGTTGTTGTTTTTTTTAATGAAGTGCTGTTCCTTCAAAGCATGGAAAAGTTAGTGACTTGCACTCAGACACCATTAAGAGGCAGTCTATAATTACCATTCTAAATGTAATTATTAAAAAACACACAAACAGCTGCACTTGCAGAGAAGTTTATAGGAAACCTAAGTTGGAAGCTGAAATGAGATTAAATGATCACGGTTAATGGAATAAACATCTGGAGTAATTTGCATTTTGGCTCACCTGCAGCTGAAAGTCCTTCACATTAAGAAGTCTTGAAGTACCCCTATTAAACGTGACATAGAACATAGAAACATTCCTAGAATAGATCCAATATAGCTGTAACGTCCTACCGCTCAGTTCAAAATAGTGGCAGTATTAGGACAACTAATCACACCCTCACTTCAGTACACTCCAAGTAAAAAAATCTTAAGAACCAAGAGCCCTGGTGGCTCAGTGGTTAGAGTGCAATATTGCAGGCAAACTCTGCCCTCAGTCTGGAGTTCGATCCGAATGGGCTCAAAGTTGACTCAGTCTTCCATCCTTCTTGGATCAATAAAATGAGGGTCCAGATTGTTGGGGGCCATATGCTGGCTCTGTAAACCACTTAGAGAGGGTTGTAAAGCACTATGAAATGGTATATAAGTCTAAGTGTTATTGCTATTAGGGGGCACAGTGGATCAAAGAGTTAAATCTTGGTTCATGATCAAATCCACTATGTGTTGGATTTATACATTTAAAACATTTAAATAGCCATCCCAATTCTAAGCAATTGGGGGAGGGGCTTCTGATTAATTCCCAACAGTTTAACTCCCAACAGTTAAAACAACATGTAAAACCATATTAAAATTATAAAACTAAATACGTGAAAATGATAAAATTCCAAAACACTTGGCTCCAAGTCAAACTTTTAATGTTCAGTAATCCAATGATTCCAGCACTTGTGGGGGAGGGTCAGGTCTTCAAAGCTTTATAGAAGGCTAGGATCGTGGGGTCCTGCCAAGCTTCAGGGGGCAGAGTGTCCCCTAGGATAGGGGCTGCCATGGAAAAGCTATGCCTCCTAGCTCCCATTACATGACAATATTTAGGGGAAGGGACTAGGAGCATGCCTATTCTATCTGACCAGGTGGGATGGGTAGATGTCATTAGGGAAAGGTGATCCCACAGATAAACTGACCCTGTGCCATATAGGACTTGATAACCAGCATCTCAAATTGCACCCGGAAAGAAACTGGAAGCTGGTGCAGCTCGTACAACTAAGGTGTTACACAGAGAAATCTACGGGACTCCATTACTATCCATGCTGCTGCATTCTGGACCACCAGTTGATGTTTCCGAGCAGTCTTCAAGGAGAATCCCATATAGAGTGCATTGCGGTAGTAAGAGAAGGATTTTTTTTTAGCTTTCAGTAAATTTCATTTAACTAAATGAATTTCCACAGGCACAACACTGGTGAGATCTAACTTTGCAGGAAGAAGGGGCACAATAGAAGAAAGTGATGTTAAAGAGTGAGATGTATTTGAACCGGATCAGTAAAATCTTAATGTGCAATTTTCTCCAGTAATACATGAACGACATTTCCAAACACCAGTCTGACATTAAGGTTATGCTCACATTAAGAGGAAATACATGGCTGATTAATTAGGAGCAAGTAACTGAGTGACAGCGTTAATATAGCATTTATAAATATTAAAATTGGGCATTAATTTTAAACCTAGTTTTTTTCAGTGAACACTTGGCCCAGTAGATGATTTGGATAATTCTGAAGAATGAACTGAGAGCTTGGAAGTGATCCAAATATCTTGATGCAGCTAACCACAAAATAAAGAGTTATTAGCTTATCATAATTGCAGCCAATTTTAAAGTAACAGAGTACTCCACTGTGGATTGCTGCAAGGAAGTGGAACAAAGCGTGTGAAATGAACAGATGGATTTGATTTTAAACAAATTAAGCTCACTCCCTGGGATGTAACAAGTGATTTTGTAGTTTTCCATGTTATGGGTTAACTTCCCACTGTGACCTTCTCATGCTGCTTGGTAATTTTTTTTCTTCTTGTCATTAAGCACAATCATTGAAAGAAGATGAGGGCTTATTACATTCAGTTCTGAAACTCTCATCTTCAGCTTTCAGGTCTACAAGGACTACTTCATACAAGATAAACTTTACCTACAGCAAAATGAATGTGCCTGAGCTGGTTCTCATATGCTAAATTGCATAATTTCCTGCCTGGGATTTGATTTGTGAGTAGATAATCCATCTTGTGTGAACTGGCCCCTAAAGCACCCTGAAACATGAGCAGGCGGTGAATTCAGCCATTGCATTGCAGAACTGGTTTTCATCCTCATGCATTCAAGACAAAACATAGAGCTAACTATGAACACACCAGCCTCTATGCCTTAATAGGTTTATGCCTATCAAATCCTCATATCAAGTTGGATCAATACGGTATTATCTAAAAAATTAACATGTCTGGTACTCTGTGATGCTTCCTGCCAACCAGGGAATAGACCTTCCACTGGTATCTTCTAATATTTCATGATGATCATGAGTCAAAAGAATGCATGGAATACAGTTTCTTTAAGAGGTAGCAGATATCACGGAAAATGCTTTATTTAATAACTTCAGACTTTCTACTCCACTCTTCTCTTATTACTGCAAGTATTAAAAATCATTAGAAGAGTAATCAATAAATTTAAATTACAAACCACAGAGGGAGAAAGAATAGCAACTTAAATACTATGATTACAGAAAGTCTCTTCCAAACTCTAGGTATTGCTGCATTAAATGTCCTTGTGTACCAATACCTTACCATCAAGAAATCACGTGATAGTACTTAGGCAGATTGACAGAATCTCACAATTTGATTCTAAATCACTTAGAGAAGGGGTGTCCAACCCCATGCTGACTGGGGAATTTTGAGAGTTGAAGTCCACAAGTCTTAAAAAGTTGCCAAGATTGAACACCCCTGACTTAGCTTCATAGCACAACACCATGTCTGATTTAAACAGATCTCAATACAACGCAAAAGACTATATATATAGCCTTTACAGAAGAGAAAAACAGGAGAAGTTTGAAAGTTCATCCTGACAGTTAGAAAGGAAGACCTGCCTCCGTGAGTCAACTAATCTGCTTCAGGAAAGTCAGGTGGCATGTACAAAAATGCTTCTGAGAACTACAGTATATAAGTATGAAAGTTTGCACATAGGTTAAAGAGATAAAACCAAGCTACATTGAAGAACTTTCGAATCAGCCTTATTTGGTTCCAGAAATGTCAGTTGTCCCCAAATTTAAAAAAAAACAAAAAAACATTTATTAGAAGTTTGTGGGTGAGAAGACATTGGTTTACCCCTGGATACTATCTTCATAGCATCAGCAGCAGTACAGATTGGGCATCTAGAATCAACCCAGCTATGAATATGTTTTACACGAGATAAGGTCTCCTGCTGCTATGTTCTGCTACTTTCTGGTAACAGAAACTGGGAGCAGAAGAAACAATTGGGCCCTTTCTACTGCTAGTAAGTGCTTGTTGGCTGTGTGGATTTCCAAAACAAAAGCAATCCTCATGCAGCAGGAATATTTGTGACAGAACTAGATAACTACAGATAGAAAGAAGATATGAATGGGTGCACCACTAAGCTACTCTGCACAGGGACTGCCAATCAGTATTTCTTTCTACCTGATTGTTGGAGTTGTTAGGATCAGGATTAGAATTGTTTCCTGTTATTTGTTTACTTATTTTTCACTAAGCAATGTTTTTATATCCTTTTAATAAGTAAAACAATAAGTTTGTTTACTTGTTTTCATATTTATCACATTTCCACACTGCCCACTACACCTGAATGACTCCATCCTCTGCCATCCAAATTGGGCTGTATTCTGTAACATTACTTACAGAAAATAATTGGTCCCATTAAAGTTAGTTATAACCATTTTTCACACTTATGATTGTTGCAGTATCCCCATGGTCATGTGATTTACGGTCAGATGCTTGACAATTGACTCACATTTAGGTTGGTTGCAGTTTCCCAGGGTCATGTGATCTCCTTTTGTGACCTTTTGACAAGCAAAGTCAATGGGGAAACCACATTCACTTAACAACCACGTTACTAATTTAACAATGGCAGTGATTCACTTAACAAATGTGGCAAGAAAAGTCGTAAAAGGGGTCAAAACTCTTTAACAAATTTTTCACTTAACATAAATTTTGGGCTCAATTGTGGTCATAAGTTGAGAACTACCTGTATATTTAAGGGCCTCAGTCCTTTAAAGAGAAAAAAAAACACTGCAAAAACAACCAAATCTGCAACTCCATTTCTGCAACAACAACAAAAAAACAACTCCTCTGCAAGCAGAATACTTACATGCAAGCAAAACACTTATATGCTGGTTTAAGCTGCCTAAATCAGTAGACATCATCTTCATATTAGTTCATCCAAAGAACCAAGACTTCCAACATTTAAAAAACAGAAATTATAAACTCTTTTTAAGGTTGTAAGTATCCTGCTGTGTACAAACACACTGAAAAATAGAGACCATCCGTTCAGGAGCAGTAAGGATGTGCAGAGAAGGAGGGAAAAAAAAGATAGTTTGAAATATTTACCTCTTTATAGCTTGATACAGAGCAGGATTTGAAAGTGGCTGAAATGTGGGAACCTCATGCATCAAAAATGGCATATCAAATGAAAAACTTAGTCAGCCATTTTCATATAGATGCACATCTGATACGAGTCTGTTGATATGTAGACACTGCTCATTTTAAAGGCAATGCATCTAGGCCATCAAGAATACTTAATATTTTATATTCCAGATGCAAAGTTGTATATATTAGGACTATTATCATTTCATGCTGTTATAAAATGGATTCAGCAGAATGAGCACGTAAATTGGGAAAAAAAAGTAATGTCTTTTCAGGCACTGGATGCCAGAAAGAAATTTTGCTCCGAAGTGGAAAATGTTGTCCATAGTTAAGCCAACATTGCTCTGAGATCTTTCTTAAATTTGATTTGCATGTGACATTCTTTTGAATCAGTACAGAGAAGCTGGTTACTTATCACAAGTTGTGGCAGATATATTTAAGAAACAAAATTAACATAAAAACCCAAAAGTTTTCTTTTTCTTCTAATGTGATTAAATTTATCTTGTATACCAGTTGTACAAAATGCATGTTAACTTTTGAAGAGATGCATGCTGGTTTCAAAAAGGCCATTCAGAGTGGGAATAGACACATACTCCGTATCTCTCAGCACCACTTTAGAAGAGCTATATCTTTTTTTCCTGAGCTCCCCAGGTAGCCCCAGTAAATCTGCATTTGGCTCACCTTTTCAGCTTCAGATCTGAAGCACAGTGTATCTGCAGTTAATATTACAGTAGAACTTCCAATCACGACCATAATTTGTTCCATAACTCTGGTGGCAAACCGATTTGGTCATGACCCAAACATAATTTTGTAAATTTGGTACTTACAAAAAAGATGGCGTGAAAGGGGAAATTGGCTGTGGAAAAAAATGTAAATTTTTTGGTCGGAACCCAATTTGGTAATGGTCAGAAGCATTCATGAACTGAGGTTCTACTGTGTAGCCAAATTCTTCTTAAAACCTTAACTGAATTCATATCCTTTCGAAGTAGCAAAATTCATGGAAGAATGGAATAGCTCAAAAGTAGGAAGGGTCAAAAGCAGGAAGGGTCTCAACTACAGGTAAATCCTCAACTTACAACCATTCATTTAGTGACCGTTCAAAGTTACAGTGATGTGACTTATGACCATTTTTCCCACTTACCACCATTGCAGCATCCCAGTGGTCATGATCAAAATTCAGATGCTTGGCAACTGGCATGTATTCATGACAGTTGCAGTGTCCTGGGGTCGTGTGATCACCTTTTGCGACCTTCTGACAAGCAAAGTCAACGGGGAAGCCAGATTCACTTAACAACCATGTTACTAACTAAAGAACTGCAGTGATTCACGTGTGGCAAGAAAGATCATAAAATGGAGCAACATTCATTTAACAACTGTCTTGCTTCGCAAGGGAAATGTTAGGTTCAATTTTGGTTGTAAGTCAAGAACTCCCTGGGCTCATTTTCTGATGCAGTATGGGAAATAACTATTTTGTATCAGTAATAGGAGTACTACACTTTATAAACATGTACATATATTTCTGAACAGATCTCTATTACTTTTGTTTGTTGTCAACGTGAACTATGAATTCTTATGCAACATCCCTAAACAAACTTTACAGGTGCTCAAAATAGAAAACCTTAGCAAATACTTTCCAGTTTTAGCCTAGCTTATACGTTTTCAACTATATACTGCTGTTTTTCTCCTTTTAAATTATTTAAGGGGTATCGGTGGGGGAAAAGAAAGGAGACTGTTTATTGATACTAAAGCCTTTACTGTAATAAACCAAATATATTTACAATTTGTACAAATGTTTGATCTTCAACAAAACATACAAAAACCCATATCCCAAGAGGCAAAAACCAGGAAACAAGTTTATCCAAGATACCACTGTTCTACACAAGACAGAATGCAGGTGGAACCGCAAGTGCTGAAATGTCATCCCACATCGTCAAGCAATGAGCATGATTCTATGATGTCATAAAGGAGGGGCCCAAAAGGCTGCAACAGACTCTGCTGTTCAAATCCATTAAAGCTATGCTACATTAGTCCTTCTTGCTAGATGTTGAGGAGCATCATGGGAAGATGTGGGAACCAAGTTCTTCGTTTCATTATTTTAAAAAAGTAGAGTCCTTCTACACCTACAGTTTAAAATCATTTTGGCCCAGTTCAACTCTTTTAAGTTTCCAACACAATTTCTCAGTAGATAACTTCATAGACGGTAGCCTTTTTGTCTCCAGATCCAGTAACTATGTATTTATCATCAACTGAGATATCGCAGCTGAGCACAGATGATGATTCTTTGGACTAGGAGAGAAAAAAAGAGAAGTATAAGGGTCTATGTATGAACGCACACCTATGCACAAATCTTCCCTTGCTCTTACCCACAATGCATCAAGATTTAAATTCTAATCTGAGTGCAACATGTCATTTTTTAAAGGTTGAAATAAGACCAGCCCAAGCTCAGTTTCTTGAACCTCCTGGCACAGCAGAAAAGATACTGGTAGTATTAAACCCCTCCCATCTCATATAATTCCATTTTTTAACTTATTTTATATGCAACTATAGTTCTTACCTGGAATATACTGGCACCATATGGGGTCCTCCAGGCATTTAGGAGATTATCTTTCCCGGTACTTACAAACCATTTGCCTGGAAAATGATCATTAATGAGAACACTTAGACGTACAACATAGACATACACTGTATTCATAAAAGCTCTCTTCTGAATTGTTTCCAGGCTTACTTAATGCAAGAACTCTGTGACTCCAACATCACAAGGGACAGAAGGGGACAAGAGGAACAGAAAGTATGAAAAAGTGTCAAAGAACACTTCACAAAACTTAATACAACTTTTCATTTTGACAAATGCTTGCTGGCATAAGTAAGCCAGGGAGTTTCTGAAATCAATTTTTCAAGTAATCCTTATGAAGTGATTGAAATACAAGGTTTAATTAAAAGGTCATAACTAACTGGTCCAGTATCAAAACTTGGGAGCTTCAACATATTTTAGCTTTGCAAGCAAGGAAAACTCTTCATGCTACCAGCTATTTTAAGATGCTGCTTTGATTCTACTGTATATTTATCAATTTTATATCCTTCTTCAATCACAGGATTCTCAGTGGTTCATAAGGTCAGAAAAGTAAAAAAAAATGTATATAAAAAGGTAGGTATCTGACAAATAAAACGAAAGCACATCAATGCCCCCAAAGTCCTTCAGAAAAGGACAATGTTAAAGTCATACAAATCTCCACAAAAAGTCATCCCAGGTGGCTGGCCAAGTCATTAAAAAAAAAGTTGTCCTATGTTGAGTATTTGTGGCATGTAGACATGCCATCTATTCCAAGTAAGGCTGCAACTGGCATATCAGGTAGAAGCAGATGTAGGGTATTCTGCTTGGGCAGGGGGTTAGACTAGATGAAGTCCAAGGACCCTTCCAAGCCTGCTAATCTGTTTATTATTAGTTAAAATTGGCAAAAGACACCACAAACTGATCCAGCAGGAATTATAAGTCAAAGAGTACTCCAAATTTGCAAACTTCCGGCAGGTGGTTAAGAATACCGTACAGTGACTCTATCCACTATGTTATTATTTTGTAAACCGTCTCACATCCTTGCCGGGAGAACCACCAAGAAGGAGGCTACATTTATTTTCTACTTCTTAAAGCAAAGTGGAATGAAAATATTCAAGTGCCTTTGCCTTCTTTTAAGGGCAGCTGTGGCTAATTTATACAAATGTTGATGGCTGTTAAGACATTATTCCTCTAACTTACCACAGTATGCAAACTTGAGTGATAGCACACAGCTTTCATGCAGATGAAGCTGATATTTGTCTGGCTTATTTACATGCAGTACTTCCACATTACTGCTTTCCATTCCCACAGCCAGCCATTCACCAGTGGGACAATAGCCAAGGGAAAATATCTTTAAAATAAAGAGAGAGAGCTATTTACAATTCCAGCAAAAAGGGTAAACAGTGAGAGAGAGGGGGAGAAAGAGAGGGATGGGGTGGAGGGAGAGAGAAATGGAAACTGTTTTGCATAATTTCTGAAACATAGGGTGATGATTTAGAGTTGGAAATCAGGACCAATATACATTTATAATATGTATATATTAATCCCAGAATATGTGGATTAGTGCTAAACAGGCTTGTCACCTACAAAGACATTTTGCTGCATTTTTTTTCTCCTTTCACCTAAGTGAAATTGCCAAATAACAGTTTTAAAACTCACAGTTTTAAAGATTGTATAGGGAATACTTTTTTTCAAAGAAATTGTCATAAACAAATGGCATAAATTCCTAAATACATCCTTGTTAGAAGTGGTTTTTATCCTCTAATAAATGGCTCCCTTAATAGTAGCTTGAGACTATAATAACCTATATAGATAATAAGGTTAAATTCTGAACACAGTTAAGCAGTACTTCTGAGACTAATGTTTGGTCTCCTCCTAGAGTTACTAAATGTACCCAGTATATGAAGGAATTGAAATGTGTATTATTCACTGTCTTAGAAATGCTTTAAGAAAATAAAAGACACCTGGGATGTGAAGTCATGCTGCTGGAGTTGCCTTCCTTCTCTCAAGTCCCAGGATCTAACAGTGTTGTCCAGGCCTCCCGTCCAGAGCTTGGTACCATCATTAGAAATGTCAATACAGCTGGCTCCATCTGTGTGGCCCTGGAATTGCCTGATAAAACAAACCAGATTGAATAATGATTTCCTGCCAGAACTCAAGGTAAACACTGTTGTGTTGTTAGTTTTGGATTCTGCCTGAGTATCATCTTCTCTGCATTAGCTAATGTGCATGAAGCAGCAATCTTGCACCCTTCCCTACTGTGAAAAGAGCTCCCCGTATGCAAGTTTTTTTTTTTTGCAGGTGCCAAAGCACATGGAATGAACCACAAATTTGGGTAATGAGAACCAAACATATGTGTGCATTGATCTGTAAAAGGTGGAAGACTCTTTGAAAAGCTGTAATTCACTACCACAACACCTGGAAATAAAAATTGAACAGATTACCAAGCTAAACTCAATATACAAAAGGCAAATTGGCTCACAGAGAAAGCCAGTTATTTATAGGCTTTGTCGAGCTGCCGAATCAAGGACATTTTTTTAAAAAATGCTTAAAAGATTTGGCTACATAAACACAAGGAGGAAGCTATCCAGAAACACGGCCTGACTAAGCCTTGCAAAACTCTGACCTAAGTCTGTCATTATTATTCAACGTTTTACATTTTAAATGGTTATCATTTTAATATAAATTTTATAAGTGAAAGCCCTTGTTCTCAGTAATACAAATTTACTCAAGTATATATTAAACCCTAAGATTGAATGTTTAAAGGGCTTGCTTTTTTTTTTCCTTCAGCAATTAGCTTTAGTTCCATGCCATAACAGCAGTTGAAGAACTACTATCCTGGGATAAGCTGTGAATAGGCCCTAGAGCAGGGGTGTCAAACTCGTGATGACACGTTGTCATCACATGATGTGCAAGTTTTCCACCCTTTGCTAAACTGGGGTGGGCGTGGCCAGCATGTGATGCATTCAGCCCAAGGGCTGCAAGTTTGACATCCCTGCCCTAGAGGCGCTCTCCCTCCCTCCCTCTCTCTCTCTCTCTCTCTCTCTCTCTCTCTCTCTCTCTCTCTCTCTCTCTCTCTCTCTCTCTCTGAAAGTGAAAGGGGTTATCAGTCAGTATACTCCTTTCATCTTCTACAACTTGCACTGACTGCAGGTAAGGCTGAATGAATCACAAGTTCAACCAATATTTATGCTCAGAAAACCGGGCAAGAACTCAGGTGGTTCAACAATAGGGTTGAATAGCCCTTCAGAAGTAATTTGGAAAAGGTGATTCTGAAAAAGATGCAGTTGCTTTAAAAGGCTGAAAACAATGCTATGTTTGTATTTCAAAATAAATATCCAGGTTATTTCCAAAGCACAACTCAAATATGTTACATGACACTGAGCAGAGTCCTTTGCTTTCAGAAGCTCACTATGAGGATTTAAACTTTGTTTTTTCTGTCAGCCACATAAACTAAAGTAGATGTATTCCCCCCCCCCCAAAAAAAAACTTTATACATGTAGAATATGTGTCATTTAAATAGAATCTTAACCAACTATTAATTGCTTGCACTTTGGAGTCACGTTATGAGATAACTTCAAGACAAAATATTTTTTTTAGATTCATTCCCCTTGTACCCATTCACTCAATTGGCTTAGTAATATAATTAGCACCAATTGTAATGAACACTAACATGAAAAAGCTTCAGATGTTTTATGCTACTATTGTGTAATCGTTGGCTTCCCTCATCCTACACACAATGTGAGAGAGCATCTGTATTGTTTTATTAAGAGCATGGTTAAAAATGTACCCCAAAAAATAGGATTTCAAACAGAGGAAACATATAAAAATTTAATAAATAAATAAATAAATAAATAAAACCACCACTCAAGGCCATGAGTGGCCTCCATATGTTATTTTTAGTTGCGTTTTAAAAATAAAACAGTCAAATTAAGAATGTCAATGCTAAATCAGATTGTTTTTCTAAGGTAGTGAAAAAGTTCCAGGGCACTGAAGGAAAGTAACAATTATTCAAAAAAGAAAGCCATGAAAGAATTTGAAAAATGTCTTATTGCTGCTTTGTCTTTTTTCCAATATACACATCTTATATTTCAGTACCACACTCCCTTTTCAAAGGATCTGATCTACTGTGTAATTAGCACTTGCATAAGTAAAGCCCAAACCCATCTGTAATTACAGATGAAGGGAAAAAGAGATGCAGAAGATAAAGGCAGATACAAATAATAATTTCCGCTTGAAATACTGGCCAGAACTTTCCGGTATAATGCACAATGCCATGTAAATTATATTCAAAGGTGGTAACTGGACAACTATTTCAAGTTAACCTGATTTCAACAGTACTTGGGTGAGTCAAACATCTAAATGTGTTGCTCCCAAAGACAACTATTGATGCTATAGCTTATAAATAAGAAGCATACACTGTATGTGTCTGAAAATTTGGCATTGCAAAAGTGGAAATGCATAGCATCGGTTGATAGCATCAATATTATCAAATAACTTTATGAATAATGGTATCAGCCAGGAACTGGGAGGGAGGGAGGGAGGGAGGGAGGGAAGGAAGGAAGAAGAAAGAGATTGAAGTTAGGGACTGAGTTTTCAATGCCTTCAACTTTTTGCTATTCTACTCTATGGGCATAAAAAAGAATAAATTAAATACAGAGCTGTCCATTTTCTTTTAAAAACACACACAAGCTGCAGAACTTAAATTAATTTGATTTTTGGCCCATCACTATAGGGTTCACAGTCCAGCTTGTAATTAAAATGACTCATTCAGTCTGTAAGTGTCCAGAAATGCTTAAGTGGTCAAATGCCGATGCTTTAAATAGCCTCTCATTATGAAGGCAGGTGCAAATGTCAGCTGTGCTTGCTGAGATTTATTGTGCATCACTGCCAGTTTTTTGTGTGATATATGAATAGTTGGTTTTGTGGTCCACCAAACACTGTCATATTACAAAGCTATTTTGGACTGTTAAAAGTTGCTGCCTTGCCAAGCATTCCCACCAAGGTGTACCAAAACATTCTTTCTTTTAATCTTGAAGGCTTGAAAAGAAATTACTTATGTGAGCATTATGCTAATTACACACCAGCCTTGCAAGCTTGGAAATATTAGAGGTTGTCTGCAAAAAGAAGCCGCATAACCTAAAAGAGGGAGCAGGGAGAAACCCCTGACTAGAAACCAACAAAGGCACCAAGAAAAACAGATCATTATTTGAGCTAATTTTGATTTATCCTTTAGGTAAGTGAACAGTTTGAGAGCTGTTTCATTCATTTACACTAAAGTTGACAATTATTTGAGGATAGTCTTTAATTAACTTCAATTGTCTTACATTTAACATTTAACTGAAGTGTGTGTGTGTATGTGTGTGATGGAGGAGATTAGCCTATCACAATACAAAGTATTTAATGCTAGGAGACTGAAGCTTCTAGACCAGGGGTTGGCAACCCGTGGCTCCCGAGCCACAAGTGGCTCTTTGGGCCCTCTGCCATGGCTCCCTATCCCATCACTGGTTCACCCCGCCCCTCTTATTTCTTTTTTGAATTCCAGCCTGAAGTGGCAGGAAGCGAAGGCTGCGTTACATGTAAATGTGGCGTGAAGGAAGGTACAGGGCAGCTTTGCTCCTGCACTTTCCTCCCACTCTCCTCTTATAACCCTCTGGCCAGCTATGGCTGAGCTGGGAGTGTGCACATGCACGGAGAGACCCTCCATAAGCGAGCCGCTGCTTACACACTAAGGCAACAGGAAGAGAGTTCTGACAGTCTAAAGGTGTAATTTTAAATTTTCAATAAGCTTCATGAAACAGGGCAGGCAAAACAGTGAGAGTGGTGCCAGAATACAATGCAAATAAATGAAAGTTTTGTTATAGTTTTTTATTGCCTTGGGTAGAAACTGTTTTGGCTAGCAAGAAGGTTAGGGTTGAATTAGGCCTCCAGCCTAATTTTCAGTGAGAATTTGTTGGAACAGGGTTTCGGTGGGGAGAAAAGCATAGGAGAGAATGAGTAATGGGATTGTGTTGTAAGGAGAAGACTGAGAAAATGTTAAATGTTATAAGAAGCTGTTGACAGAAGGTCAGGCCAAAAGGTGAGGAATGGTGGATGTGTTATTGGAGATAGATGGACACAAAATTGAATCATGAGACTTGGGCATAAGATTTGGAGAACTGTGGTGAGGAAATTAGGGATAATTCAGGTTAGCAATTTTCTGATGGCCTCAATCACTAAGGTCATGAATGGAAAATATAGCAGCTGCCGTTATTATTTCAGCAGCCACTAAAGAGAAAAAGGAGGCCCAATCAGGGGAAAAAAATTAGACACACACACACACACACTGTTCTGGCAGAGGTCGGTAAAAGAGGCGGAGGCTATGATGAAGATTTGACAACCCGCACTGAGAGACCCAATCTGGGATAAGAGGCTAGAAAAATAATGGGAGCAGTAGAAAACCCAAGCCCAAGCTGATCTGACAGTGGCTGAAGATAGAGAATGGAAGGAACTTCAAATGGCCAGGAAGCCTGGTTGAAAGAATAGGCTAATCTGGCGGTGGACTTTGGAATTCAGCTCCCAGGTGAGAAGTAGGGAGAAATGAAGAAGACCAAACTATGGAAAGAAGGAACCAGGGAGAGTAGAAACCCTTGTTCTACTATAGTACATTGATTGCATGAGTGCCACTAGGAACTATGAGGAAGGTTTCATTGGCATTGCTGTAGATAGGTAGACAAAAATGCCTAAAATTGGTAATGTGTGGCAGAAGGCACGACTATGTGGATAAATGATAATAAACTCTTTGAATGGGGGAGGACTGAGTGGAGTTTTGTGAGGTCTGTAGAAATTCCCTGGATATGATGGCCACATGGGATATCTGGGTGGTACATGCTGATGAAAGGAGGAACAGAATTTTGCAAGAGGCTATGCATTTATTGCAACAGTGAAAATATAAATATAAATAAAAATATAAGTGTGTGTGTGTGTGTGTGTGTGTGTTTTAGGAACATAACTCCTAAATATAATCTGAACAAATTATAAAAACCAACATAATATTGATATTGAACCCTAACCCCTAACCCTAACCACTAACTCTAATCCTTCAAACTGATGGGTAGCGGCTGGGATGTCAAATATCATGTGGGAAAAGACCGACCCTTTGATATTTCACATTGGAATAAGTACAGAACAGAACTTTCATCATATGTATTAAATGGAATTATCCACTCAGGTAGAAGAGCCAGTCTAAACAATTATTTGCAGTCCTCAATCTTTGGTGGCAGCATTTTTGTTCTCTTTCTCTTTTTCTGTATTTAAAAACAAAAACATGCTAATAGTAAATTATACGAAGTTACAACCAGCTCCTATGGAAGCTTTGAATCAGTATTTGGTGGCTGTAAGAGATTGGGTACCAAGAAACTGTGTGTAACTGGGTGGAGTTGCTCTTGTTCATAACTATCTTGTCTGGCTAGAAATATCTACTTACCAAAAGTTATACTTTCCCTAGAACAGCGGTTCCCAACCTTTCTGGCTTGGAAAGAGGGGATGGTTCTATGCGAGTGGTAGATGTGTGCATACAGCTCTATTTGCTCCCCGCGCAAGGAGAGTTTCGCACGTGAGCGTAAGTGCCCATCACTCACACAAGGGGAACTGCATGTATGAGTACAAGCACCTGCCAATCACACAAACTTGCCACGGCCCGGTGATTGGGGACCCTTGTCCTAGAAGATGTAGTCTATACTTTGTTGATCCACCTAGATTCATGGTTCCTACTTGGACAGCAGGTAGAAGCTCTGTGTCCTGGACTCATTTTTAATAGAAGTGCAAGTTATAGTGCCACTTGGATCACGTTCAAGAATATGTTCATAAGAATATGTAATCAGGAATAGCATATGTCAACAAACAAAGATACGGAAGAGCCTGAAGCCAGCATCAGTAGAGTAGTAGTTCAAAATAAGCAGAAGGCCCACATGTAACTGAATTAAGAAAGATGATTGAGGAATTAAGAGGTCAGGTGGAGTAGGAACTCAAATTAAAAGAGCCCACTAGAGAATGAAAAGCTATTAAAGTATGATGGAAAAATGGATGAAGAATGTCAATAGAGGATCCACTCTTGATCAGGCACATTATAAAAGAGGTTAATTATGTAACAAGTTTGCCATCATTTCACTCTTATCTATCAGCTATCCCTGGTGGAGGCTAATTGAATGGGAAATCCTTCAGTCACTGATTATTTATACTTGCATACCAACCATGTTGGTGCGACTATTGTAACTTCAAGAATGGGTTGTCACTTTTTCCATCATAACTTTGAACTGTTGAGGATCCGTTCTTGATCCTCAACAGGGAAGGGTCGAAAAAAGTACAAGGACTACCTGTAGTTTTCCTTGATACAAGGTATGCATTGTACAACTGAAGATAACTAGATAACCTGAAAACAAGCTGTAAATATTCTTAGCACTCAGCATTTTCAAGTGTTGGCACAGCACACCTGAAGTGTTTCTGGAAGACAAGATGGCTAACAGCCAGCTTTCTTTTCTTAAGACAGGAATGTCATTTATTTACAAATGGTGACAAATAAATTCTCTAGAATAAAACTCACTCCCTGCCTTGGCCAGACAAGTTCAACAATCATCAAAAAAAATGTACCTTTGCTCAAAGTAAGTGCAGAAATTGAGAATTGGTGTTAGTTTCCATTCTAAGTTAGAAAACAAAGGCTGTAAATAAACTATATATAAGTAGCTAATGATGTACCTTCTCAAATGTTTGAACTGTTGTTTTTGAAAATGAAACAGGAAGGAGTAGGACATTAGGCTTCCAGCTTCATAGTACAATTTGAAGCCACAATAATCAGATTTGACACAAAGTTTATCTCAGTTTCAAACAAAATCCGTGCCAATTACAACTCATTTTTCTCATTTCTTATAATTATTTTGATAGCATTAGATAATGTAAACCACATTTGATTGCTGGATTTTTAAATTTTATTTTATTTAAAATAATTTTAAATTTTAAATAAATTTTTAAATAAAATTTTATTTTATTTAAAAGGGGATAGATGGGGAACTCATCAAATTTGCAGATGACACCAAGCTGGCAGGAATAGCCAACACTCCAGAAGATAGGCTCAAGATACAGAAAGATCTTGACAGACTAGAATATTGGGTGCTATCTAACAAAATGAAATTCAACAGTGAAAAAAGTAAGGTTCTACATTTAGGCCAAAAAAACAAAATGCACAGGTACCGGATATGTGGTACCTTACTCAATAGTAGTAACTGTGAGAGGGATCTTGGAGTCCTAGTGGACAACCATTTAGATATGAGCCAGCAGTGTGCAGCAGCTGCCAAAAAAGCCAACACAGTTCTGGGCTGCATAAACAGAGGGATAGAATCAAGATCACGTGAAGTGTTAATACCACTTTATAATGCCTTGGTAAGGCCACACTTGGAATACTGCATTCAGTTTTGGTCGCCACGATGTAAAAAAGATGTTGAGACTCTAGAAAGAGTGCAGAGAAGAGCAACAAAGATGATTAGGGGACTGGAGGCAAAAACATATGAAGAACGGTTGCAAGAACTCGGTATGCCTAGTTTAATAAAAAGAAGGACTAGGGGAGACATGATAGCAGTGTTCCAATATGTCAGGGGTTGCCACAGAGAAGAGGGAGTCAAACTATTCTCCAAAGCACCTGAGGGTAGAACAAGAAGCAATGGGTGGAAACTAATCAAGGAGAGATGCAACTTAGAACTAAGGAGAAATTTCCTGACAGTTAGAACAATTAATCAGTGGAACAACTTGCCTGCAGAAGTTGTAAATGCTCCAACACTGGAAATTTTTAAGAAAATGTTGGATAACCATTTGTCTGAAATGGTGTAGAGTTTCCTGCCTGGGCAGGGGGTTGGATTAGAAGACCTCCAAGGTCCCTTCCAACTCTGTTATTATTATTATTATTTTATTTTTTTATGTCATCTCACTGGTTTCTGAGATTTTAAAAGACATTATCCATAAAAATACAGCTTCCCACTCATAAGGTTTTGTTTCCCAAACAAATAAAAGCATCCAGACAGTTGAATGCCACAGATTTTCTTCTGAAACATTCCTAAAAACTTTTTATGTACTCAAACTTTTCATTCTGAAAAATCAGTGGCAGGTGGAGTACTTCTATATAAAAGTAGCTTTCATAGTAGTTTCAAATGGATAAAGTATAGCAACTAACCTGACCAGGGTCTGATTGTGTAGGTCCCATACTGCAATGTTTCCATCGCTACAGCAGGAGAAGCACACCTTGGAATCGGGACTGATTGCTAGAGCATAGCAGGCAGGAGCTGAGGATGTCAACTCTGCTTTTATACGTGGAGTGGGTGCTGCCAGGTCCCAAATGGATAACGTGCTGGCTTCCCCACCAACGATCAGGGTGCATCCATCGGGGAGTAGCTTACAAGACCGAATGTAGTTATCTCTATTCTGGAGAAAAACACATGCCCTCAAATGTATACAATGCACTAATGGGCTATGATATTTTTCTTATTTCAAACCACTTCAAGAAAGAGAATATAGGACCTCTTGTTATAGTTAAATAATCCAAAAATAAAAAAGAGACGGGAGTAAGGAGTTATTACAGATTTCAATCCATAAATTAAAAACAATTGTCAACATTTTCACTTTTAAAACACACATTAGTAAAACTTCTGTAAGCATCTAGAAAATACAGTGCTACAAATAATTCCATGTTCTTAGAAACTGCAATAAGATAGTTTTTCTCTGTGGAAGATGCACTGCATTTTAAGTTAAGCCACTAGAAGCACTACAGCTGAAAAATGTGTATTATTGGCAACATTGGTAACTTGTAATGTGGTGGAAGTAAAGATACAGTGGCACAAATTATTTATAACTTGCTTCCAAGTACATTTCATCAAAATTATTATTTTTATGGTAGAAATAGACTAAACTAAGTTTATCTGAACCCAGGTTTAACTATTGGATTTCAATGAAACCATCTTTATTCAGAATTTCTTACCAGACAATCCAGTTGAGAAACAGGACTCTTATTGCCAGGTTGGCTGATATCCCAGACTTTGACACACCCTTTTCCACCAGTATACACATGTCTTGTTGGATTGCTTATGGTAACAGCACACACCACTTCCCCATGGTTCAAGGTATTGATCTGGCGAGCATGCCGAGGTATTCCCGGTCCAATGAGAGCATCCGGAGGGAAAGGAACTGGCTGCATCTGGCCATCTGCAGTAACGTGAAACGAATATGCTCTGGGTAGGGAAGAGAAGAAAGGGGCAGACAGTAGGGGAAGAAAAACAAAGGTCAAATCATTTACACATTTCAAACTGTGAGTGTACATCTATCTGTAACATGCTATGGATTGCAGGTAACCCTCGACTTATGACCATTCATTTATCAACCATTCAAAATTATGATGGCGCTGAAAAGTGAATTACAATCAGTACTCATGCTTACGGTCACTGCAGCTTCCCTGGGATCATGTGATCAGGCCCTTGGCATTTATGATAGTTGTAACATCCTGCAAGGGGTGTGTGTGTGTCACATGACTGCCGTTTACAATCTTCCCAGGGGGCTTCTGAGACAGTCAATGATGACATTGGATTTGTTTAACAAAAGAATTCATTGGGTGTGACTTGCTGAATGACCACATCTTTTAGTGATAGAAGTTCTGGTCTCAATTCTGGTTTTAAGTTGAGGATTACCTATAACTGTTTCTATCTGAACAAAGGAAATCAGTGGCATGGAACAGATAACATAGTTTATTTTTCACAGTGACGTTAATCAGGAATACCTATCAATTCTGAGCTGATGTGCCTTTTCAGTTCAAATACTTTTCCTACCCTGTCAGCAGTTTTCTAGAGTTTCATTAACCAGTTCCTAGAGGCTAAATACATAGAATAGAATGTATTTATTGAGGGAATGACTTGTCTGAATTCTTCAATAAAGATCACTGAAATTTGATTATATCCAAATTCTATCTAATACAAGTAGTCCTCGACTTACAAAAGTTCATTTAGTGACCGTTCCAAGTTATAACAGCACTCAAAAAAGTTACTTATGACCATTTTCACACTTATGACCTTGCAGCATCCCCATGGTCATGTGATTTATATTCGGATGCTTGACAACTGACTTACATTTATGATGGCTGTAGTGTCCTGGGATCATGTGATCTCCTTTTGCAACCTTCTAAAAAGCAAAGTCAATGGGGAAACCAGATTCACTTAACAACCATGTTACTAACTTAACAACTTCAGTGATTCAGTTAACAAATGTGATAAGAAAAATTGTAAAATATGGCAAAACAAATTTCTCACTTAGCAACATAAATTTTGGGTTCAATTTGGTCATAAATTGAGGACCACCTGCTACTAAAGTAAGTTCTTAAAATATATTAAAAAATACGCCACCTAGGCCAAGCTCAAAGCTACACGTATGTATAATGAAATCAATACATTCATTCAATCAGAAGCCCTAAGCATTTCAAATATGCACCAAAGGAAAAAAATAGGAAACAAAAGCCTCTTTTCCCCTCTTCATCCATATTATATTTTCATTTACCACTAGCTTTTAGAGGTCTCTGCTGAATTTGAAAACCATAACAAACAGAACCATATAACTATCATCTTCAACATATAAATAAAAATAAATTTCCTTCCAGACATGTGTCTAAAGATTTTGCAGATTTTTAATTAGTTGATCAAGCATGAAATATTGACCTTGTTCCAATATAAGATCTGAATATCATTCATGATCTTATCACATGACTATAATACAATTTTTTAGGACTAATATAATCAAAATGTATCATTAAAGTAACTGGGAAATTGTTCTCTTTTATTTGCTTAGGAACCAGGATATGTTCCTGATTGCACATTCTAGTTTATAAACATAAATTAAGCCAACTTCTCCATGCAGATTGAAGTGTTTAATCAATAACTGAAATATCAAACTATGACACGAACAAGGAATGGACAATATGGCAAAGAGCCATTAAAGTACATTCTCAATCCAAAAACCTAAAAATATATCAAAGATATTATGTCTAATCTGAAACACTATTCTTCATCCTAAAAAGATCACCACAACTGCATGCCACTTCCTTCATCCAATAAAATGCATGCAAGAAAATTTTGAGATCACAATCTATATGGAATACAAAGCAAGTCTTGTATTAGAATAAATTAGTAGCTAAAAATTTTGTGGGGATGGAGTTTATGATATTCTCTGTTGCTGGACTCCAAATTTCCTCAGCCCCTGCCCCAGCATTGTCACTGGTCAGGAATATTTTAGTAAGCCATCCATAGTTATTTGTCAATTAGATGGTGGTATATTAATTTAATAATAACTAAAAAATAAATGATAAAAATGATAGTTGAAATTAATCAGCATTTGGAAGTCCAGATTTGAGGAGGAGTAGGAGGACAGCAACAATCATGTGTCTTAGTTTCTCTTAGAATCTTGTCAAGCTAAAAGCATTATTGTTCTCATTATTGTTATTTTGAGCAACCAGCATCTATTTCTATTGTAAATGTCATGTGTTAGTTCAGAAATCCATTTTGCTAGAAAGAAAACAATATATGTTGAACAAACACAAATTCACACCCATGCACACACACTCCACTCTATTGACTTCTTGAACTATGAATGAAAGTGGTGAAGCTCCCCAGTCAAGAAGAGACATAGCAAGGATCCTGCATTTCATTTGCCAAATAATTTCAATGTGACATCCTGATTTATGTGCCTGAAAGGAACTAGTTTTCAAACTCAAGCTGAAAACTCTCCTGCTGTCAATATAAATTTGCAATACACAGGGCATTATCTGAACTCCTACACCAGAAATTTTCAATAGACTTATCTATCACAGATAAGGCTATAACATCAGAAAGTTGCTATGGGTAACTGAAGACATCCTGCTGCCTTGGGGTGATCAGGCATAGCGTCAATCTAATTTCAAAAGCAAATAATGAAAGGAGATCAACTCAGCATCCAGGGTTTTCAAAGTTTATCATGTCTATTTATATAGTACACAAAGACTAAGAAAGAAGCAGTTTCTTTAAGGCAGAAAGAATATACAGTGGGTATATGTTGTGTAGGAGCCAAAGAGAAAGGAACCAGGTAGTATTATTATTTTTTAGTTCAATCAAAGAAACAAGATTGGGGAATAATAGCCAGGAGATCTGGAGCTTTTATGACCCTGAAGTTCTCAGATCCTGATTCATGAAGGGGTTTTACTTTTCAACTTAACTAAATGTTTTGCATCAAAAAAAAAGAAAAGAAAAGAAAAAAAGAAATCCCCCATCAGAAGGCTGAACATTAGTATTTTAAATAAAAACAAAAAAGTAAAAACTGCCATCAAAATCCAGAATATATAATTAATACATAATATACAGAAACTTGCCTGCTGAGATAGATATGCAATTGGAGAAAGAAAACAAAACAGAATTCTTTTATGATGATTTGGGTATATATGTGTATTGTAGGTAACGAAGAACTGACAGGATACATAATATTCCACATTTACAATTTAAGCCCGTATCAAATCTCAGAAAGGATCCTAGAAAACAGGACTTCAGTTCTTAGATATTTCGAGTTCTCCAGGAATGAATCAAATAACTAACAAGTTATAAATAACAGGCCTCTGCAGATCAGCTTTGGTATGATTTGGTGGTCTGAGATTCAGAGATAAAGTGATTTTGATTCTGTTAAGTTGGGCGAGTGAGGAGACAGGAGCCAGGTCTATGTGAACAACAGCTCTTTATTTCACAGTGAGAATCCAGAAAATGTACAGTAGGAAAAGCTCTCCTTATACAGGTATAATTTCTTAGCCAGGGTGCTGGCCAATAATCATCGAGCTTTTTCCCACTTAATTTTCCCTCCAAAATTAGATACATAACAGATTCAAGACACTTTGTGATTTGATTTGGGAAAGAAATCATCCATAGGCTATAAAAGAAAGGCATATAAATACCTGCAGCTGTTTGTTTGTTTTAGCAAAAAAGGGTTTTAAAAGATAAGGTTGATAAGATTCTCTAGAGCAGGGGTCTCCAACCTTGGTCCTTTTAAGACTTGTGGACTTCAACTCCCAGAGTCCTTCAGCCAGCAAAGCTGGCTGAAGAACTCTGGGAGTTGAAGTCCACAAGTCTTAAAGGGACCAAGTTTGGAGACCCCTGCTCTAGAGAACACTGATCCTGCCTAATTTCTGTTGAGCGTTTTATAAGGTTTCACAGGAAGTTTTTTTAAAAAATAATAATAATAATTCCTCTTCATTTCTTCTAAGGTCCAGATCACCAAGAAGAAGAATTTAGCGAAATAGCTTTCAAATTATACCTCAAAGTCTAGGCTACTGATCCAAGATATTGAGAAAGATTCCTGGGGGAGGGGGGAGAGGGAGAGAGACAGAGACTCAAGTGAAGAGTTCCCTAACTGTTGACTTTCAGAGGAAAGACGTGAGCTCTTCTGGGCAGGGAACAGAAGAAAAATGCTGACTGGGACAGCATAGTTTTGCTGCTTCTCAGAGTTCCTTTTTCTGTGTGTGTGGTGATATTGTCAGGGCTTCTTTTTAAACCACATCCAATCATTAGACTGACTCAGACCTAGGAGAGACACAAAAGCGCTAGTTCCCACATTAGGGGGTTTCCATTATATCTCCCTATAAGGAAGGAAGAATTTTTATTTTTATTTTGCAAGGGTGTATTACAGAAATCATGCACAAGATATATGCAAACATACACTTCCCATTACCTCCGTCCTCTATTCTATTACTATAACAACTTCTGCTTGTTTGGTCTGAACAAACTCTGTAGTCTTAACTATTATATAGCTCTTTTTTCTTATTACAAAACTAGTTGTCTTAATTGTGTTTTCTTTCTACTTTTCTTTCTTCTTTATTGTTGCTTGTAAAACTCTTGCACCTTTCCAAATTGTGCTTTCTTTTGCTGGGCCCTTTGTACTTTTTCTGAGGATCATTCACTCCCTCTGAAGGAAAAGCTCATTCTTTCATTTGGCTGTGTACTCTGTTAACGGCTGCAGAACTCCAAAACTCACAACTCCCCCATTCTCCTCCCACACCTGTGTCAAGGTTGCAGCTTCACTGGCAACGCTGCAGTGCTGCAGCTGGGGAAAAGGCTCAAATGGGAGGTGAGGAAGGCCTGCAATTTTGTCAAGGAAACTGCTCTTCCACAGATCGGAAAACGATAGAATTTTGCAAACTGGGACTCTCCTAGAAAAGACTCTTCTCTGGAGGTAGGACTCAGTTGTGTTAAGATTATACTTGCTGGTATTAAAAGTAAAGGTAAAGGTTCTCCTCACACATATGTGATACTCATTCCTGACCCTAGGGGGCGGTGCTCATCTCCGTTTCAAAGCTGAAGAGCCAGGGCTGTCCGAAGTTGTCCCCATGGTCATGTGGCCGGCATGACTAAACGCTAAAGGCACACAGAACACTGTTACCTTCCCACCAAAGGTGGTCCCTATTTTTCTACTTGAATTTTTTAGGTGCTTTCGAACTGCTAGGTTGGCAGAAGCTGAGACAAGTAATGGGAGCTCACCCTGTTACGCGGCACTAGGGATTCGAACCGCTAAACTGCTGACCTTTGTATCGACAAGCTCAACATCTTAGCCACTGTGTCATTATGTTATTGTATTATAATAATATTATAACATTATGTCATAATGTTAGGATTATGCTTGCTGGTATTACTTTATATTAATTAGAGAGGCAGCAAAACCAGGCTAGCACAATCAGTTGCAGGCAGGCAGAACATAGATAGGCTACCTAAGATGATATGGCCCTACCACAACTTATTCTTAAAAATAAATAACATTTAGGCCGAGCCTTGTGTTAGCCTAGCATTCATATATTCATTTTTGAGAGATTTAAACCATTTCAGGCAGAATTTAAAAGTAAAATCCAAATTGCTTATTGAATTGACTGGTCTTCTTTTCCGATTAACCTGAAGAAAAGAAGCTGAGTACTAAGAAAGTAAACGGCACCCAATTACTATTAACCTCACACGTTCTAAAGAGAGTGCAATAATGTGAGTGTGGGTGACAATAAAACTCAAAAGATAGCCACTCAAATCTGTCAGAGAGCTCCTCACACCCCCTCAATCCACCCAGCCTCCCTAATTCTCAAGTTGCATAAACTCTCATAACACCAGAAAAGCTATGAATTCTGAAAAACGTTGTAAAAGACTACAAAGCATTTCAAAACCAAAGATTTCAAGCAGGTACCCTCTTTGATTTGTGAATTAATGCTAGTAACGCGATTTGAACAAAATTCTTTCATGATGAAACTTTGCACAGCTCTAATATACACACTTTATTCGCAGAGAATTACTTAGGTTGAAGAACTACTTTTCAAATGTGGCATTTGAATTTTGCTGTGGAATACGAACATTAGGAATGAAATATCCAGAGCAAACATTTTGTAAAGAATTGAAATGTGACTGACAGGTTTTATTTCTGAACTCTGAAGCAGAATATTTGCCTTGCATTCCCATTCTACTATCTTGCAGCATAGGAACAAATGAGTAAATAATGTATTCAAATATTCTGAAATTGTCTGAAACTTGAAAATGAATTATCTTTTAAGTCATACTAAACTTAGAAATGGGAATCACCATTTTTAGCATGTATGTTTTTAGCTTAAATGCAAATTAAAACTATGTTTTATTTATCAGCCAATATTAAAATCCAATTTCTTTTAGCATCCTGGTAATGCAAAATTCTAAGAGACAACAAATCTTGCCAATATTTTTTTATATTTTTTATATTTTATGCCAACTTAATGGCATAAAAACAGTATAAAGTGCTCTGTTCAGGAATGGTAAATATTGTTAGACAATATAGTAAAGGTAGTCCTCAAATTATGACAATTGAGCCCCAAATTTCTGCTGCTAAGTGAGGCAATTAAGTGAATTTTTCCCCATTTTACAACCTTTGTTGCCACAATTGTTCTGTGAATCTCTGCAGTTGTTAAGTTAATAACACAGTTGTTCAAAGAATCTGGCTTCGCTACTGACTGTGCTTGTCAGAAGGTGGCAAAAGATGATCACATGACCCTGGGACACTGCACGCATCATAAACACGAGTCAGTTGCCAAGCATCTGAATTCTGATCACGTGACCATGGCGATGCTGCAATGGTTATAACTGGGAAAAAAGGTCATAAGTCACTTTTTTCAGTGATGTAAGTTTGAATGGTCACTAAATGAACTGTTGTTAAGTCAAGGACTTCCTGTAGTAGAAGATAGTAGCCTTTCATGCTTGCATCTTGGGGGGGGTGGGTGCTCATCTCTTACTATAAACATTGTGCCCTGGCTAATTTAAATTTCATTACAATTGTCAGAAATTACTCACGGTTTTCCACCAGGGATTCCAGCCAAATTGGGAGGGATTCCAGGTACTCTCATATGAGGGGGAGGATCAAACCCAACCTGATAAAATCATAGAAACAAACAGGCCGATCAGTTAGAAAAAGTACAAGACTACTGAACTTTCCCCCATAGTAGGTTTCAGAAAACACAGGTCTACCGAAATTAGATATACATGTTCTCATTTATTAACAAAGTCCACCATCATAATATATACCTCCTGACTCATCTTTAAAAGTAGGAAGAACACCTGTTCATTTTAAGAAAAAAAAATATTCAGTACAGCTGTGAGTTTTTATTTGTTAACTAATGTAACATTTTAAAAATGAAGGAACTGAGACCTTAGTATTTCCCCTTATTTGAAAAAATATTTTGTGTAGGAACATATAAACATAGTAGGGGACAAAAATCCCGTGTCTAGAACTGCAGCATGCCTAATGTTCTTTAATGTTTAAAGAAGTGTGTTAGTATTTCAGTAAATTATATCCCCCATTCAACAAGACTGCAAACCTACCATAGGGGAGCGTCCATAAGCAACTACAGCAGCTGCGGCTGCGGCAGCACTCATTTGGGGGGACATGTTGTGGAGACTAGCATAGGCAGCTCCTGGACTGGTCAGGTCTCCATTCATGCCAGCATGGGGTACCATTCCAAATGGAGCAGGGTAGGGACCTGGTACAGCCAGAGGTGTCCTCAAGCCAGCAGCTGTAGGAAAAGGAGACAGTTTCTGTATACTTGATGCAACTCATTTTTTCCCCATATTAATCTATCTGCATGGCAAACTCTGCTTACACTTTATGTGATTGCGATCCTGTGTGAAATAGAATAACTTCACAATCAAGTTTAAAGTTGAGTAACTCTGTTATTCAAAGATTAATGAGTTTTCAAAGGTAAAGGTTAAAGAAGTGTGGTGCCAACCATAAACTCAGCTAACATTTTTCACTCTAGCAACCTCTTCTTGAGAAATGCAAAAAAAAAAAAACCCTTCCAAAATGACATTGACAGGCATTTTCTAACATTTGACCTCACTACTGTTCTATTTTTTTCAATTATTCCAATCAATTACATTTACCGTTTGCTATTATACAAGCATACAAATGGCCGAAATAAACCCATTTTGCCAGTCTGGAATCTGATAATTTTTAACTTTATCATTATGACTATTATGTCAATAAACATGGTCAAAGAGCAAAAGAAAAAAAGTATTAGTCAACATGCAGAATTCTCCTTTTCTTAAAAACCTTTCCTAGACTCCCCTCTATGCAGATAATCCTCTAATTACAATAGTAACGAGGACTGGGAATTTCTGCTGCTAAGTGTGACATCACATAATTACATTGATTATTGATGGTAATCTCAGCACTCCCCATTGCCGTTGTTAACCGAATGCTATCAGCCATTTGGTGAGGACTCACTCCAAGTCAAGCCATATTTGGATTGGTCCCTCACCTTAACCTCAGTAAGGTTAAGGACTGCTGCCTATTAAGCTCTCCCCCCACCTATCTTCCCCTATCTATGCCCTTTTATGACTCCCACATCTATGGTCCCTCAGCAGTGGAGGGAAGACAATTATAATCCTCAGGTACATGATAACCACATCAAATTATATTATTTGTAATAATTTGGTGCATGACAGATTTTATTTTACCAGCTTGGTTGACCAAAGGGTCCATGGTTGGCGGTTTAGCAAGACCGGGACGAAGACCTGGTGTAGCACTAGTTCCTGGAGTTGGTACATCACTTCGTGGTGTTGGTGTGCTGGATTTAAGAACTGGTGTGCTAGCCTTTTCATGCTGTCATCATTAAACAAATCAAATAAACACTGTTATTAATCCAGGAGATTATTGAGTATTCAATTTCAACACCATGTGACACTGTGAACTTTTACAATGAACTATCCTTGGGCGATCTCCTATTTTTCAATATTAGTAGTGTCTACCTTCCTTATTTCTACTAAAAAAAAAGAGAGAGAATGATGTGCAACATTCTTTAGTTGTATAGCTCATTGGCAAGATGTTACTAGTTATTTGTAATTTTTTAAACTCTTCAACTATTTTAATTCAAATATAGGACTTTGGAGGAGGTAAATGACAGAGTAATTCAGATTACAAAGATATATTTTACAAACCAGTTGAAAAAAAGAGACAAAAGGCAAATGTTATGCGTCAACTAGAATTCAAAAGGATGGCGATTTACTACAAAAGACTTGTTCTCTCTGCCAGAAACTTCATAAGGAAGAAGGAGTAAAAAAAAATTAATTTATAAGAAAATAAATTATCTTCATGACCTCATTAAGAATAGATACAGCTTGAGCTTTTTTTCATCTTTTTTTTTAAAGATATACAACTAAAACTAGACAAATGAACAAAAGAGAAATTAAAAACAGATTTACAACCTGTGTTAAAATTGAATACTGTAAGGATGTTCAATAGAATATTAGATTAACGCTACACGTAAAATACTCTTTCATCATATTTGATTATTTTTAAAAGGAAATCAATAATAACTAATTACCAAAGGCAACCATTATAAAAATGATCAGTCAGAATAAATGATTAACAGGGTTTTCCAACTAATTTTAAACATTTTACCCTCATGAATGAAGGCAAATATCTGGGTCCCAGGATAACGATGTGAAATTGAATTTGGATTGGTCCCTGGGACCAGAGATTTGCCTTTTTGAGCGTTCAGACTCATGCTAGAGCTCATCTTCAATTTACTCTCATTATAAAAAAAATCCAGCAAAGTATAATATTTTAAAAAGAGAAATCCAATTTTGTATGTCACACAAGTCTATGGCTAGAATTATACTCCATAAATGGCTTCAACATTAAATTCATTTCTCAATCAGACTTGATTTTGAAATACAAAATGTTTATGACATTATTGCATCCTTTTATAGCCTCGTTTACCATTCTTCTAAACGAAGGAATTCCATGCAATTTCCAATAAGACACATTAAGTATCCTGACAGCTGATATAATGTATGAAGGAAATCATTTATGTAGGAATACAACACTTAGAAACATTAACAGAAAAATAGTATCCCCCGTTGGATCATTTTGTGTGGAATGTGAAAAAGCTGCAAAAACCCACAAAAGACAATCCCAAATCAAATCACAACTGAAATCCCAACATTGGTTTTGTGATCAGATTTCATGATGTGGACAGTACCAGAAAAATTGAAAAAAGAAAGGGGAACATTGCCCAATAATTAATGAGCAGGTAGGATTTTTTCCTTTTTTTCTTTTGTTAATAATGAACTGCTACTACAGTTTTGATCTGTCTCACCACAAGAACTATGGTTAAGTCATGAAGCTTGCACACAATGCAGTAATAAATAATGATTAGTTGTCAAAATATAATACAATTGAGAAGAATACTTACCAAACCTATTTCTTTGGATTTCATGGAAGCAGAACTTCCTGATGAGGCAGTAGATGCTGGGCTACTAGAGGCATCTTTCTTCAAGATACGGGTTTTGTCTATGCCGTTCTCTCGTGGGGAGTGAGCAGGACTTGCTCGGGGAGACGAAGGGTCCTTTATGGGCAAGGGTAGTAACAAAGACATACAGTTAGTGGTTGTTGATTTAAATGCAGTAAATTTGTACCCACGGTTCAAAAGCTTTGACATTTGTCATATATTATATTAAAAATATGACTCAATTATAATTTATTTTACACCAGTTACAAATATCTACTACATGGAAAAATTATCTATGCTTTAAATCAAGGGTCTCCAACCGTGGCAACTTTAAGACTTGTGGACTTCAACTCCCAGAATTTCCCAGCCAATCATTCCCCATGGTGGCTGAGGAATTCTGAGAGTTGAAGTCCACAAGTCTTAAAGTTGCCAAGGTTGGAGACCCCAGATTTAAATGACGAACAGGACTATTTCAAACCACTAAGAAAAACGTTTGGTGCATTTCAGATCAAGTTCCCAGGAACAAAAGGGAGAAGTAAGCAGGATAGATAATTTTACATAAGTTTGCGAGAGAGAAAAAAAGCAAAAGTACTGTATTAAATTTCTACTGATCATAAATGGCCAATTTAATAAGTTTTTTAATTGTATTTTAATCGTATTTATATTGTATTATTGTGTATTTTTTTACCTGGCTGTGAACCGCCCTGAGTCCTTCGGGAGAAGGGCGGTATAAAAATTTAAATAATAAATAAATAAATAAATAAATAAATAAATAAACATGATTATATGCTTTCACATCACACTAAAAAGATCAGAACTGTTCCTTAAATGGCTTTTTTTCCTTTATATTTCCTGCACACCATCCCATTCTTTTAATATATCCAGAATAAGCATTGTTCATTTATCTATGATCATATGCACAATAAGAACTTTGAATAAGCAAATTGCACCATTTGCGGAACCGCAAAAATAATGATAATTTCTATGATTTTTTTTCTTTCCCATGTGTTTAGTCTGCTCAGTTCCACTCTCAAATCAATACTGACAGAACAAACACAGAGCTCAAGGACTCTCAAGCATCCATAGGCCACGGGATAGATGCCTTGGTTTCTAGAGTCTGTAGTAAATATGAATTTAATAATAGTGTAACTTCTCCCTACTGTTTGGCTTCTGTAATGAAGATATATTACTAATAGCATGTTTATTTGTTAAATTTATATGTCACCCATCAGGTGACTCTAAGTGGCTTACAACACAATAAAAACAATACAAAACCTTAAAATACTAAAATGTTAAATATTAACATTAAAATGAACAAAGATGGCTAAGGAAGAATGTGAGATATAAAGATTCATGCAGGTTTCTAACAAGAGGTATTCACCCTATAGTCTAGAATATTTATATTCCTTTCAGCTTCAGCTACAGTAAAAAAAACACTAAGCAAGTTACCTCATTAGATACATCCACAACTAAGTTGTCATCACTTTTATCTCCATCGCTGTCCTAAATTTAAAAACAATATTTAGAATATTGGACTTTAACAGTCTACTCACTACAACCAACAACAAAACAAAAATAAAGGGCACCCACTCATAACTCCTTTAAAAAAACTGCCTTGCTAGCACAGTATATGTAAGTGGGTGCCTCAGACAGAATTTCACCAACATCTGGATTGACTGAATGATAAATTGCAGGTCAGAAGGTTCTCTGTGTCTGGGACCTGTCAGATGTTCTTTCTTTGAAACAGCATTGTCCAAAAACAACCAAGCTGATAGGCCACGGGTGCAGATCAGGGGTAGGTTCTACTTACCTTTAGTATTGGTTGGCAATGGGACCGCGTGTACGCGCTCACTTCGCTTGTGTGCATGCACCAGTGGTGGGTTTCAAAATTTTTTACTACCGGTTCTGTGGGTGTGGTTTGGTGGGTGTGGCTTGGTGGGCGTGGCAGGGGAAGGATACTGTAAAATCTCCATTCCCTCCCCACTCCAGGGGAAGGTTACTGAAAAATCCCTATTTCATCTCAATCAGCTGGGACTTGGAAGGCAGAGAATAAATTGGGGAGGGGCCAATCAGAGGTGGTATTTACTGGTTCTCCCAACTATTCAAAATTTCCGCTACCGGTTCTACAGAACTGGTCAAAACCTGCTGAAACCCACCTCTGGTGTACACACACTTCTGCGCATGCGCAGATCACCCATGATGACATCGTGGTGGGTGGGTGGAGCCTCCCGCCAGTTTTACTACTGGTTCTATAGAACCATACCGAACCGGGAGCAACCCACCACTGGTGCAGAGAAGGGATGCAATGTATAGTGAAAGAAAGCCCTCCTGGGTAATGGCCCATCTGCCCCATTCCATATTCTCACTTATTCTTACAACAGTTATTTAGTGATCATTCAAAGTTACAATGGCACTGAAAAATGTGACATATGATCATTTTTCACAGTTACAACCTTTGCAGCATCTCCATGATCATGTGATCAAAATTCAGATGCTTGGCAACTGGTTCATATAAATGACCTTTTCTGTGTCAATGGGGAAGCCAGTTTCCCTTAACAACTAGGTTACTAACTTATCAACTGCAGTGATTCACTTAACAACTGTGGCAAGAAATGTTATAAAATACGACGAAGTCCACTTAACAAATGTCTCATTTAGCAACCAAAAATTTGGGACTCAATTGTGGTCGTTAAGTCGAGGACTACTTGTTTCTTACTGTCTCACATATTCAGTCTACCAGTTTCGTGTTCACATGCCCTTTGCTGCTCTCTCTTGTACACACCATTGCTTGTTCGCTTACATATCTCAAGACAGTTCTAGCATTACTTTTTGAATATAAGTCTAGTGTGTAGTGCTAAACCTACATATACAAGGGATACATAAACATAAGTTCTAACAAGCATCTATTAGTGTATGTTAAGATGACTCTGTGAAAGAAAGTTCCAGTCTTTTCTGTAGGCCAAGCCAAAATCCAATGGAGAATAGTGCTCAGCCACCACAGAAGGGGACATGTCCACTGTGGCCTAATGTGGCCGATAGAAGCTGGGCAGAATTTAGCCTCTGACCATGTCACCAACCTATGATTAAAACATCCTAAATGGTGTCCGTAGTCAGTTGTGTTAGGAGGAAGAAAATAATGCTTCAAAAATGGAATAGCTAATGTTGACTCATGAAATAAAGGTAATGTCACGAGGACATGTGATTTAAAAATGGTTGCCAGGGAACGCTTGTGCTGTTGTTAAAGGGACATAAGGATCAATACCGTACACATTTTCCAGTGAAAATCATATTCCTTCCTTGTTCTTAGCAGGAATACCTCCCATCTGGGATATTTATATTCAAAATGAAGATTTTAAAACATAATGCCATACATGCAAATATATGTAACTCCAAATGCTAGTTTGGCAATGATGTTCCTATTAGATGATTTATAAATAACTGTTTCTATTCTGCTATCAGCAGATGGTAAATTAATTAACACATAAATACCATATCGTTCATCACCCTTTCCCCATTCCTCAGCTTCTTGTGAAAAAAAAAAAAGCTAGGAAATCAATGGCTATGTTGAATTGGTAATATGATGAATAATCTTATAAGCAAGAAGAGAAAGATTTAATATGTATTAACCCAACAGAAGTGCCGTGAAAATGGTGATGATTATTGTCAAACTGGCTACATTTTAGTTGAAGTTTCTTACATAATGGCTTGAGTCCTTATCATCCACTTTTCTTTTCTTCATGTCATTGGAATACTCCGGTCCATTCCTTCGTTTATCAGTGTTCCGCAGACTCTCTGGGACCAAGAGTGAATTACTCTGAAATTACATAAAGATCATCATCTTTACCTTTACAATCCTTTCATATGTATATTTTCAACCAGGACAATTGTTTTTTTTGTTCACAACACAAACAACAGCAACAAAAAAACAGACTGCAAGTGTTGTCTTGCAAGAAACTTATTTCAGACCTGCTGCATCTAGAATTCCATGTAAGGCAACCTACTCTATACGGTCTTCTTACTACGGCTTCTATAGGACAAACTAATGGTGGAAACAGGACGATTTGTTCATGAAAACACCAATCTCTTTCTATATGAAAATTATTGAAAATATATCATAGTTTACCCTTTATCTTCTTTTACATGATTTTTAACATGCTTTGGGTGGGTGGGTGGGTGAGTGAGTGGGTGGGTGTGTCTTTGTGCCAGTGTTGAATCCTGACAACTACTTGCATAAGTCCTTGCAATTTTTTTCTGGTAGTTTGCTTTCTAGACCTGAGGTAGAATGACTTAGGCCTAGGAAGGTCCAAGGTTACCCAGCTGGTTGTATGGCAAAAGTGGGACTAAAAATCACAGCCTCCTGGTTTCTAACCTGGCGCCTCAACCACTACACTAAACTGGCTCTCTATTAACACATTAACAATATTCATTTTAAACATAAAGTAGACGGGGAAAAGATTTTGAAGGCATTCGCTTTTAGCTACATAACATGCTGTCCTCCAGCCCATGAAATGCCCTCTCGAATACTAAAAATATATTTTTTTTAAAAATATGCTTACACAGAACCTCTTGTCAGCAGAACAGAAAACCTGTAGTGCATTCACAGGTGACACAAGACAGCTTAAACCAACTTTTTGTGTACAAGATTTTGTTCTTTCTCAAAAAAAAAAAACAGTTTTATTTTATTTTTTGAAGTGCACCTGAATCTCTTTCAAAGCAACCCACTATATGAAGAGCTTGCATAGAATCTGATATTTACTTTGAGGCATGCCATTCAGGCGTTATCTGGCAAATATTTCTGCAGAAGCCGTATGTCCAGTCTCTCCTGCAGCCTAAAGTCATATGGCCAAGAGGTTCATTGCCCAAATCCATAGGAGCCTAAAGTGCCTAAGAAAGCTAGGCAGATCCTAGTTCCTGCTCCTGTCACCATTGTCAATGATACACTCCAGATTAATTCCATGACCAAAAAAAAAATGTTGAGAAAATATTTTTTTGAAATTTAAGCAGCTCCAAATAACTTGGAAGCTATGTCCATTGTAGCTGGGGCTGAGAGATATTTATATAATTTAGATAAAAGATTAGTGGGCCACATTAGTGCAACAATGTGAGGGAAATGATTTCTGAAGTCTTGAGTTTTATATCATTGTATCTGTCTGTTTAGGAATCTGTTGAATTACTGGAGTGGTTTGGGATCAATAAAAATTTAACTTGTCTGAATCTCTTATTATTCAAGAGTGGCATTTCTTAGTGTCAGAAACTGCCTAGTATATTGGATTGTAAGAAAATAAACAAAGCGGCAGTTTGGATGTATTTAACTAGAATAAAATGAAACCTAAATAAATACAAAGCGGCCTCTATTACTTTATCTGAGGTTTGTTGGTTTCTCCTAATTTACTGCTAACCTTTCCTCCCCACCTTAAACTCCAGGATCCAACTCTTAATCTGAAAGAAAGGCCAAAAAACAAGAGCAAGGACTAATCTTGTCCACAATCTGCAGGCTACTTTCTTTAGATAATGTTAAGTACAAACTGTTGACCCAAAGGGGAAGAAAGGCATTTTAGATATTTCTGGGTCACATGATAATTTGACATGCCTCCAATTCTCATCTTCCCTCCAGCTAAAGCATTAAACATGTCACAATGGGTTCTTTTAAGTTCAGGATTAGCATATGCAAGAAGGGCAATTTGTTCAGTGGTGTGTTAATGCCATGAACAGTGCTGAATGCAGGGCTGGGGGGTAGAGTAGACAGGCTCTTTTCACAAAGGCCTGACAAACCTTTCTAAAAGTCGCTTGTATAAGAAAGCATCATGCCAACAAGCTTTCTGAAATTTACACAAAAATCTGTTACATGCCTCACCACCATACTCCAAGGAATACATTTGTATATATTCAAACACTTCAGAAGCAAAATTATAAAAAGAATTCAGCTGAAGAGCTGCCCTGCCCAGCCAAAACATGAGGGTCACTATGTTAAAGCAGTATAGACTTCTTAGCTGTACCCTATAATGAAAGGAAATCATGGATTCACACTGCCTAAAGTAATGTGAACGGTTTGTTTATAGTACCGTGTATTACATTTCGAAGGCAAACTTTTACTTCTGCTTCTTCAACCTCAGCCTATGTATAGCTTCTTCAAAGCATAAGGAAGGGCCTCATGAAAATAGCTGAAAAGCAGCACATCTCTTTACCGCAGCGTTTCTTGATTGAAAAGGTGGGCTTGCTGGGTCACTGAACTCATTAATCCGAGATATGAGTTTAGATTCCCACCCCCCTTTTAAATCTGTTGATGGGCTAAGACAAATCGAAAGCAGCAGGGGAAAATTGAGAAAAAACACCATTTCAGATTTGAAAATGGTTTTCCGTGCTAACACAAACATACAGATACTTTACAGGAAGTTAGCAGTATATGAAAAGGCGTTTGAGTGCTCATATTGCACTAATTATAAAATAGCTTGGTTGGGTTTAGCAGAATGTGCTAACTGGGTTGCTGTAGCTTATTCTACAAACCATGTTTGTTTGTTTGGTTGTTTTAAAAAAAACCTTGCTTTGCAAGTATGCGTATCCAGCCAGTATTATAATTCTGGAAGGAAGATGAAACCTAAGAACAGTTCAGATGTAAAAATTATTTTGTTGTTGTTGTAGTAGTAATCTATATCAGATGTATAAATAATTACATTAGCAACCTCAAGAGAAGGTTGAAAGTGAAATGTATGAACTGTATTTTAGAAGAGGAATGTTTTTATTAATTTTAATTGCTTTAATATTGTTGGAAGAAATATCCATCTGGGTTCATTTCCAAGTGGGGACAAAGACACTGGAAACATGGAGGCTGCTGGGAAAGATGGTTTAATGGTGGTCAGGATCACATGGCTTGAGTTCCTGAACAGAAAAGGGGTGAGATCCTGTGCACGCCCTGGCTTTATGCTTTTTCTGAGCTTTTTCTGAGCTTTGAACTGAGCACAGGAAGAGTATCCTGATTGGTTGTCAAACTCCCAGGGGGTGGGGGTCTTAGCTAGCCTTACTGACTGATGTAATCTTCCCAGGTGTCATGTGGTGAGTTTCTGTTGCTAGGTAGGTCCTATTGTGTTGCAGATGATGGTCCCATTGACAAAGGTGGGGAGAATGAGTTTCTGTCTCTGACCCATTGACAAAGGTGGGGGGAGTCAGGAAGCTGCTTTGTCTTTAAAACATGTTTTTCCATTTCTCATCCAGGGAAATATATTCTGCCTTTTAAATATTTTCTAAAATATTTCATTCTTCTGGGGGGGGTGCTAACTTCCTACAATTTATTTATTTTTATACCACCATTATTATTTTTACAAATAATTTAAGGCAGTGAACATATCCAACATGCCTTCCTCTTCCTATTTTCCCCATAACAACAACCCTATGAGGTGGGTTGCGCTGAGGGTGACTAGTGCAAAGTCACAAAGCTGCCTTTCATGGCTAAGACAGGTCTTGAACTCACAGCCTCCACAGCTTTCCAGTCTGGCGCTTTAACCACTAGACTAGAGCAAAGGTGTCAAACTCACATCGTCATGGTGATATCACGTGACGTATTGGGACTTTTTCCCCCTTCGCTAAACTGGGCATGGGTGTGGCCAGTGCATGACACATCCGGTCCCATGGGCCAGGAGTTTGACAGCCCTCCACTAGACCAATTTGACTCTATGTACAAGTAACAACATAATAAATACTTTATATTCATGATATTAGCCTTGGTATAGTTCTTTTATCAAGGTGGACAGGTTAATTTGTCAAGGCATTGTATGAATTTAGATCACCCATACACTTGGATACTGTTCATTGCCATTTTAGATTTGCCCAATGAACAACCTGGAATTAAAACAAACATCCCTCTAAGCTATAGACTTAGGTTTCTGTGACCTGCTGGGTCATGTCGAATGTTGTTGACCATAGGAACCTTACACAATGAACTAAGCTCAACATTCAGAAATGTTTTGTATTATATCCAACTAATGACATCTTGGAAAGAAATTGTGTTAAAAAATTCCTTTCTGTCTGTCTTTCACAGACTAGTTCTTCAAAAGGCAAACTGAATGGAACCAAATCTGCTGTGTGGGGAAAAGAAAGCAAAATAAAAATGATGTTCAAAAATGGATCAGATAAGGCTACAGACTGCCTCACTAAACCATAGGGAACAGGCAATTGGGCAGCTACTCAGAATGTTGTAGAGTCCTCCATTTTAAGCCTCTCTTCCTCTTCTGTTCAGTATGGACATATGCAATCTGTCCTGTAATTTTCAATGTACATGGGCACAAACATACAATACAGAAAAAGGGACAGCAGAATAATTACATAGGGATTTGTTTGCTGTTTGTTTATTTGTGTTTAAGTGCTGTCTGAATCCAAAAAAGCTCCAAGTAGCACAAAATAGAATAAGCAACAATAATACAATGCAAAGCACTAGGATTTTGGATCTGGTGGCTCTGTATAATGATAGACAAAAACCAGGGGTGAAACGCTCCCAGTTTGGACCAGATCGCACAATCCGGTAGCAATCTTGGTGGCTGGTTCGACGATCTGGTAGTGATGGCGGAGCAAAGCTCCGCCCACCCTCCCGGATGTCATTACTTCCTGGTTTTAACCTGTGTTTTTTACCTTCTGCGCATGCGCATGTGACACTCGCACGAGAGCGAAGCAAGCACGCGCATGCATGGCACATGCACTTTTGAACAGGTAAGGAAGGTAAGCAGATTTCACCCCTGACAAAAACACAATTAACAAGGAAGAACATCCAATCTGGGACAGCAGCCAGGTCTTTAAAGCCTTCCAGAATACCATCAAGATGGGAACCCTATGGATCTCTGGGGGCATCTTGATCCAGAAGGAAGGTGCAGAAACTGTCAGCCCCACCAGGTAGACTGGACCAGAAATCAATTTCATAGTGAAGTTAAAACTATTTTTATGGTGTCTGTAGTAACAGAATCTCACAAGACTGATTGTTCTGTACCTCTTCCACTACTTATAATCATATGAATTGGGAAGGTGTCTGTCTGAGCAACTTTCCTGTATTTTCTGCTTTTTGTGTTTTAATATATGTTTCTTTCCCTTGTTGCTTTGGTAATGGATCTTATCTGTGTCTGTTAAGGCCATCTTCCTTACTCTTTGCAACATATTTCCTGGGTCCTGATAGATGGCACTGTTAATTTGAAGGAGATCTGGAATGTGCCAATTCTGCCAGTACATACCATCTTGGCAGAAACCATGGAAGATATGCAGTTCCTCAAATAACCTGGTCCTATGCCATTTGGGGCTGTATAAGTGACAATCAGCACTTTGAAGCATACTGACAATCAGTACAGCTCATGAAGCAGGCGTGCCATAAGGACATAGCAAGGCATGCCTTTCACTATCTGCACTGCTGCATTCTGGATCGGTTGAAACTTCCAAGTGGTTTTCAAGAGCAGCCTAGGGTAGGGTTCAGTGCAGTAGTCAAGCTGTGAAGTCAAGCTAGGGCAGGAGTGACTGAAGGGTCTCTCAATTTAGGAAGGGTGCAACTGATACCAGCAGATGGAAGTTGGCAAAGGCCTTGTGGCCACAACTGCTTCCCTACTCTTTTGCGAACACCCTGTTCGGGTTTCTTTTTGTAAACGAGTGTATCTTAAATGGTGTAGTTTTGACAGATAAGAGCAAGTCTTTTTAACAGCTTTTAAATCCCAGGGCTTAAGCGTAAGAAATTAGGAACATAAGTTTGATCATATAGAATTACTGCAAAATGAGGAAGAATAAAATGAAAATTTATAAACTAGCAGACAAAGCTTCTCTCTCTCTCTCTCTCCCTCCCTCCCTCCCCCCCCCCCGCAAGGGGAAAAAATGAATAATGTTGCATTTCTTCACAACATCTTAGTAGGGATGTGGCTGTGTTCAGAATTAACCAAAAACCTTCAAACTGATGCTTACACCTGCCATCAAGTAAAGTGACTCTGATCAAGCCCATATAAAAGTTCAGCTGTTCTAGTAGGATTTTTCTGACATTTACTCAGTTCTCTTGAAGCAAAAACAGTGGTGGGATTCAAGTAATTTAACAACCGGTTCTCTGCCCTAATGATTTCTTCCAACAACCAGTTTGCCAAACTGTTCAGAAAGTTGACAACCGGTTCTTCCGAAGTGGTGCGAACTGGCTGAATCCCACCACTGAGCAAAAGTCATGGTGTGCAAAGAGCTTACAAAGCATTAAAGGAATTTCAGTGTCGGAAGTCAGGCAAAGGTACAAATTTTTTCCCAAGGCACTGATATACCAATGAACACAGTGAAGAGAGTCATCATCAATGAAGAAACATGGCACAACAGTGACATTACCAAAATCTGTATGTCCCACCAAAACTGATGAAAAAAACAAGATAAAAACTAGTCCGAGTCCCACAGCAACATTAAATTAGCTGCAAGAAGTTCTGGCAAGATTCTGGTTCTGTACTACATGTGACAACAATTTCTGGCATTCTTCGTTTGTGTAGGCTGTCTGCCTTGACTTCATCTATGGGACTTTTTTTTCCCTACTTCTTCATCAGAAATTGTTTTTCACGCTACAGAAATATCCACAGAAGTTGTAGACTATATTTCAATTCAATTATTATTTTTCCCCAACTGAAGAGGAAATTATGTGTCAGAACAATCTTATCATTTTTATAACAGCCACATCTACTTTCCTTAGGGTCACAGCTCTGATAAGATCTATAAACACTAGTAGATATAAATGCAGTTTTCTCAGTCAAGAAACCGTAACTGCTAATGCCTTGGCATCCTGACAGAAATGGAAAGTCCAAATATAAAGACATAATATTGATAATGTTCTCCAGTACACAATCTATTTCCTGAAGCTGATAGTTTTACATCAAGGCAAGCAAACTTTGAACCATTGATTTCATGCAGTTGCTTAAGCTTAACTGTATAAACCTTGCCTGCCTTTGTGTCCTCCAGGTATGAGGAAATTCTATAATGGAAACTGAAATCATCAAGCTGTGTGAAACTGATTCATATCAATGTGTTATGACTTCTGTGATGAAGCAATATACACTTTAAATCTAAAGGCACGTTTAAAAATGAGAAAGATTGTTCTTTAGCGGGAGGGAAATCTACTTGGAAATAAGAAATACAGGAAGCCCTCAACTTACGACCACAATTGAGTCTAAAATTTATGTTATTAAGCGAGAAACTTGTTAAGTGAGTTTTGGTCCCTCTTACGACTTTTCTTGCCACATTTGTTAAGTGAATCACTGTAGTTGTTAAATTAGTAACATGGTTGTTAAGTGAATCTGGTTTCCCATTGATTCCTTGTCAGAAGTCGCAAGAGAGGATCACATGACTCTGGGACACCGTCATAAATCCGAGTCAGTTGCCAAGCATCCAAATGTAAATCACATGACCATGGGGATGCTGCAATGGCCGTAAATGTGAAAAATGGACATGTCACTATTTTCAGTGCCGTTCTTACTTCAAACAGTCACTAAACAAATTGTTGTAAGATGAGGACTTCCTGTATTATAAAAGACACCTTGTTGAGCATCTGGCATTGGTCCGACATACGTGAGATGGTTGGCTATTTAAATTTAATAAATAAGTAAAGGTGGAATAATGGCAATTATTCCTGAAGGAAGGCATATTCCAAACCATTCATTACATGTTTTTGAATCAAGTGATATTTCAGAGAGATTCAGTATTTGGTTATGCATCGATACCACACTCTCATGATAACACATTAATGTCCTCTTTGCATATCTGATCCAATTTTCCACCATCATTGCTGCATTACAGGTCCACTTGCAAAATTACTGATGTTAATAGTCTGTACAGCTTAAGGACAGTCAGTTTTCTCATTTTGTGGAAAAAATTGTCTCGACTGATTATTCAAGGCCTGAACTCATAGTAGAAGCCTTCATAGGCCTACTACTAATAGCCAGCTTGATTTTAATTATCCTACACAGTTTTAAAATTATTGCAACATGGATGGTAGTATTAATGTTGATAGTTTATGACATATTTATCCAAAAGGAAAATGACTGGGAAGAAAAAAGATGACATGCCAAACAAGATAAAACAAAAACAATAAAATAGCTTAGTTTCTGTGCAGTACTCATCTTCTCCACTTTATTAATTTAGATTGCCATCTCCACCTAAATCCAATCCTTCCGACTCCTTCATACTTCAATGAATATATTCATGTGACCCTTCAAGGTTACATGTATTAGCCATCTTCACATATACACAATATATTCAAATATTGCTATCCTGCTTTTCAGTAAAAGAGGAGGAAAAGAGGAAGAAGAAGAGGAGTAGGCGGAAGAGGATGGGGATGAGGCAAGAGGAAGAAATAACTCAACAAAAAATCGGAGAGAAGCGCCGTGTAAGGGAAAAATTCCCTCAACTCAGGCTTCACACTGGGCAACTCCATGGATTCACCATATAATTAGATGCTATTAACAAGTTGAAATTAAATCCAGAGAAGATAGGTGTGGCCAGGCATACCTTAATAATTACATCTAGTGTTCCAGCTATTTTCCCTAACTGACCAGATTTGGTATTGATCATAACTAGATGTTGATTGACCCAGATACCTCTGTCTTGGCTGCTACAATGTACTTTTCATAGAGCTACCATTAAAAAGACTATAATAGTTGCAACTGGTGAAAATGTAATAGCTAGCCTGCTGATCTATGCAAGAAACAGGGATCATATGGTTCCTGTACTGGTTGTCAGCAGCATACTATTTATAGTGTTTAATGGTTTAAGGCCCGAGTACATAATGGACTACCTCTCTTGTTATAAATCTGTCTTGTAGATTAAATCAATGGAAGCAGCCACCAGGTGGTCCTGGTATTAAAATTTCATCTTTCTGCTCGGTTTTTCCCTGGTTATGGAATGCATTCTCTTGGAGTTATACTATCAGTGTTTAAGAAAGGACTAAAGATGCACTTCTTTCAACAAATGTGACTGACTGGTTTTAATATTTATTGTTCATTTTAATCAGTATTTTTTATATTATTTTTGTTTTAAATTTGGTTAACTAAATGTTCATCAGAAAAGAAAGGCAAAGAGACACACAAAAAGTCAGTCAGCTATACCAACTTCATCCAAGATAGTTTTTGCTTCCCAGTCTAGTCTACAATTTCTGGAGGCCTCCTACGCAAATATTAACTACATCTTACTTTAACTTCCTCAAAATCAGTCGGTCTTAGCAATGGCCCCCACTGTATATGAATGTCCCCTGGAGGCAAAGGGAGAGGATCCTGTCTCTAATGTTGATCTTTATTTTAAAAAATGCCTTTAAAAACACTTCTAACTGAAAAGGTCATATATCTTATAAATTGAAAATATTTTTCTTGTAATGTATTTAAAATCAGTGCAGTAACTTAGAATGATTTGAATAGTTAACTATTTAGTTATAAGTCATGAGCTTGAAAAACAACAAAGAATGAATGGAATATGTAAGTATGGAGAATCACTTAAGATGATTTGGTAGAGAGGGGAAACTTAGTGTGTGTGTGTGTGTGTGTGTGTGTGTGTGTGTGTGTGTGTGTGTGTTTTTAAAATTACTTCGCTTGGTTCTATTTCAGTGCCAAAAACATCTGGTCTAAGAAGAAACTACTATTCTTATGCATAGCATTAGTGTAAACAATTTTTTCATGCTTAAAGTGGTAGTTAAGGGAAAGGATTGATAGGCGGCTTTTACACAAGCTATCAAAATAACACAGACACATTAGGGAATACACAGCTCAAATCTCCCGTTGATATTCTTCACCGCATATAACGTTATCTCTTTATTACAGACCATTTAGTACATTTTCTCTGCATCAGCATTCCCCAAGCTAGTGCTTGCTAGAACGTCCAGCTAGCGTGACCAATGGGAAGTTATTGTCCAAAATCTTAGAAGAGGATCAGACAGGCTCATTTTGTCACATTTCATACTATAATACTGCCAGAGGGAGGGAATATTCCAAACAGACTTTTTTTTAATCAATTTTGCTCTCAATGTGCTTTAATATTGGTAAATACTCTAAAAACACAACCTCTCCAGTCAAAGTATATTTTCAAATGACTGTTATTTTCTTTAGTAAAAGAAAAGTTGCAGTTTTACAGTTTTATCATTTTTTTTCTTAACAAATCCACTTTTATATACAAGGAAAGTATATATGAGAATATGAAATAGGGAGTTATTCCTTAGCTGTCACCGCTAACTATTCTAACTTTATAGATATATCTATCTTCTGCTGCAATCTAGTTACAGATACAATAACTTTTTAGGGGCCTCCAAGGCAGCTTTGACTCCTGGTGGCTGCCTGGACAAATTCACAGTTTTCTTGGCAAAATTTCAGAAGTGTTTTGCCACCGCCTTTTTCTTAGGGCTGAGAGTGAGTGACTGGCCCAAGGTCACCCAGCTGGATTCATACCTAAGGTAGGACTAGATCAGGTTTCTAGCCTAGTGACTTAACCACTATACCAAATTGACTCCTACTAACACGATAGAAAACCTTAAAACAGTTAAGATTAAGATACGATGGAAGGAAACCCAAATATCCTTGACTTATGATTGGTCACTTAGCAACCATCTGAAATTACAATGGACACCCGCCTCAAAAGGGACTTGTGACCCAAAATTTGAAGTTACGATAGCCGCTTCCCCTCATGATCACATAACCACATTTTGGACACTTAGCAATTGATCACATTATGACCTGCTTAATGACCATCACAAACTATGACTGTATTTAGTGCACTGATGCTACCTAGTTTGGTAATGAAATGTCTGCATGAAAACTACTAAGCTCAGAGACCACCAAGGACCCCACAGTTCAACCCTGAGCTACAAATATTCTTTTCTAATGAATTATAATTGCAGGCTCAGTCATGGTTGTAAATTGAGGACTCCCTGTACTGGTAGTCCTCCAGTTGCAACCATTCATTCAGTGACCATTCAAACTTACAACTACACTGTAATACAAGAGGATGCAAAAGAAGATGAAATTCAGAGGAATTTACCACTTTCACTTTTCTGTCAGAAGCAAACTCAGAATCCAGACTATGATTGGACTGAGAAGCCCAGCTACCCATGCAGGACAACAAGCATAACTCTTTTTTGCCCACCTCATCTGTTATCTCTTTAGGATACATACACAATATTTACTAACATTTATAGGTATCGTATTTTTCTTCTTCTTATATCTTTTGTTTTAATTTTAATTTGTAATCTGCCCAGAGTCACCATGGAATCAGACTGGCCTTGAAGACAATGATGGAGAAAAACCTTATAGAGTAGCTTTAATAGGATGTGTACTCATAAAACCTCAATTCGCTCTTTAAAATCCCACACTTTAAATTCAGCGTTCAGGTTCTACTCTGAAAAAAGTACGTGAAGACAGAGGAGCACATTAATTTTGTCTCTCAAAAAAATCTTTCAAACCAGAATAAAAGCTCTGAGAAATCCCTTTGTACAGAGTATAAGAAAATCAAATTTCTGAAACCATATAATGTGTTACTCAATATAATAATTGCCCAGAGAATGTAACTACCACACATATGTTGTCTACGAAAGGCCAATTCTGTTTTTGTAAAAAAAAGAGGATGATTTCTTGAATAGTATTATTCTATGTTGTTAAGGAATTTTATAGGATATGTGTGATGTATATTATTGTTTTTTTAAATGTATTTTAAAACAGTAGGACTCTTCAAAAGGATGTTACAAACAATATATAACAAGACATTTATTTTTTTAATTAATGACAAATTTTGAATTAACATAGCTAGCTCTGATTAGATGTGTAATGTCTGATCACACACTTAAAGAGTCAGGTTTGTGAAGATAAAATGATCAAAATGTTCTCATTTCTGGTGACTATCATATAATAGCTGATATTGTTTTCCAAGCACATATTAGTTATGGAATTAGCAAAGCTGTGTCCTGAAACCAGATTAGTTTGCAGGGATTTTATCCCCATAGCCACAAAGGCTATTAAAAATAAATAGTATTTTTTTTAATTCTCCCAACAGAGCACTGAGGTGTCCAAATAGGAGAAACTGTGACCATTATCTAAACTAGGAGAGAGAAGCAGAAAGTAAGTCTACAGGGAAGAAAAGGTGAATATCTAGGCTATCAACTATCGCAATTATGAAAATGTTAACATTAGCAGGAATATTGGTACTTACTGTGCCTGGATCTCTGTCTGTTCCCGTAGTAACCAAGAAATGCACAGACATGCCCGTTCAGACACAGAGGCAAGAACAGAAATAAAAAGGGGGAAGAAATTAGAACACAAGCCGCAAACAGTTTTAAAATGGCTTTTATTTATATAAGTCATTGCACATTCCTAATACAGTGATTTCCTGAAAATTACATTTTGTAAACATGATTTACAGTTTAACCATACACAAGGCCTAGTTCTTTCCATGACAGAATAAATTAATTTTTATTCTTCAAAAAAATTATTCAAGTGCAATTTGCCCAATATTTAAAGGTGTCCTAAACAAAACTACAAAAAAGGAGCAATGCTTAAAACCTTTCATTTCAACTCATTCAACTCAATTTTTTTATTCTTCATTTGCCCACCCTTTCACCTCTTGCCTCCTTTCCGTTAAAGATTTCTTTTTTAATTAAAAAAAAAGAAACAAAAATATTGCCCACTTATTCTTGTATAATGATCATTCACAATATTGTGCTGGCCACTGAAGTTACAACTAAGCATCTGTAGAGATGTTAAAAGGCCCTGCATTTCATCAAAGCAGGAGAATCCTAGTGAACTCCAGGTTCAAAAACTAAGTACCTCAAGCTAAATTTTGTTTCAGTGATATAAATGCAGGACATTTAATGTTTGGCATTATAATTGTTCTTGGTTTTCATTCTAAATAGCTCTTTAGAATTCTTTAGAGATGCCCACAATTTTCAGCAACGTGCGAACACTTATTTGAAACGTCCTAATCAGGCTTCCCATGCCTCTCACCTCTGTGGTGGTCTGTATCGTGATGCTTCTTGTCATCTTTTATTGCCAAGTGAGACTGCCCACCCAGCGCGCTTGAGAGGGCAAGAAGACCAGCACTGCTTCCAAGTGGAGGGATCCCAGGGGGCTGAAGTCCTGATGGGTGTGGAGTAAGAGGCACTGGAGGTCCATGGCCATGAGAGAGATGCTGAGCCTGCAACTGCTGTTGCTGTTATTTGTTGTGGTTTTTCCAGATAGAAGCAGCAGGCAATCGGAAGGAAGGAAGGAAAGAAAAGGAGGATTGGTTAGCCAGTGAACATAACACCATTACTTGCCTCAACGTCTACCCTATTTCAGCCTGGTCTAGGTAACTACCCTATGCTAAGTTTCACAACTGCCTTGGATATTGATTCTCTTTTGCATTACAGAACTAAGCCATGCAATTTAATCTGCAGCCCAACTAACAGATTTGTGTAGTCTAGACTCTGGAAGACAGCTGGCACCTTTCAAATCCATCTCCGTATTAAAAGAATTAGTGCATACAGAGATATCATTGCTCTCACCTTCCTGTCCCCAAATGCTTGTTTTCACAACTGCTTTGAATAAAGATGAAAACCAACAACTTAAAAGGGCCCTGTCTAAAATAAGTCTCTGTTACAGCTTCTGCTAGGAACATTTCCAATACTGAATCACCAGTTGGAAAAATGACCAAACAAGTGTTCTTTTCACTTCATTCTTGTAGTCAGTGTATGCTTGACATTAAGACTGACAGAATACAAACAGTGTTGATCTGATTAGTCTTACCCTCAGGGCACTTCAATAATTTCAAATCTATGCACCTATCCCCAAATTCAGCAAAAGATCAGACTGATCTTTGCCAGATCACAATATATGCTAGCCTTTTCCAGCCTCGATGCCCTCCAGATGTGCAGATTTCATGTCTCAGAATTCCCCCATATCACAGCTGAGGATTCTGGGACTGCAGCTCGTGGTTCTGGAAGGTACCTTGTTTGGAGAAGACTAGTACATGCAGTAATACATACATAGAGAGAAAATATACGTTTTCCCCTTCCAGTCTACCCCTGGTTTGAATGTTAACACCAGGGATTATATAACCAATTTGACTGAGCTCCAAACAGAAGGCAAGAGATTGACTTAAGCTGCAAGGCTTCAAATTACTATTTATCTTCTCAGAAATAAGCCCCTCTGTGAACAATGACACATACTTCCATATAAATATTACAGCCTTCTCCAACTTAGCACTGTCTCCAGATAGACTGGGATTCTAGAATTCCCAATATGGTTAATGCCAGGTTGGAGAAGGTTAGTGCACAGAATTGCAGCCCACACCTTGTATCTTAGCAGCCAGAAGTTCTACTTAGCCCTTTCCAATTTTGAAAGAATTATTCAAAGTGCTTACATTTGTAAGCATGGGTCTCTGCATTATGACTTCAGCCAAGCTGCAACTCTCAAGAGCTGATAGCATTACCAGGTCCTGTGTTTGACACATGGTACAATCATATCAATTACATTTATCACCTCTACAGTGTAGTACTTACTGGTTTTTTTTAAAAAAAGAAAAAGATAATCATTACAACTGTGCTTATAGATAACATAACATTTAACAGAATGTTAGAGGCACTTTTGTGTGTATCTTAGATCAAGAATTTTAAGCAAAACACCTGTGTTTTTTTTTGAGTTATTAATACTGTATTCAATTAAATTTTGTGCAGTAACCAGAGAAGACACATTTAAAAATCTGTCTCACCATGTTCATTAGAAAGCGTTGCACTATTTAATCATTTTAAACAGTGCTTCCTATCACCATAAAGTGGACCCAATCCATGCAGTCATTGTGAAAACATGTATTACATAACACTTTCATATTATAAAAACTATAAAGTATATATATTTTATCAGTATTTCCACAATGTATAAATGTAGTTTATGCATTCTAGAAATCTATCTGATATATGGTTTCTTTTTCCACTTTTCATATCAGATATTGTCTTCCTACTGCTTCTCTGCTACTTTTCCTTTCTTAATGTTAACTAACAAGAAGTAGCAAGCTGTACCATGCCAAACAAAGCACAGCACAATTTATGCTCTTTTCACAACGGAACAGCATCTCTTCCAGTTTAGGTGCCATATACTTTTATAAATAAATTGGCATCTAGCAAATAAACCCAGGGATTTTATTTTCACATAATTAAACAAAGATTTTAAAATGATTACAACTGTGAGCTCTGACATGCCGCCTTGAATTCAACATCCAAAGATCGCAAACATTGTTTTATACAGTTGTTTATATTTAGGGCTTCTTCTGAGAAACATGTCCAAAAATTTGGGAGGTGTCTTTTTCTTTTTAAAGAATAATTTTATTAAAAACGAACAATTAAAAAGATAATGCAAACTAAGAAAAAAGAAGTACAGAAAATAAAAATTAGGAATTACCTTTCCGCCACATCAAAACAAGTATAAATTTAGTAACTTACCACCTTCTCTTAACAAAGGTGGGTTTTTTAAAAAAGCTTTAAAAAATCCCTTTCTCCTTATCTCTTATCAATATACAGATAGTAAAAGCCTCCCTATTATGTCCTAATCAACGAAAGTCCTTTAAAGGTTATATACGTGTATATATACCTTGATCAAATAAACCAACTTCATATCCCTTTACTTTTAACAACCCTAATCATTAAATTTCTTTCTTCTTACTGTTTCTCCCACAAGGAAAGGGTCTGTTTTTTAAATTCCTTCACATAATGCCCCAGAATTTGATTTTTTTTGGAAGATTGTTTTTTCTTTGGCTTTTCTCACAAAATTCTTCAAAGCTTTAACAAGTCTTTTTTGTAAACCCAATGTAGGAAAATTAGTGAGGTCATTCTTTTGGTTTTTATCTACACTCATTTTAATTTATTAAGACTTCATCCAGTTTCATTTGTATATCCAGCATAGAAACAGTAGGGGCACCATTCTGTAGGAGAAACGTACAAGCACAGGGACAACATAGAAATGACACACAGATTTTCTGGTAATGGAGAGAAAGAATTAAAAAGAAGCAAAGTGTCTGTGATTACCAGGAGCTGCCTTTTTTCTCTCTCTTTTATGATGCCTCAGCGTAGATTTACAGTAAATAGATACAAGTGTCTGGGCAAGAGTATATAGCATTTAAGGTGACCCATTTTGTAATAGATCTCTTTCCCATAGATACTACTTATTTGAAATGTTCTGCATGGAAATCAGATATTTCCATTATGATTACTTCCATGTCACTTCAATTATTTCACCACTGATAGCTTCAAAAATACATATGTTGAAAACGTGTATGAAAGGATTTCCCACAGAATGCCCAAATTCCACTTCCTAGCTGTCATCCGCAAGACATGTGAACGATATGTGAGGGGGTTCTATGCACATATAATGTGCGAAGGAACTTTCTGCTGATCAGGATGCCTATAGTAACTCCCCCTAAGTATCAAGTGTGGAAAATGGAACACAATGGCCGCTGTATATATCCTTGTCATTCATTGGTGAGCAAGGCTGAAAACACTCTCTCATTTTCTACTTTTTTTAAAAGGAATTTCCAGTTGAAGCTTTTTTGTGGATTCAAACAGACAAGATAATATGGCTGAAGGATGAATGAATGCTGAGAATCCAATTCAGTGTAGCACAAAAGGCTGCACATTTCATCAGGTGGTTGTCAGTTAGCCATAATTCTGCCCTTTTTAAAAAATTGAAAAACTATTAAGTACCAGTTTCAGAGCAAGCCAAAACCCAATTATCAAACATCTGTGGTTTGGAAAAAGTATAAACATTTGGAAGCAGTCTGACTTACTGGAGGAATAATGCACAGGTAAAAGACTCATTTTGTCTTTCTTTAGTGATATTGTGCAAACTGAACCAGATTCATGCAGATTGTGCATGGATTATCAAGCCAGCTGATAATAATTGGTAGATTCATTTGCTTTTCTTTTTATATCACTCATAATTTTTAGATTACAAACTTGGAGTTAGATGCTTTAAACACTGCACAAAACTGTGTGGAAAGTGTAATGTGATTTTTAGGTATTTATTAATGCTTACAATGTTATTTTTACATAGCATCCAACTTTTAATTCATAGAAATGCTAAAATTAAATCCTCAAATGCTAAAATTAAAATTGTGTTTATCAAATAAACAACATTTTGCCAACAGAACAGTCCAGCTTGGTTCTTAAATTGTATTATAAAAATAAGGAATAGGAGCCTGCATTTAAACAACAATTCAACATTACAACATGGTAGTAAAACATTATTGTATATTGTATTTTGGAGAAGACTTTTTTTAAAAAGTGTTGCTTTTTCTTTCTGCTTGCTATGAAGTGCAGAGTCAACAGAACTGGCATTCTGATGCTTGGACATCTATGCATATATAGAATAAAACAATATTTCAGTAAATAAGTTTTATTTGATACAGAAGCTGAATTTAGATAATCAGCTGGAAAGATTATGTTTAGATTATCAGACTGAATGTATATATTTATTCATTTTTAGCCTACATACGAAGTCACTTTGAATACTGCAAGTGACAAACCAAAAATCTTCCATTCAACTAGAATTGCAATCTCATATGAACCAGGAAACTATGTTTAGCACAGCTTCTTTACTTTAATCTTTTAATCATGTGAAACAAACCACTATATCTACAATAACTAAATGTTATTTTAAGCCACTTTTATTCTCAGTTCCAACGACAGTTTCAAATATTTAAATAGTGCAATGAATGTCAGTGACATTCCTAAGCCAAGATTCAGTACAGAAATTTCTATTTGTATGATTTTTTTTCTGTGTTTTTTTTAAAAAACTCTCTTCATGAAGATAGTGTAGCAACATGGGATATGTATAAGCTGTTTTATACTAGTTCAGTATTACTAGTATTTAAATAAATACTAGTATTTATTTTTTCTCACTTATTACACTACTGTTCACTCCAGCTTCACGCCAGTTCCTATCCAGGCTGTTAAGTGGAAGAGTATTTTCCCCCATCACCTAATCAATCTTTTTTTTAACTGAAATCACTTAAGTGTTAAGCTATAGTAAAGTGCTTGTATAGTTTTTCTCCTTAAGCAAGGTATTAGTAGGCGATGGACTTCTCCAATCTTGAATTCAAAATTAACTCTGTACATCTGACAATATGCTGGATTTTCAGTTAGGATGCCAATAAAAAGGGGTTGATTGATGCTTACAACAAAGACTTTTTGTGTGTATGAAAACCAGGAAATTGGGTGCACCTGGGAAAGCTCTTAGTTGCTTCCTTAAGTAACTTTTTAACTAGTTTAAATATATCATGACACTAGTATCCTAAAACTTCATTGTAACTAATTTAATTAATGAATTTAAAACCATGTTTTACATCAAGAAAGTAGCATATTTACTGCAAAAGGAGAAAAATAATATTCAAATTAAATTATACAATTTAATAAGATATTCTTTTATTAAACTTGCAACTTTAATTCAGCTAAGTAACCTTTAAATCCCACTTCAGAGTAGCATCACTATTAACCAAATATTTTTTTAGCCAGGATGACTAGTGAAATCCAGCAACGGGGGTCAAAGCCTGATATAATAAAGGAAAAAAGTAGCTGTCTAAAGAGGCTTGGTTCTTTCAACAGGAATTTAGAAGTTGTAGCACAGTTGTATAATTATAATTGAATTTCATGTTTGATTTTTTGCTTTGGAATATTTTCTAGTTTGAATCAAATCCTAATCTTCTAGAAAGATATTTTTATGCAATGGGAAAGAGAAAGAAAAATAAATAAATAAATAAACCCAAAATGGCAATCTGCCTCTCACTTATACAATGAAGTATTTCTAGAAAACTTAGAGCAATAGCACTTAGCCTTATATATCGCTCCATTGTGCTTTAAAACACTCTCTAAGTCACAGGTATCAAACTTGCGGGGTCACGTTGCTGTCATGTGATGTATCGAGACGTTTTCCTCCTTTGTAGAGCTGGGATGGGCGTGGCCTACGTGTGACCCATCCGGCCTGTGGGCTGCCAGTTTGACACCCCTGGTCTAAATGATTTACAAATGTCAGCCTATTGCCCCGAACAATCTGGGTCCTCATTTTACCAAACTCGGAAGGATGGAAGACTGAGTCAACCTTGAGACCTGTCAGGATCAAACAGTAGCAGCCGGCAGTTCACCTGCAATATTGCATTCTAACCAATGCACCACCAAAGCTTCTCAAAATTATGTTCAAAATATGATCACAATTAATCATATACAATACTTGCATTTCCGAAATAATATTTAGCACAGGGAATAAAACAACAATAGCATGGGTTTAAACAAGAACAGAAAAGCTTCAAATTAAAAACTGGAAATAATGGAATAGATGGATAACAGATTTTATAGCTGTCTGTATAAATTTATTTTATGTCACTGTACGCTCCTCTATCTGACCTTTATGGCTCTTTAGCACTTGTTTCTAATCATAAATTCATACCACCCATCATCAAGCAGCAAACATATGTCTTATTTCAAAAGCATAGGTTGATATTTCAATTGCAATCTGCAAGGTATATGGGGAGAAACCAGAGTTTTAAGAAATACATGCCAGACGCTGGTTTTTAGCATACTTTGTAATTTAGATCCCCCTAAGTAGATAAAGAGATTCTTCTATTTGTTCAGCATCTTGTTTTTGAGTTTAAATCTGCAGTATATTCCTCAGACAAAAAAGACAATTCTTGTAATCTTCAATCAGTATTAACCAGCAGTGTGTGTGTGTGTGGGGGGGGGAACAAATAGCAGCTGGAATGTGTGACACATGTGCAAAAGAAATGAGTTATGTATCCCAGTGCTCCATCCATCATCTTGCTGATTTTTCCCACTACTTCACCCCCAAATAACTCTAATTTTAACAGGTAGAGGTTTGGTGGGTTGTGGATTAGGTAGTTGCAGCCTAAAACATTTGGACATCAGGCTGGAGAAAATACTATTAAACCTTTTTTCTCCAACCTTCTTTAAAAGTCTTTCGACATTTTATCTCTGCAGTGGGCCTTTCTTCCCATCCACCCCAAAAGTAAAGTCAGAATTGCAGACAATGATTCCAAAACTTCTGCAATAAGAAGCTGCAGCAGCAAAAATTTGCCTCCATATTTCTATTTTACAGGAAAAGATATATTCTAGTAATTTATAGGGGCTCTGAAGATTAACTACAGGCTCATAATAAACCCTCAAGAGGTTAACCTCATCCTCTTAAGCTTCACACACTACCGTCTCAGAGATACCACAGCCAAGGAAAGGAAAAATAATCCAGTGGTTTGCTAATCCTTTAGTCAATCACCTCATGCAATGGCACAAAGCCCTTTAGATGCCAACAACTCAATCTGTCTCACCAATACCATCAATCCAACTGATACATTTCACAGTGGCACGAACAGCACACCTCGAAAGGGTAAGAGGAAACTCTTCAATCGTTAAAGTATTAAATTCTTTTTCACCTCAACTAAAATTTCTAGTGTCTTGTGGACCCAAAAGACATTCTTTAAGATGTAATTGCAAAAATACACTTCCATTTTTTAAAACTCTGCAAATCTGTATCAATCTCTTAAAGTGATCTAATTATCAGTGTGGCCTAATTATGATTCTAATACAAACTTCCTTTGATTTTCCTAACCACTGACTGTTTTCCTCTTACTCTAATCTCTTAAAACTTTACTAAGAAATCTTTTTAAATGTCTACTCCACAAGAAAATATTTATCACCGCACTTGGAACATTAAAATAGGAAGAGAATGATTGCTTCACTTGCCATTTTGCTAGTTCACTTTGTAACATTTAACATTAGACTTTTCAATCTCATTATCCTTCAAAGCAAATGTGTGTGATGTATGTGAAGGTATTCTGCCTATGAGTCTTTTGCCCTATCTTCAAATAAACACTATACAATCTCAACTACTTAACTGCATAAACTTGCAGATAGGCATCCACACTGGATCAGACTCCTGGAAAAGGAACCTGGACACTTTTCAAGAGTGTTACATTTGGGAGGAGGGGGTGTGTTTGTGGGGTTGTTAGAATTTGTTCTAAGACAATTAAAACAGCTCCAGATTTTATAACAGCAAACTCCTCCAGCCCCCCCAATTTTCCTAACTGAATGTTTCCCAACACACCTTCCTGTGCCTTAATTCTTGTGCCAAATGGAATACAGGTCTTGAGGTAGAAGAGCATTCCCAACAAAGGGCACCATTTAGAAGCAATTATTTTCCATGTCAAGCATCAAAGCTCTTTGTTAAAAAACAACCCAAAAACTAAATCTCAGTAAGCATCACTAAAAACACAGATCTTAACTATTTCCACACATTTATTAGGAATATACTCAACTTTTCCCTCAATTAGTTGCTGCTCTACTGCTTCTACTTTCATGCAACTCAAATTTCTTGGGCCTCGCTTAGCCACTGGCTACTTGATTTGTGCTTCTAATGTTGGAGAATTCAGCAGCTGATTTGCATTTTGAAAAGACTCATGATGTTTCAGGCTTACAATAGATGTCTAAACCGTTAAATTACTATTTCTTTTATTAGCCTGAAAGACACTGCAGTTTAAGAGCATGGCCTCCACTATTGTTCTTTATACTAAGTTGGGTCTCTGAACAATACTGACAGCTGCTATTAAACTGAGCTAGCGTTTACTTTAGTGCAGCTGCTGCTTGTAAGAACAGACCGACTCCTGATGCTTCCTCCCCTCTAGGGACATAGGCTGACACAGTGAATGTTCAATGAAGAGGAGCAAAGGGCCAGTGAATTGTCAGCCCAATTTTATGCTACTCCAATTTTCCAGAGTGCACCCAACCCCTTTCAAACAAATCAAGCATATGTCAGAGCATGAAACTTATTGTGCAGCACAGGATAATTATTTGTGTATACAAATGTGCAGCGGAAGAGATGATATCTTACTGGACCAATATCTATGTGTAAAGTGAGACTGCAGTTGCACAACACTTTTTGGATTATAACACAATCTAACAAGATTGTGCAAGTGCAAGGCACTTGGATTGAGTGAAAAGGCTGGGGAAAAAACATGATGCTTTGAAATAGTGAAAAATAAGATATATTAATAGTTGATGATGACATATTAATGCCTCAGTTTGTTACAGGGCTGATATCCTACGCATATGTGCCACTGAGAGAGACAGCTCAAATGCATAAAGTCACAAATAGCTTGCAGAAAGTGGACAGGAAAAAGGTTTATTTCCTGCTCACAAATTACCAGGAATTATCCAATGGAAAGGGATTTAGAACAAATGAAAGAAAAGTCCATCTTGGACAGCTCATAACTAACCCATAGAATTCATTCCACAAGATGTGATGCGGGTGGGTTTAGATACATCCACAGGAGTGATTTACCAAAAACTATTAAGAGTTGAAGATGGAATGTTACTTTAGGATTTAAGGCAGCATCCCCCCAAATAACATTTGCAGGGGAGCACTGCAAGAAAGAGGCAAACTTCAGTCTCCTGTCTGTGACCACCCTACTTTGATTTAGTCCAGCATTTTATCACGTTGAAAAAAATGCTGGAGTAAATTGGTCCAATTTTTCTTATTTTCTTGCTAAAGAGTATGCAATTATTTTTCAGGAGGAGTTCACTGCATATGATGCGAACCTCAATTTGCAGTCTTTTTTTAAAAAATGCTGTTGTTTCACTTAAAATGAAATCAGTGTATTCATTGAATGGATGGTAGTCTTGTTCCTTTAAAAATGCACAAGTTTGTGCTGAAGGCATTGAACTGGAGGTTGTCTTTAAATGATTGCAGTATTGTTCTCTTGGCTGCTGGGCGCTCTTAAGAAAAAGGTAGCAGCGTACAAAAATATAAGCCAGATGCTCCACAAAATATTCATTGTCCAGTGTAAGCATTTCCAATTTATTTTAAAAGCTATTTTGAGCTGTGTCAGCTAAACACACTTGCACACATAGAAAAATACCCAGTTGAACTTCTGAACTAAATTCCAAGTAAAGACATTATAGGGACAAGTCATGGGTCATGAAGACAAATAAAGACTTTGAAAAAAAGGTATTTGACTGGATGGGGCAAGCAAGAGGAACAAGGACCTAGTTTAAAGGGGAGGTGTGTTTATGCAAAACTAATCTGTGGCATGTAATAAGGCTGCCTGAATAAAATTTAAGTTGAAAATCTACTGACACTTGCAGGGAGGAATGGCTATTAAAAGGAAATGAAGGTCATTCTCTCAGTTTATTTCACCTAATTGACTGCCAATAGTTTACCACAGATCTACAATTCAGAAATTGATTAAAGCAGAGTTTTCAAGCGGAGGATCATCTTTTAATCCTCCTTAGGTCTTGTGGGGATGGGGGGAGTTCCCCCATCTCCAGTTGGGATGTAATTTTAAGCACAGATGGATTAACCGGTGCTATTGTTTGAACACGTCACTGGACTATTGCACTGTTAATCCATACAGCAGCATGTCTAATTATCATTACAAAGTGTCTGAGGGAACTATAAAGACCAGCAGGGCATCTTCTCACAAGCAATTAACATAAACTAGTAAATGAATAATTTGAATCTCTCATAGTACTCGCACATGAATAAAAATCAGAAGGAGGAGGACTTGTTCCAAGTTCTTTTGCCTACTACAGAAGCAATAGGATGGAAATACAAGTGATATGTCTTCAGCATTATAAAATTAATGTATATGACAAGCAAAATGTCTGGTGCACGATGCCCATAAATATAAAACGAGTTATCTACTTGTTTTCCTATATTAGCAGATGATTTTCCCATGAGGTTAAGCTTTCTATGAACATGACAGGTATACAAATTCTGGCAAACCTAAAGATTGCCTGCTATCCTTTCTCATTTTTTTGTATAATGTCAGGAGGAAGAGTTTAGAGAACTATTTTTATTTTTATTTATAAGAACTTGTCATGTAACTATGACATTAGTATTACTATAGTATATTAATTGAGATGATACAGTACACCATAGTTAAGCAAAAGCAGAAATAGACATTTCTTAATCTTTTCACCCAATCATTTTTTCCACTTATGTGAACAAAATAATTTTACTTTTATAACATGCTACGGTTATTTTTTTTAAATATTTTTTTGGTGAATGTAGATGTTCAGATTATCCAATTACTCAGATACCAAGAAAGTCTGTTAATCCCTACAAAATGTATCAATCCTAATCAGTTTGGTTTCTTTTTTCTAACCTGTGACATACCCACTCCAAACATTAATTTACAATTCAGAAACATTCCACATATAAAATAGGTCTACGATATATAACAGGGATGTCCAACAATGGCAACTTAAAAGACTTGTGGAGTTCAGTTCCCAGAATTCCCCATGGCTGGCTGGGCAATTCTGGAAACTGAAGTCCACAAGTCTTTAAATCGCCAAGGGTGGACATCCCTGATACAAAGGATAAAGCAATATTATTTGATAAATTAAGCTTTTAACCATGCTACCAGTTTAAAAATGCATAGGTGCCAAGAAAATAAATACTTAAAATGTAGCCATCAATTATCAAAGATATTATTACAAATTAAAAATTAAAACATCAAAACTGCCAAAAGCGATAAAAAAAGGAAAGCTGGTTATACACACTGTAGGAGGTAGACCTGGAAGGCCACGTACCCCGATGATGGCATTCAGCTCAGCCATGGTCACTTGTTTGGCACGTTCCACTGCTTGAGCCACTTGTTGTTGATGCTGGAAGGACAAATAAATGTCTATTATCAGAACAACCACTTCAGATTTAAGCAGGAGAAAGGGCTTTTTTTTTTTAATCGAGTAGTAGGTGTATTTCAAAAAGAGCAAACCAACTTCCTTTCACCATGCATAAATACATAGCTTTTACTGTAGTTTATTCGCAACTTAACCTTCTTCCAAAGCTGATAAGTAACACTTCCGTTGAGCATACTGTGCTAAACCATACTATTGGCTGATGTTGGTCACAACCTCAGCCATTGCCTTAACACTATCTCATTGGGGAATCATCATTCAAGGCACCCCTGGGTGCCAATTGTGAGCTAGGAAAGTGTGTGTGACAAAGCATTAGGGCAGTATATCTGGCCTATTCGTGTTGTGTTAATAAGCATTCTGCCAATGTCCTGGTATCAATTTAGTCACCAGGTTCTCCCATACATAATACAATTTACATCCGTGCCAGTAACCAGGTTTTCTTACTCCCCAAAATTCACTTCTATGTTTTACAGTGTTTCATGGCACAATCCTACAGAAGTTGCTACATAAATGCTAATAAATGTTTGTCAAGAAATTTAACACAGATTACAACTCAGGCCTTTTTCTTAGACTTTTGTTACAACTTCTGCTTTCTTAGACTTTAATGTTTCAAATGAAATGTAACAGGGCTTTCAGAATTTCAACCAATTCTTAGATGTTTTTTGATTTTGCAAATGCCACTCAAAAAGTTTAGTGTGCTATTAAACACTATCATTTTTATTTACAGAGGATTTAACACATGGCTAGACTAGCAGCTGCTAAGCTAATGCTAGCATTAAAAAAATCTTGATAATCTTTTTAGACTGCCTCCTCCTGTGTTGGAAAGAATAATTTTGTGGTTGAGCTATTTCACCAGTTATACAGTTGGTGTATCTCATCTCATCTGCTAGACCAAATTAACAGGGGGCCTGCATACTTCAGCTATAACAGATGTTCCTCGTTCTTCTGAATTTTGATAAAATTAACATTTTAAAAACTAATTTACAAACAAAGATGCAACATAATTTCACTTTAAACAGCTGAACATTTGTACTTACTTCTTGAGACAAAAATGGAATGACTTGTGCACAGATTGTATTCAATCTCTTGGCAATTTCAGTCTATAGAGAAAAGTAAATATTTGGATTAAAACGCACACATTATATTTTAGTTTACAAATTCATGAGAAAGACAAATGTTATAAAAATGTGAAGTACCCCAATATTACATCAAATATCTAGAATATGTAGTTAAATGGAAACAAGAACATCTGTACAGCTCCACATATATTTAAACAAATATATTCTTGCTACATAGGTCATTAACAAATAATCAATTTAAGCCTAGCATGAGATTGGTAAATCTATTGTTCCTTCTCCTTTTTTTATTATTTGAAGTCTTCTGAATGCTGAAAAAGGAGAAATAAGTCACAAGTAGATATTCTCACAAACTGATATCCAAGTAGGTACTTTATAACAAACGATCTATGCTTAGTATCTTGTGATATTTATGGCAGAGATGCAGGATACCTGATAAGGGCATCCTGCATCATTTCCATAAATGAAACATCTGTGAATTTTACCCTATTTACGATCTTCTTGCCAGAGTTGTTAAGTGAATCAGTGCAGTTGTTAAATTAGTAACATGGTTGTTAAGTAAATCTGGTTTCCCCAGTGACTTTGCTTGTCAGAAGATTGCAAAAGGTGTTCACATGGCCCTTGGACGTTGCAACCATCATAAATATGAAACAGTTGCCAAGTATCCAAATTTTGATTGTGTAACCATGGGGGTGTGGCAACAGTTGTTCTAAGTGCAAGAAACAGTCATAAGCCACTTTTTCTAGTGCTTTTGTAACTTTGAATGGTCACTAAACACACTGGTGTAAACTGGAGACTACCTGTATTTGTCAATACTGCACTACATGATTGTAAGGCACTGACGCAGAGTCTTTCATTCAAACCATCTGTGAGCCACAAAAATCAACACTCAACTTTAATTTATGCTATCCTTTCAGATTTTTGACTAAGAACTCAATCTACTTTGAAATGTTCCACAATTAGTAATGAGAGCTTCAGATATTAAATGAAGGTAAGCTTGCAGCATTAAAAAAAAAAGGCCTAAGAAATACTCATGAGGCTAGAATCCAACCTTTAAAAAGAGGGGTGGGGGATGAATAACCCCAAACCAGTCAATCAATCAAAAAATATAAGCTATAAGCTATGCTTTAGGAATATGCAATATAGATGGCATTAAATCTCTGAAATGCCTGACACAGCCCCTCAGGTTCATGTAATATTCATGAATTCTGAGCTGTCCTAGCTAGCTTGACACAGCTTATCTTTAGATTTCTGATCTGCAAATACAGAGGACAGTTAAAACAATATGGGATGAAAGAAACCATCCCTTGCAGACAGCAGATACATCAACACTAATTGCCCGTATTCTCTTTGCTCACCACCAAAGCAGATCTGCAGGGCTGGTGCCTGGCGTGAAAGCCCCTCAAGTACCCTTAATTGTTTATGTTCTTAATGTAAGGCCTCTTGAATGCATTCATTTTTAATAGCAGGCTTGAGTGTGGGGCCTATCAAAAAGCACAACAGCAACCCCAGTCATTAGTCCTTTGCTATGGCAGTGATGACCTTTTGATTTATTTGTAAATGACAAGCTTGCTGGGGCTCCAGACTCGATCAGTGCCCTCCTTTCTAAAACATCATAAACATGATGGGGAAATTCAAGATAAAGTTGAGACTAAAATTGTTTGCATTCTGTGGGAGGTATGTGTATTTTTTTTTTTACTAACTTAAAAGTGTTTTGATCTGAAGCACAGTCAGCTTCAAGTGTTGTTATTTGTCATTTTGTCAACATTTCATATTGAACTGAGTGATTAAGGTGGGAAAAGGCAGGTGCTTGAACAGTTTCAAAAATGCCTGCTTCAAATTCTGTAAATGTTTGATCAGAGATTTTCTTTTCTTTCTCTGCTTTCCACAGAAGGAAGCAACACATATTTAACAGATTAAAATGTATGATACTCGCGCTTCCCCACCCCCCACCCTGAAGAATTTAATACATTGTTTCTTAATACAGAAGTTTCCATGGGTCATTTTTTTCTCATTAAAAGTGAATTCTCGTTCAAAATTTAAAAGCAACAATATAGTTAAGGTATTTCCTTGTACAAACTGGAAGCTTAGATAAATAATCACACTATTGAGAGCCTGTGTACCAAAAATCATAAGGCACTATGACCTAGAGCAGGAAATGTTTGCTCAGTTTTTTAGCACAGAAAAAGTTAACAAGTTTCCAAACTTATCCTTGAGTGATGCCTTTGTTAGAATGACCAAAAAAAGGCGTGAATGCTTCTGAGCATTAGCAAAAATGTTATAAAATACCGTATATACTCGAATATAAGCCGATCCGAGTATAAGCCGAGGTCCCCAATTTTACCCCAAAAACTGGGGTAAACTGGGGACTCGAGTATAAGCCGAGGGTGGGAAATGAGGCACCTACCAGTTGGGGAAAGCCTCCCTCCCTCAGCTGAGAAGGCTGGCGGCTCCCCCGCCCCGCCCTCTCACTGCACCGGCAGGGCTTCCGTCCGGTAAAATGTGAAAAAAAGAAAGAAAAAAAACTCGAGTATAAGCCGTATATACTCGAGTATAAGCCGAGGGGCTTAAAAAAAAAAAAAACTCGAGTATAAGCCGTATAGACCCGAGTATAAGCCGAGGGGACGTTTTTCAGCACAAAAAACGTGCTGAAAAACTCGGCTTATACTCGAGTATATACGGTAGATGGAACTGGGAAACAGGGAAAAAAATAGCAAATTAGGCCAAATTTTTCCAAGCATAAGGACTGTAATGTTAAGAATGAATTATTTTACACCTTTTTTAAAAAAATCCGTGTATCATCTAGTTCCTGCCCTAACAAGTGGCAGTTGATAAAGAAATCAGCAAAAAGGAAGAATAAGCTTGTCCTTTTGTTTAGGCTCCTTTATTGAGGAATGCATATAGCAATAACATGTAGACTTATACCCTGCTTCACAGTGCTTTACAACCCATTCTAAGCTATTTACAGAGTCAGTATATTGCCCCCAACAATCTGGTTCCTCATTTTACCAACCTTGGAAGGATATCTTTTATGTACACTGAGAACATATGCACCAAGACAAATTCCCTGTGTGTCCAATCACGCTTGGCCAATAAAATTCTATTCTATTCTATTCTATTCTATTCTATTCTATTCTATTCTATTCTATTCTATATGTACTTATCCACCCCACCTGGCTTAACAACGGTAACAACAACAACTTGAGACAAAATCAGGAAGATAAAGAAATACTATTTTCAAACATTTTTTAACTACTTGGAAATAAAATTAGACCAACATTCTCCCAGATTACTACACAGGAATATTGAAAATTTCATTCTATGTTAAAAGAGTTGGATTTAGTCTATTTAGAACTGGAAAGTTGCAAGGACTTCAATTGTCTTAAGTAATTACTGAAACTGGGATTACAGCTCTAGTATTCACTCCAAATCTCTTTACTGTGTCATATTAATAAAAACAATAAATCCCGGATGAAATATATGAACCAATATTTTCCCATTTGCTTGTAACCTCCTTATCTGAATTATCGTTTCTTGTCAGTCACAAAACTGTCCTTGTAATTTTAACAAGTATAGATTCTATTTGATAAAAATTGTGTTGCTATGTTTCAGCCCAGAAGAATGCCAGACCTTTTCAGAGGTTATCCATGATGTGATTAAAATAATATTTTGGGGCAGGAGAAAAGGAGTAAGTGCTTCCCACAATTCAAATACAAATTAGAGATGTATAAAAAGCTAGAAGTCTTAGAAAATGCAATTTCATCATGTTAATTAAACAGGATATCACTGAAAGCTTTTACTTTCAGCTACTTTTTTGTGAGAAGCAATGCTTTGTTATCTGAAAGGCAATCCAGTTTCCTGACTTCAAAAGGCGCCATCCGCATTGTTCTTTGTTAGATGGGGAAAAATTAAACTAAATATTCTATTCAAATCCTCAAAAATTCATCTCACCAATTAGTTCTTATAGAAGAAATCCTTATGTGGAAGTAATCTGTAATATTAATTTTAATGCATCTCAGAATAAATTAAAAATCTTTCTTCATTGCATAATTACAAATGACATCTGCAATTTCATTAAACTAAAGATGTATAGAGTTCCTGGGAGTTAGGTGACAAATACATTTAAAAGAAATTATTTTTATTATGATGTATAACATCTATCATCCCCTTCTCTTACTGCCTACTAAACAATAAACCAAATATTCCATGCTTTTGTTTCTCCATATTCTGAAAAAATATATTTGGCTATTTGGTGCACAAATAATTAACAAATGCATACACTACTGTTAAATTGGGTTCTGTTATATACAGAAGAGTTATCTGTAAATATTGGATAGTTTTCAGCACCTTTGGCAAAAGCTGCTTATAGAACAACAGCTATCAAGGAGGTGGGACTATACCCTCACTGTTAAGACAAAACAAGACAGATGTTCCCACGTGCCTCCTACTGACAATGATGCTGTTCAAAGAATCCACATGAAGTTAGTCAGCCAGAAATGTCATTCCAAAACATTATCTCACTCTGTGCATAGAGGGCAGCTCCCACAGGAAAGGAATATATATCTCCCGCTGTCAAGAACTATCTTCCACCATCTCCAAGTGACAGCAAATTGAGGAAACAAGAACACCCACACACATACTCGTACATAAATAGGGGACAGGGTGGAAGGAAAGACATGTAAACTTTGTTACACCTACCGAAATGACAACTTTCGCAGAAAAATAATGAATCTCATGAAAATTCAATGCAGCTCTAATATGTCCATTGTTAGAACATGTACTTGGTTCAATCTGACAGCATCCTTTATATGATTAATGTAACTCTTAAGGTCCTCTTAAGATGAAGTGGTTCCTGTAGCTATTTGGATTATAGAGCCCTGAAAAATCCTGACAGCCTTATGACATGCTTGTCATTATCATGCCATTTCCAGAAAAGCCAATCTAGAAGTGGCATGAACTGTGTATCCTAGACATGAAACCCCAGTGGAAAACTCAGTCTGCCTTGGATTAAAATCAACAACAGCACTCCCACATTTTCTAATTGTTTGCCACTTTGGGTATCGTATGGGTAGGAAAGCAGGCTCTAATCATGAAACAAAAGATGCATTTTCCATCCCCCCCCCAATATTTTTATGCAAATAGCAGAATTTGCATAATAATAAGCTTGGCTGTTTTGAGATGCATAGTTTTGAATGTTCCAGTTGCTCATAGCACCGTAATTGGACTGTTGTTTTGTGACTGCTTTTTTTTCATAGCATAGCCAATACCACAGCAGGGACCAGTTGTATCTTTGCTGCTATTGCTTTAGATTGAATAAGGTGATGTGGGAGTGGAGTGTTGAGTGGAGAAAAGCAATTAAACACATGGTCAGACAGGAGAAAACTGCTTGTAGCTGCTTGACTGCCTAGTAAATTATTGCTTTTTTTTTCTCATGCTAGGGAGAAGTTAAAAATTCAAGTGGGTGGTTGTATGAGTTCTCCAAGTATTGTGCTTGTTCTGCTTCTGTTTTTTTTAAACAAGCAAGTAATGTAAAACATCACACACATTTTGTGCACTCACTACTACTTTGCATCACATAAAAGTATTGCTTATGATGTTGAGGTTGTATAAATCTAGATTACTAGTGCAAGGTGGGTTTGGTTAGTTCGTTGGTTGAATTTTGGTATAGATGTATATAGTGTATATCACATCTTACAATAATGTTCTTACATTTTCATTTTTTAACCCTTTATTATTTTTATAGCTCAAGAGGCCACACATACCAACCCTGTGAGTTGGGTTGGGCTGAGAGACTATGATTAGCCCAAAGTCACCTTGCTTTCATGCTGAAAGCAAGACTAGAACTCAGTCGCCTGGTTTCTAGCCTGATGCCTTAACCGCTAGACAAAACTGGCTAATAATATTCACACAATTAATCAATATCAGCAGGCCTTTTTTCTGCAGCTTCTACCCCTCTGTGCAGGAAAAATTTGTGGAAGGAATAATGAAGTTGATTTTCATTGTTCTTTGGCAGACAACTAGCAGGTAGACTGTATAAAAATAAGTAACAAGTACCTAAAGAAAAATTGAGATAATTTAAGGCACATCAGAATTATTATTTTTTTCTTCCCTTCAATCATGTCCAATTCTTGAAGAATGCCTGGAGAAGTCCCTGAAATTTTTTGGCAAGGTTTTTCTGAAGTAGTTTGCCATTGCCTTCTTCCTAAGGCTGAGAGAGAATGACAAGCCAAGGTCATCCAGCTGCATTTTGCCTAAGGTGGGACTAGAACTCAGCCTCCCCCGTTTCCAACAATAACAAGCACCATGTACCTCATGCAGCTGGAGTAAAAGAGCAAGGCAGCAATAGTTGGCCTCAAGTAGTAATCGTTTCCTTTGGTGGAATATTCAACACACTGAATAACTTTGTTCCAATGGAAGAACAGACAACTTGTAATATTTCAACAGAACATTACAATGGACATTCTAGAAACAAAATACATTTTGTACCGAGCAACCCTAGGCGGAATACATTCCTATACAATATGCTGCACTGTTTGAGTGAATTTTTGCATGGTATGGGAACTGTGAAAAAGCAACCACAAAGAGGAAAACACAAATCTTATCTACATTACTTCTATTTCCTGTATCGTTCAAATTCAAAGCAAACCTAGACTATTTTACAGTCTTTTTTCTGACTATCAGAGCAATAGAATTTTAACCAGACACACAATTGTAATCTACTCTGGCCTTATTATTGTTCTTATATTATTTATGATGAGCAACTATTTTGTTGTTGTTGTTAGTTGAGAAGTCGTGTCCGACCCATCGCGACCCCATGGACAACATTCCTCCAGGCCTTCCTGTCCTCTACCATCCTCAGGAGTCCATTTAAACTCATGCCTACTGCTTCAGTGACTCCATCGAGCCACCTCGTTCTCTGTCGTCCCCTTCTTCTTTTGCCCTCAATCTTTCCCAGCATTAGGCTCTTCTCCAGTGAGTCCTTCTATACATTGGCCAAAACAATCTATGGAACTTAGCTTACTTATCCAGCTATTACTCACTGTGGACATTAAGACATTCTTATTTAAAAATCACCCTACAACCTAGACAACCAAATAAATAATCTTTATTCTATAGAAATCTATGCATTATAATTTTGAAATATATGTCATGTCATAAAGGGTATGATTTTTTAAAGAATCCATAGAAAACCATTTGCCAAAATAAGGGAAGAAAAAGTATTATGGAAAAATTAAATGTTGCAAACATGAGAAAGGAAATATATAAGCATTAGTAGTAAGAATTAAAATACAAACTTCTGCCAAATTCATTTACTATCAGTATTTTTTTTTTAAAAAAGGGCGTGTTTTTTTTTTTTACAAAAAAGCATGACCTCAAGGTTCTGGGACGGGGGGAAAAAAACTTTTCAAAAGGACATTATGATCACCTAACTGAAACTATATATTTAGCTTTTCCACAAAACAAGCAACCAACTGTGTTCAAATCCCTGCATTGGTGCTATAGAGATTTCAACAAAATAGAGCTAAAAACTCCATCTGAATGAGCAAAATGTTCTTGCCATTTATATACAGTGTAACAGTAACCCACCAGGGAATAAAGGTCAAGGCTGCCCTTTTGGTCATTACCGAATCATTTGAGCTGATCTGTGGTAAGGAAAATCGAAGGCTGTGAGTATGCTGCAAATGGCTTGACCTCAGTCCAATTTTTGTCTCCATCTGTCTAACCGATATAAGGATGAAAGCTTTTTACAGGGGTCTTTTTAAATCCATGTTGTAAGGCACGAATTGGTTTGATATTGCGTTAATAAGGGGGAAAAGTAGGCTTCTCTGACTCAGAAACACATTTAGATTGTTATTCTTTATCACTTGAAGTATGTCCTTCTCTCAGAAGTTACTTTCCTTACATCTGTAAATTGTTAACAAAATGGCTTAGAGATACCTTCACTTTGCCAGGGAGGGCAGAAAGCATCCAATTTGCAGCCTTCCACAAGAGTGACTTGCAGGACAAAAGAGTCTTCCACAAAGACAGTAAGTGAAACTGACAGTGGAAGTTATTTTGTGCAGCATACCTTCTTTTTTAAAAGGTTTCATTTGCTCAGGGGGAAAAATAAACGGTCTTCAAGACAACCTGAAAGAGCCAACATAACAAACAGTCCAAAGGATATAATCAAGGTTATAATGGCCATCATAACTTGCTTGCCTTTAAAGAGCTGTAAGAAAAGTTGTCACACATTTAATATCAAAATGTTAAATAGTCAGACCTATGAAGTCACTACAATTATTCAATTATTTAAGTCCTCGACTTACAACCATTCATTAGTGACCATTCAAAATTAGAACGGCACTGGAAAAGGTGACTTATGATCATTTTTCACGTTTATGACCATTGCAATATCCGCCTAGTCATACGATCAAAATTTGGACGTTTGGCAAGTGGCTCATATTTATGATGGTTGCAGTGTCCCACGGTCATGTGATCACGTTTTGTGACTTTCTGACAAGCAAAGTCAATGGGGAAGCACAATTTACTTAACAATCACAACTGCAGCAACCATGTTTACTAACTTCATAACTGTGGCAAGAAAGGTCACAAAATAGGGCAAAACACACACTTAACAACTGTCTTTCTTAGCATCAGAAATTTTGGGCTCATTTGTGGCCATAAATCAAGGACTACCTGTACAAGTATTGCTGTATTCACCCATCTCACAATAGCGTGCAATATTAACCACCATATTTTTAAAGCTAATGTGCTGGCTAGGATGATGGGAACTGAAATCCTTCAGCTCTGGAAGGTGCCAATTGGAAAAAGGCAGTGCCGTTTTCTTATTTTGGCCATGACAGCAACATATTAAGAGGCTCTGTGCCATATCTGGAGGATTAAGCCCCCACAGTATATCAATGTCAAGCAACAGCATGTCAAACTAAGATTCAATTCAGGTAAGTGCCATTGCCAAATGTTCTTGTTCCCAGACGTGCTTTAAGATTATTTTTATTGCTTAAAATTTAATTTGTTCCAACTCACATCTCCATGACAACACCGGCTAGCCCTGCAAATCATTTGGGTAATTGGATACCTTATCTCTCTATTGCTCTCAAATCGAATGATCCTGCTAGAATTGTAACAGCCAATCATGTTTACAGGCCTCCTGAGTAATAGACTTAGAAAAGTAGCCACATTCATCTCCTATTTACAGCCATATTAACCATTACACAAAGAAGTCGTGAAGGTGGCCTCCCAGTATATTTCAAGTTATCAGTGTTGTCACCATTAATATTGCAATCAACAGAAAGAATTGTGAAGCCATAATCAAACAGATTAAATTCAGATTGATGAAGAGGTACCTGCGTGCATACACATAAACTAGATGAGCTTTGATCAATGATTGTCTACAAATATTAGTAAAACAGTGCATCACTTTAGTTCTAGCAACCTTATATCTGATAGAACCGTGCATGCACTTTAAAAATGGTTGCTACGTTATAATTATATATCATGACTCCATGTTAAAAAAAATCAAATATGCATACAATACAGATCTTGATATATCACAAACAAAACCTACATGTTTTGGGCAGCAACAATGCAAGTGGGTTCAAAATTCAAAAGGCCATCCACGTCTTTCTGAGTAATTCATTCGTATTTTTTATTCACAAGAAGCTGACATGCAATTTGACTGAAGCAGATTTCATTCTCTTAACTTGTTAGTGGATACAACTGTTAATTGATACATTTTTACTTCATATCATAGTTCTGCACATTCTGTTATCAGAACAGCTTCAGTGATTCAGTGAATCAAGTCAAGTCACATATAAATATATGCCAATGCCTTCCAAATCCTTAAAGTAAGAGCAACATGGGATTTTGTTTTTGTTTTGATCATATACATTTATTTATTATAAATAACTGCATATATGCTGGCTCGTCTTTTCTTGAAAAAAGCATAGGAAATAATTAAGAGAACAATTTTCTCTGTTCTTAGCACATGGTACATAGTATCTTTTCCAATCTTTTACTAAGCAACTTTAACATTCATTTTATGAGAGATAATTGCTACTGATGTTAAAGACAACTACAATGGTTTTCTATCTAGATCCATTCTACGAGTTCATCTATTTCAAAGTGTTATGCATATAATTAGAAGTACTAAAAGGTACCTTTCAGTTGAGCTCAACTGCAGATGACTATATGGGCAAATATATGGAAGTATATTGAAATGGATTGCTACTGCTATCTTCTGGAGTCTGTGTATATATATCTGTGTCTATGTATGTTTGTGTGTATATATAAGGTAAACATAAAGGTTCCACTCGCACATATGTGCTAGTCGTTCCCAACTCTAGGGGGAGGTGCTTATCTCTGTTCAAAGCCGAAGAGCCAGCCCTGTCCGAAGATGTCTCCATGGTCATGTGGCCGGCATGACTAAATGCCAAAGGTGCATGGAACGCTGTTACCTTCCCATGAAAGGTGGTACTTATTTTTCTACTTGCATTTTTACATGCTTTCGCACTGCTAGGTTGGCAGAAGCTGGGACAAGTAATGGGAGCTCACCCCGTTACACAGCACTAGGAATTCGAACCACTGAAATGCGAACCTTTTGATCGACAAGCTCAGCGTCTTAGCCACTGAGTCACCACATCCCCGTGTGTGTGTGTGTATGTATACACATATGCAGCCTTACAAGAATTTTTAATGGAAAAAAAACCTAAATTCCTAAGTATTTTACTCTACTGATATCATTCTTGAAAGTAGGTCAATACATAAACTTTTGCATAAACAAATATCCACTATTGTTTCATGCAAAGTCTGATCACATATTTAAATATAAAATATTTTATTGCCCATTTTTAGAGCAGAATGTGTGAACTGCATACACACACTCCAATGTAAAGCTGCAGCACTTGAGATTAATAAAAGCAGCATCTTTGACTTTGATTGCTCATCTACTTAAGAAGGAAATGGTTAAATGGTAAACTCACCCCACAGAGTACCACACACAACTTCAGACTCTTGCCATTAACAGCAAGGGCAGAGTTGCTTGCAAGTTATCACTGTGGTTTGAAAACCAGTTAAGTGGGGAATCCAAATTTAGAATGATACTATACTATAGTTTAAACCTGAACTGATGGGCCACAACCATGGGTACTTGCTGTGGTTTTCAATTAAGTCAATTGTAATATTAGTTACATATTATATAGAATATCAAAATGGGATAAATCATCACCTTGTTATGGACATTCATTTCCTACATATGTAAACAAGTTTGAAAACTACAAAGGTGATTTGCAGATCATGTTACTTTGGCTATACAAATGGGATAGTGATCGCTCTATACTGAATTTTAATAAAGCACATTTACTGCCTTGTTTTATGGCTATACGTGAACCATACCTTTTATGCTGTAAAAGGTCATATTAAATATAGATCCGTGAAAGTATCTTAAGTATCTTTATCAAGTGTTAAATAGGAACTCGATTAATTTAGTTTTGAGTAAATACACACAGGACCAAGTTGCAAGGGAGGGAGGGAGCAGTATCATGTGCACTTTTGGTTTCTTTGTGTGGGTTTTCGTGGCAAAGTGAAAATGAATTTGTTAATTTAGGCTACCTCTATTTAATCTAAGCAGAATAATCCGAATAATTCCTTATAGTAGATTGGGGTTGGACTTCATATCTGTTTAGGCTTAGCATCCTAGCCAGACAGCAAACAAAACCCTTTTTGCTCTGTTCCTCCACAAAATGGAAAACTACCCTTTTGTTTTCATTCAGTAATCCACAAAAGCTTTTCAAATGGCTCAAAACAGAAGTTGCAGCAGTTTGTTCTTTAAATCAATTCTCTTCTTAACCATCCACTAGATGTTCCAGCACAGAGAAAGAACAGTCCTTCTCCCTTCTAATTCAAAAATCCATACTGCCATTGCCCTTGCAAACTGCTAAACAAGCAGTATTGGCAATTCACTTGTGTTCAGTAATATATTTACTGCAAATCCCAATGGCTTGTCTCTTAATGCAGTTTTTTTCCTATTGTGTATGTTCTTGTCAATACACTGACTGGTCACCTTATTCCATAAGCTACTTTGACCACTTGTTTACACAAGATATCAAAAGACCGAAAACAAGGCAGGGGACTTTCCTTGATTTTCTGTCCAACAATTTCTGTCACCAGTCCAAAAGCAGCATGCTACACAAGAGATCAGGCTTCTCCTAACCGGAATCATTTTTAATCGATTTAATTTGGGAGCTATTCTGATTAACCAGGATAAAACTAAGATAACTATGCTATAGCCATGCTGACTAACATATAATAACTATGTTCCAAACTGTGGTTTCAAGAAGCATATCCAACTACAATTTCCTCTTTTCAAACAAAGATATGTTTCATTTCATTTAGTTTATTTGAACTTCTATAAGGGGTACTGATAAAAATCTCTGCTATGAATATAAAAAAGCTTCAAATGCGGGTGACGAATTAATAGTGCAAAGGATTGTCTTATTGTGGTCTTATAGGCTAAAATTTTTACAAAATACCATGAAGAATTAAATATCTAAAAGGCAGGTGTTTAAGATCAAAATGTGAAGAAAAATTAGAACTGAAGTAGGAAGATTGTATCTGTTGCAACCTGTTTTCCAATACTAGGCTTCTCTGACCTTTGGGGTGTGGGACAATGACAAAATTCATTAGTGTTCAAATATGTTCACCTAATATCTTGATGACAGAAAATCAAGATACTAAGAAACGCAGAAAGCAATAAGTGAAATAAAAGCAGCCAAGCAAAAGGAAATCTATTTTTAAAAAGCCAATCTTTTGCTGAGATGATAATTCTGGGTTTGAGAATATATTGCATCACAAGTGAGAAAGATACCTTGATTTATGCTACTCCATACAAAACCATTTCCATGCATTAAAAAGGTAAATATTTAAAATTCTATGTGCCTGACATTAACTTGCTATAAAGAAATTATTTGTTTCACAAATTCATTTGAGTTCCCGTTTGCAATCTAAATTAATGAAGCCACATTAAAAAGTACATGGAGGAAGACTAGTCCAGTATCATGATCATTTCTATTCAAAGAGCTGTGCGAAATCAAGAAAATCTCTGAATTGTCTGAGGTCATCTACTACCTATGATGTCACGAGAAACTATCAGGAGATACGGCTGTTGAACACAGACAGCTTTGTGAGTGGCTCCTTCAAAGAAAAGACTGGCACTGTTAGCACTATGCTCCATTTTTGAAGTTGTAATTATTTGGAAGCGAGAAGGCAGCAAGCCAAACAGAAAACCTCAGCAGGGCAAAGTAACAAGCTTGCCTGAAGGCAGGTCAGAGAGATCATAGCTGTCCCCTCAGAGGAGACAAAGGCCCACCTGTCACTTTTAGAATGGCAGGAACTCAAACACTGTAGTAGTTTATATAGTCTGTCTGTGGGCTCAGCAGTGATCAATCTTTATTTGGCTGACTGCCACTGAACTAAGGCTAACCTTACCCCTAAACAATTGGGGTTTTAACACACAAGAAGGTTTACTTTCTGGTTTACTCTGAAGGCCATCAGACAGGAATGATGAGAATGACACAGAGAAAACATTTCCCATGCAGCTACTAATATCCAAGAAACCCTGTATCTTGGCAGCAAATTTACCACAGTAATCATTGCTAACCCTAACTGCCATAATGAGTAAGTATTTTTAAAAATGAAACTCATAACCTTTAAGCAATTCCCTAGAAAGATCTGTATCAGCCCTAGACTGACTACCAGCATAGTTTTAAAATGCTATTAGAGAAACAAAAGAAAGGAAGAAAGTACTACTATGATAAGCTACCAAAAGGCTTACAATCATATATTGTGTGTGTGTGTGTGTGTGTGTGTGTGTGTGTATGTATGTATGTATGTATGTATGTATGTATGTATGTATGTATGTATATATATATATATATATATATATATATATATATATATATATATATATATATATATATATATATATATATATATATAGGTCTTTGGTTGTTCGGGTTTTCTCCCGTGCAAAATTGGAAGTGTCTTGGCGACGTTTCGACGAAGTCTCATTCGTCATCTTCAGGCTTCAGCTTCGTGCTTCTGGGAGCAAAACCCGAACAACCAAAGACCTATATACAAACACCCGTGAAAACCTCAGAAAACAAATATATATATATATACACACACACACACACACACACACACACACACACAAACACACACATAAGCAAAATATGCAATCTAAAGGGGAAAAAACACTTGCTACAATTGTTTGTCAGATCAAGGATTAAGCTTACTATTGGTTAAATTAAAGCAATGCTTCATTTCTTGAACTACCCCCAGTTTCTCTATTTTTGGCCTTAAAAAAATAAAAGATGAATCCAGGGATCCCACAAGTAGTAAAGAATTCCTAGGAGAAACCCATTGATGAGGAAGGGAGAGGATTTTTTCCTACCCCCTTAGTCTTACCAAAGCAAAGATACTCTTGCAAGGCACTCAACTCTTGATGGCTAAATTCACACAGTACTTTTGGAAAATAACAGAAGTGGTTTGCAAGTGGATTGCATTTTTAAAAACTGAGTGCTTTCAGAACTTAGTTGTTTGCTTGCAGATGGTTTGTTGCCCAAGTAGTTAGTATTTTCAAGTGTTAGAAGGAAGTGGGGAAAAACCACTGTCTCTTCTAGCACTAAATATGTTACCTAGTCATCCACAAGCAAATAACCAATGATACAACCATCAATAACATGATGCTCTATTCAAAAATATTTGGAATTACAGCATTCTCTCATCCAACTAACTAGGGCTGACCCCTTTTAGGCTGAGATCAGATAAGTTACATGTTGACACCTGTTCCAGCACATTTGTTTCATGCCCTAAATAATCCATTCCAAAAGATTAGAGAGGAACTTTCCACACATAAGAGTAACTACAAGGGAAGATCATTTGCTCTTCTCCTTGATGGATTCTGCAAACAGAATTTTTACTGTATCAAAGGCCAAAGAAAATTGTACATTAGTCAACAATAAATAATTGTGATAAGTAGAAAGTACCGATTTACAAGTAGCAGCTTTTTGTCTGAGATGTTATGTTGGCCCTTATAGCTCATTGCTCTCATAACAGTCTGAATGCAATTTTTTTTTAAAAAAATCACAATGTTTCTGGAAATCCTGCTAACATGGATATATAGCTCATTTTATTTCCCCAACAATCCTTTGACGGAGGTGACATGACAGGCAATGATTGATCCAAAGCTATCCAGTAACTCTGAGGGAGGTTGAATAGAGTTTGCCCCGTCTGTTACATTATATAAATACAAATAACTAATGGCATATTAAATAAAGAATAAAATAAAGTATGAGTAGAGAATTATCATAATTTTACAAAAGATGGCCAGAATCCGAAACATAATTTCCTGGATGCCATCCACTTTGCTTAAAGGCAAAAGACATGCAAAGAGGGAATAGAAAGAGTTTGCCTACATCAAATTATGTTCCTACCAAGCAGGTAAAAGCCTGTTCAACCAATGTTGATTTTCACTTTTGGAAAATACTGCCAACATGAAATAACAGCCATGGAAATAAGGACAAAATAATCCCACAGATTAACATGACTTTTTTTCTTCTTGTTATTTTGCCATGCTACTGCAATTTCCTTTGCTAAAGTTTGGAGTGAAGGGGTCATAGATCTCTGAAAGCATCTATTCACATTTATAACATTAGATGCATGCATCTGTGACATTACAATTGATGAAAAAAATTCCCATCACTACATTTTGTACATTAAAAAAGTCAGTTATGACGACTTTTATGTCTCCTGATGGTGCCTTGCTAAGCATTTGGTTATAAGCCATAAAACAGGAATAATTTCAGCCTGTCAGGAGTCTAGCTAATGCCCAGTTTCCCCCTAGAGAGAATTCCTGTCAAATGTAATGAGAGCTCTGAAGACCCTCTCTACAACATAATGAGCACTTAGGCCAGGCTGGTGATCAGCCAGCAAAAAGCATCAATTGGAGCCTAGCTACTCCCTGGGGGATACACATCAACAGTTTTAATAAGAATTATGATTACTCTCCAGCAAATGCCTAAGAACATACTGTTCATGTTTAAATCATGAAATTCTCACATACACACATCCTTTTTTCCAAGATGAATTCATTTTCTTTTTTCAACAACATTGTTAAGATAGAGAAATAGTGTGTCATACATGAAAAGTATATGGTAAAATCATTGCTACTTCTGTTGTATACTATATAAAAAATAGCAAATTTCTACCAAATATAAATATTATTTTGGCAATTTTCTTTTACAGAAATAATATAGACAATGCTTATTGTATCTAAAAACGTTATTTATAAATTCCATATTCAGACTAAATAAAATTTGGTACACGAATGCACAGACTAAAATAACACTCTCAGTTCCAATGCTCTTTCAGTTTTGTTTGTTTAATCTTTAAATAAATCCAGTTCTCAACTCCAGTTTCCAATTTACACATTTGGTTTGCTGTTAAAGAAGAAATTTTTAAAGCAAGTCACAATGTTGGACAAAAGTATGACCAATTAAGCTCATAAAAACTTGTGATCTGGAACAGGCTATTAGTAAGTTTTAAGCAAATGGCAGCCTACACATTTTCAGGGGGAGGGGGGTTGGAAAAAACCTTAGTATTTAGTGCAATGTAATAGTACTATTTTCACAGCAAACAGAGAAAATTATGAAAGGAAAAATGATAATTCTTAATACCTAAATTTCAACAATTTAATTAAGGCTTGAAAGTGGCCATTAATTTATGTGACCAAACGTTTAATATGTAAATGTCAAATGTACTACCTATACATCTAAAAAGTGTCTACTTTTGAGAGAATCTGTAATTCTGGATTACCAAAGGTTCTTGCATCTGATGGATTTTACACATACTCCCCCCAAATCAAAGAGCTCAAAATTACAAAGGCAGAATTCAGCATTCAAGCACACTTGCTTAATGGGAGCCTTTGAATACACTGAAGATGTGAAACCTGAACGAATCAATTTCTTCACTTTGCCTTAGCTGGTCAGCCATGCTCCTTAATTTAATGAAACAAGAGTTTCAGATGAAATAGCACATATACATCAAGAAAGAATTGTATTGTTGCACTTTGAAATGTATCCAACTGTGCAACTTCATCTAATGATAATTTTTTTTAAGAGGCCATCGATTTCTGAAAGACTTATTGTACCAGCATCTTGATGAAAAAATGGATGTCAGCATATCTACAGAATATTTACACCCTGCCATTAATGCTTTCTTTGGCAGACAATAACTACTCAATTGAAGGTCCTTTGGGCTGAGCAATCATTTAGCTTTCTTTCTCTTATGAGGTCCTTAGTGCCTTGTTCCAGTTCAATACTCTTTTTATTCACCATTATAGTAGCCATAAGTGTGAATTTTATGGGAACTTGCAAACTCAGTCATAAGGAATGCTTTCCAAGTCACTAATCTGTTCATGCTTTTTAAATGGCTTGGATTTGCACAACCATCAACATATGCTGCCTAGACATAAAATGCTGGTTAGGCAAATTCAAGGAGGTGCCGACCCCAAATTTCCTTCTAGAAAACTATTTCCTTGAAAATATTTAATTTTAAGCATCTCTCATATATAATGGAACAGGCCAAGATAGTACTTATAAAACTAAATGGAAATTTATAGGGAAATTTCCCCTATAATTCTCCAACCTTTTTAATGTAATTTTGTATTAACACAGAATTCAATAACAATAATTTCTTACCTGTTTGTGCATTTCAATATTTAATCCATATGACATTTCATAATACTGTGAACAAAGCAGAGAAAAGTTTATTTTAAACAGAGGTAACACACAAACAGCGTTTCTATCATGTCCAGAATTTTCATTTTCTCTTGTTCCAAACAAGCAGAAGTAAACCAATATATTACAACTGTGGTAAAGCTGATTTTAATGAACAACATTAAATGTCTTAAAATATATTCAGCAATGGAGCAAGCTGCTAAGGGAGATCCTGAGTCTTTTACTGGAGGAAGTTAAACAGAAGCTGGACTACCAGCTATCAGGGATATCTATGGTAGGTCCTACACTTACCAGGGGTCTAGGTTAGACTATTATCTATGTTTTCTTCCAACCCTGATTTTACATTTTAATAAAGCACATAAACAAGATTGTACTTACCATAACATAGTGCCTTTGCATTTCTGTCTTTTCACTTGCAAGCTTCTCACATTCCAACTTAAGGCTACAAAGATAAAGGTGTTTATTTGTTTTAAATATATGAATTTAAGATATGATTTTTATTTACATTCTGAAAGATACTTGTTCTGGGATCTCAAACTAGAAATACAGAGATGTTTAGCAACCCACTTTAACAAATGACAACATTTTGAACATGCGGAGAAGATAAAAGTGTTCCTACAAAATATAGAAATAATTTAATATAGTGGGAAATTTTTTTAATGAGGTACTAACAGGATTCCAGCATTCCTATGAAAGATTCAGAAAATACATTTTTATAGAAATCCATGTGAATTATTAGCAAATACTTCAGTTTGCATTTTCCCAAAATCGATTTTGCAAATATAACCAAACTAACTAGCTTTTGCCCATCATGTAAACTACTTGATGATAATGCAGCATTGTAATTTATGGTAGTATACATAAACTTTTAATTAGACCCAAACATAATTTATAGCCTTCAATTGAAGTAAAATAACTTAAATCAAGCTGCCAAGCTTCAAATTCATTTACAAATTATTTCCAATGGAAATTTACTTCTAGGATTGGGATTGTAATTCTATTAACTAAAAATAAAAGCCTGAAGGTCATCAAGCCAAATCCTTTAGATAATTAAAGCCTTTCAGTTTTACTGCTATGATTAAAGGGTGTTTGTAGGTGTGTACCATAATTCCTGCGACTCTCACACTATTGTAAAAACTTTACTGTTTGAATACTACTTATTTGAACAGGCTTGATCTTTGCAGTTAAGACTGTGTACACAGTGTGCTTGAGCTATATAACAGCTGAGCTCAGTTTTATATATGTATGTTTGTTTGTTCAAACCAAACCAAGATAATATACTAACCGTCTGGCCCTGGAACATGTTTACTTTAAAGATGTGTTCCTCAGATTTTTATTAGACATGTATTTTACTTACATGTACGTACAAGTTAATGTTTCAGTAAATAACCCTAACTTTATTTCTCTGTTTGCAAACTGTGCTTTTGAAAACTTTGCTGAACTTTTATGCGTGGTATCATGGGAATATTTTTCACTGAACTAAATAAAACATAATTCTAAGTAGACCACACACACAGGATCAAACAATGACCAAAATAAGCATGCAAACACTTTATGTTGTAAAAATGTTTTTAGAAATCCTTTTAACTTAGCATGCTCTATTCTCTCAGGAGCTGTGGTGACACAGTTAAATAGGGTTTTTTTTATTATTATTTTCATTTAACGATGGCAGGAACCCTGGTTGACCAAATGTCAACTCAGTCTCTTAAAACTTTCCAGAGCAAATATTGACAGTTCCTGTAAAGCTCTGAAAGCACATAGAAAGATGGAGGTAGCAAGAGAGCAGCTCATACACCTAAACTGTATTAACCTAACACAAACAAAAACAATAGCCGGATCCACCAGCCTGCTTGCACACTCACCTTCAGTGAGTGAGTGACAGACTTTTCACTGCCTCCTCACGCCACCACCTGGGCATAACTACTAAGTACATTTGGAAGAAGCAAAACACACCCAATATATACGAAGGAGCACATTATGGAACCTTGAAAATCTCAGCCCAGAAGAAACCTTCCTTCTTTCCCCAAACGCAAAAGGGGGGGGGGAGCAATGCCTTTCTAAGCTGACCAGAGCCATTCTCACCTGTGATACTGAGCTTGGAGAAACTGGAATTCCTCTTTGATTCGGTCTAGAGACTCCGGGATTGTGAACTTGAAGGGCTGTCCTGCAGCTTGGTGTGGCGTCTGAAGAGGAAGGAAGGAAAGAAAGAAAGAAAGAAAGGAGGAAGGGGGCACAGGAAGAAAAAAAAAGGAAGGGGGAGTTGTGAGGAAACTGTTGAGGCGGCAGGCAAAGTTGCAGCCACCGCTTACCGAGGAAACAATGCCACCTGGCCCAGGAAGAGCACGTGGCGAGGGCACAGGCAGCGTTCCCCCACCAAACCGCCTTTGTAGGGATGCCCCATCCAGAACTCGCTGCCCTCCTTCGTTTAAAAAGCACCGCCACGCCACTGGCGGCCAAGGCAGCGCTCCCTCCAACGTCCTCTTCCTTTCCAGGAAATGGCAGCAGCGGTGTCTCGCATTCGGGCTTTGAGGGGGAAAGTACCCGCCGCTCTTCCACTTTACAGGCTGGGTCCTGAACCGGGGGGGAAACGGGAACCGAAGCGCGCCTCCCTCCCTCCCCCACCCCCGCGCAGGGCTATGAGTAAACAAAAGAGGAAGCCGCACGCGCCGCTCCCCCCACCACTCCCCGCCCGCAGGTCGCCCCCCCCCCTCAAAAGCCAAGCGAGGCTTTTCAAACCAACCCCGGCCAGGCCAGCTGACGAGGCAGAAGTTTCCCAGGCCTTTCCTCGCCCGCCCACACACAGACACACCGCTTCTCCCCCCCAAAAAAGCTGTTTTCGGCCCTACAAGAGTGCGCAGAGGGCCAACCGCAGCAGCCGGTTATACTTTCGGACTTCCTGCGTTTAGCCAAAAACCCCGCGCGTTACTTTTGGGGGGGGGGTCCGGGGGGGGTTGACGGGAGTGGGGGAGAGAGTGCGTGTGGATGAGGTGAGGACGCTTACGGGAAGGCCACTTACGGGATGCCGGCTCTGAGGAAACATGGCTCTGGCCGCCGCTTTCCTCCTTCGCAGGTCTCGCCTCGCCTCGACCCCCTGAACTTTAGATTCCGCGGAAGCTCCAGAGCAAACGCCAGGTGGGAGGAAAGCGGGGAAGGGCGCTTACTCCGCTTCTTGGCTCAGCTGCAGGCTCATCCTCCCCCCACCCCCACCCCCACGCGGCTTCCCTCCAGCCCCAGCCCAGCCGCTTCCTTTGTTGTTAGCTCGAGAGAGCGAGGAAAGAAAAAGTCACCGGGGATCTGCCCGAGCAAGCGCAAGAGATGGCCAGTCCGGGATGGGTCTTTCCTCGCTGCGCCGTTGTTGTTGTTGTTGCCGCTCCTTGGGCTTCCTGGGGGGGGGGGGTTCTTTTCTTTTTTTTTCTTTCCTTCCAGGAAATAACAACCTTCCTTTCGTCGGCCGCCAAACGCTCTTAGAGAAGACCCAACCAACAAAACAACCAACCACCCGAAAGATCGGTGGCTTTGGAGTCGATCGGAGGAGAAAATCCAAACAAGTCAAGGAGCTCTTTTCCGACGATCGGGGTGTGGGGCTAAAGCCGAGTAGCGCCCCTACGAAAGGCCTCGGAAGAACGATTCAGGCCAGATCGGGCGCGGGACTCGAGGAAGGAAATCGAGGGAGGGTTACGAGACAGGAGCCTGACTGAAGAAGAGAGAGTCCTGAGAGTTACACGGAAAAACCACCCCACCCCACCCCCACTTCAGCCGCTCTTCTCCCTCCTGGTACCCACACTTCCCACCGCAGTCGATCTCCAAATCAAGAGCCGCTTCTCCCTCGGAGTCGTGCCGAGGCTGTCTTCCTAGGCCGGGCAGCGCCTCGACTAGGATCCCCCTCGTTAGAATCCCGAAACGAAACCCCCCATTTGGGGCAGAAGCATCCAGGGCAGACTTCTCGCGGCGGCCTCTGGTTTTCCTTTTCTTTCTCCCTCTTGCTCAACCCCGGGCCAAAGTTCTTTGCAAGATCCCTCGAGGAACCATCCAGGCGGGGGTGGGGAGAAGGCGAGACCTTCTCCTCCCCCTCCCCAAAATTATCGCAAGGATTTTTCTTCCATGGAGACAAAACCGGCACGTAATAAGAAAACTCCGCAGGACACACAGCCCAGTTCGGCGGCGGCGGCGGCGGCAGGATCTCAATAAACGGGACACAATGTATCCGCCCGCGCTGGTTACATTAACACGCGGTTTCACACTCCTCGAGCTAACCAGCCTCTTGGCTCCGCCCCGAGCGAGAGGGAGGAGGGCGTAGGGCCAATCGTCTGCTTAGGAACCAACGTGGGGCAATGACATCAGACCAATGGCAGGTGACTCTAGTAAGCGTCACCTCCCCTTCTGCCTCCCTCCCCCTTTCCTAGGAAGCCTTTCTAGTTGAGCTGCAGGACCCCTCTGAGCGAGCCAATGGGAGGCAGCGGAACGTTCAGGCAGGCAGGGAGAATAGGAAGGTCGGGGAGAAGGAGAGTGGAGAGGCTGGGCTGTCAATCAAAGTAACGTGGGGTAGAATATGCGAGAGAGAGAGAGAGAGAAATAACTGCTAGGCGCTCTCTCTCTTTCTCTCGCTCTCTCTTTCTCTCTCGCTCGCTCGCTCTCTTCCTTTACGTTGCCCCACTCTCTCCAGAAATCTGTGAAAATAACGCGGAGAGATAAATAATGCATCCCCCATTCAGGATAAGCAGTACCTAGAGTTAGATGGATGCTTCCCTGTTTAAGCTAATGGAGGGATCGAGGGGCATTGGTGTCGCCTTGGAGGATGAAGTGTTCACAGCGATCTGTATCAAAAGTTTCCTCGGAACAAGCCTTCTTGTAGTGCTTCCGGAAATGTAGCCTCTTGTCACAACACTTTTTCTCTTTAATTTTGTCAGATCGGGGAGAGTGTAAGCTGAAGAGCCCCAGGTAGCCACAAAGACTTAAGAAGCACGTAGATTTAAATATATTCAGCAAATATCACAGATGTGAAGTGGCCGCCTTGTTTCTTAGGGCCTTGTTGGAGGTGGTCTTATCAGGTGATTTTAAACTGCTATTTCAGCTCAGGCTGATGTCAAGTTCTTTGAAAGTTTCCAAGTGACAGCTATTGTGATAACTCCTCTTAGGAAACTCTAGCGTATTTTGTTAAAGATAGCCTGTAACAAGAGGCTGAGGCTCCATTCCAGTTTGGCAAAGAAATCCCTCCATTATTGAAACTTTGGCAAGACAGGTCCCCAGCAAAGTACTTGAGCTTTTGCAAACATCTTTGGTGGGCTCTATTGTCTTCTTTTAGAGTTTCACCCCATGATTATTATGCTAAGGAATTTCCTTATTCATTCCTGTCCCTTCAGTTGAGGAAGGAGAAAGAAGCAGCATCATAATACTTTTTTTCTGATACCTTATTGATGGTTCCTCAAGTGAACTTGGGACATCCTGAAGTGAGGATTTTGTTTTCTTTTTATTTTACTAAATTTCCTGGTAAAAGGGTTTAAAAGGCCCTCATTGGTTCAAGTTTGGGAGCAGAACAAGGATTCTTACCGTTTCTTCAGAAGAAGTTCAGCCAAGCCAATCCTCCAGTTACGGGGGTCTCCAACCTTGGCAACTTTAAGCCTGGTGGACTTCAACTCCCAGAATTCCCCAGCTAGCAAAACAAAGCTGGCTGGGGAATTCTGGGAATTGAAGTCCACCAGGCTTAAAGTTGCCAAGATTGGAAACCCCTGCTCCAGTGCACCCAAGCCAACAGACAAGGACAAGTTTACTTTCGTACATTTTTCATTTTGTTCCCTGAACCATCCAACCTGTAATTGCTTTCACTTTTTTCTTAAATTTTCACTATGAAACGAACGTCTGCATACTTTCTTTAAAGTCTGCGGCTGACAGGTCCTGAACTCCTTCTTGTATGAGTTGTTTCCATTTCTGGGATTAGATCAATGCTAGGCTTCCTTTTCCCCATATTTCTCAATCAAACTTACAAATCCTGTTCTTTATACTTATTGTATGATTCTAAATCCCCTGATTTAGAAACATTCTCAGTTTATGTTGAGTTCTAATCCTTGTGAATTTATTTTACTTTTTCTGAACAGGTTTTTTTTTCTTCTGTTTTTGGCTTTAAGCTTTTACCAGGGTTCACCAAGTCACAAGATACTTTATATGTGGGCTCAGTATACATATACTACCATAGTGAGCATCCAGGCAGGTAAATGAAAGCATTTACAGACTGATGGAGAACGTCAGGCAGACATAACTCAAAAATCAAGGTAAACCTGAATCATTAAATCTGAGTAGCTCTGGAAAATCAATATCTTGCATTTCCTTTTGTTCTCTGCAAGCTTGCCTTGTATGTTCTGTGATACTCTTGTCTCGTTGTTTGTGCTCTTGGTGGGGAGAGGTTGAAGTGTTGATTATTGAAAATATCCCTGAATGTGATTTTCCTACTTGAGGCTGACAGGGTGGTTGGGAAATAGTTTGTTTGGACAAAGAATGCTCCATGGTTTGCTACTCGCTTGACGGAAATACGTGCAGCCTTCCCTGAACACGATGCCCGCTTTTATCTCACCTCTGACTTTCCTGAGATTCACTTAAACTGCACTAGACAAACTTACCTTAGTTGTGTCGGATTAACAGCTGGACAAAGTATCCCTTGGTCTCACCTTAGTAAGACAGGAAGAGGGAAAGATCTTTTATCCGAGTCCTTTGTCAATTTTGAAATTGGAGCTTAAGTGGCCCTATATTACCAGACACTCCAAAAGTGGGTTAAATTATGTGGGGGACAAAGATTGAAGAGACACAAAAGGGTTTATCTGGAAACAGGGCAGGCCGCCTTAAACAACACACCTTCCCCTTCCTCATTGTTGTGGACTTTGGGAAATTTTGTAAGCTATTCCCTTCTGAGAGCATTGCTCACTTCCTCCCTTTCTGTTATTCTGAAGTTAATTGAACTGCACTGGGTAGCATTAAAAGGTTATTCTGGGGCAGGAATCTGGATCTACGGTTGGTTTAGTATCCCTGGATTTGAGTTGGAGAGTTGTAGTGTGAAATCTCCTCTTTGTCCCGTTCCCATCCACCCCCACCCCCACCTCCCCACACAGATGGCTTCCAAAGTTCTGGCTTCGCTGCTAAACCATATTGGGCAGCTCCGAGCATAAAGAATCTGGAACATTGTGGCCGCATAGAAGCTGTGGTGCCCTCAGTTTGGCAGTAGGCCTTCCGAGCAGCGCTCTTCCCCCTTCCCTGTTTGGAGAGGAATTTATGCTTAGTGTGTTTTTGGAAGAGGCAAACTGAGAAAGCATCTTTAGGGTTTTTTTTTTTCTGCTTTGCTGCTCAGTTTTGCTTGCTTTAAAGCAGACCAGCAGGACATCTTTTGGATTAAGTAGCATTCGGGTGTTGCACAGGAAAAAACAGTACTAATATATTGAAGTTATCTCATTCTTCACAGTGTACTTTCAGCTGTTGATATTGTTCCTTTGTTGGTGTCCTTTGGGGATTCAGTGTTTGTTTGGTCTGTGCATGTGCATTTCATGTGAATATATACTTCATTTATCAAGTAGAGATAACTTTTGTTATTACTTTCATTGTCTCTCTCTCTCTCTCTCTCCCCCGCTTTCCAAATAAATCTGGCAACAGGCAAAAGACTTCTTGCATCATCCCTCATATATTTGTTTTGAATTAAATCTAGCATTTCTACTGGTGATAAGATAGTAAGATAAGCTACTTTGAAACCAATTTTTAACAGGCTAATTGAGGGTGGAGGTGTCTGTTATTGACAACAATTCATTGAACCAGAGAATAGGGCATTGGAGGGATTTGCATAATGTGATCACTACAAATAAAAACTTGAAGTAAATTGCATTTTCATGACGATATTTCTAAAATGATGCAAATTGCAATGGAAATCGGGTCCACTATAGACAAAGTCTGTTGCATCAAGATCCACTAAAACAAAGCATCACTTTGAACTGAAAGTTATAACTTTAACTTTCTTATTTCAAAAGGATGGAAACATTTTTCCAAAATTGTTTAAACTGAATCTGCTTCAAAACCAAAGGATAAACTTCCCAAACTTGAAAAGTTTGTAATAAAACAAGGAAACTGTCCCTAGGATTGCTCCAATGTTATAACCACTGCAAAAGAACACTATGTCCAAACCTCTGAAGAATTTAAGCTTGGTAAGAATAAAAACAAATAAATTGTGTCTCATGGATACTTCCAAGTAGACTCTAGAGATTTATTACATATCAAGGACAAGGAACTGAGAGGTAAGAAGAAATAGTAGGGGTGGAGAAATTAAAGAAAATGACAGAAATATTTAAAAAATAATTTCTGGAATAGTGAAAATCTACTGTTTGTTTGCATATTAGAGGCATGGAAGAAGCAACAGAGTAATGATCTTATTTCAGAAAAGCACAGGTGGGCAGCTTTGTTAAAAGAAATCTAAATAGCCAAATATCAATCTAGGCAAACAGCCGAATTTGCAAAAAAATGAGCTGCTACTCCAAGAATGCTGTTAAGATGACTCAAATGGCAGCTATATTTTTGGCAAGTCAGCATAAATCTATCAAGTTATCAGGAAGCCACCTGCATTCAGGAGTTAAAGAACCAAGTTGGTATCTCTGAGAAATACTAACAATAGGCATAGAAAATGTAATTTATTTATTTATTTATTTATTCATTCATTTATTTATTTATTTAGATTTTTATACCGCCCTTTTCCCGAAGGACTCAGGGCGGTTCACAGCCAAACTAAAACAATAGATAATATACATAATAAAAACAATTATTAAAAATCTTATTAAATATCAGGCCAAATTAAAACTATTTAAAACCATAAAAACCCCAAATAATTTATATCAGAATATTAAAACTGCTAAAAATTTCTATGGCAGTTCTGCGCGAATGAATAAATAGGTCTTCAACTCGCGGCGAAAGGTCCGAAGATCAGGTAGTTGACGGAGTCCTGGGGGAAGTTCATTCCAGAGGGTGGGAGCCCCCACAAAGAAGGCCCTTCCCCTGGGGGCCGCCAGCCGACATTGCTTGGTGGACGGCACCCTGAGGAGTCCCTCTCTGTGAGAGCGCACGGGTCGGTGGGAGGCAATCGGTAACAGTAGGCAGTCCCGTAAGTAACCCGGTCCTAAACTATGGAGCGCTTTGAAGGTAGTAACCAAAACCTTGAAGTGCACCCGAAAGACCACAGATAGCCAGTGCAGACTGCACAGGAGTGATGTTACATGGGAGCCACGACCGGCTTCCTCTATCACCCGTGCAGCTGCATTCTGAACTAACTGGAGCCTCCGGGTGCTCTTCAAGTGGAGCCCCATGTAGAGAGCATTGCAGTAATCCAAGCAAGAGGTAACAAGAGCATGAGTGACCGTGCATAGGGCATCCCGGTCAAGGAAGGGGCGCAACTGGCGAATCAGGCGGACCTGATAAAAAATTGGATCTCTGGCCGGCACTTGTCCACATAGAACCTATAGAGGCCACCCCATTGATTTCCTTTAACTCAGAATGGCAGGAACTCAAGGCCCAGAAGCTCATCCTCATCCTCTGACAATAGTCAATGTTGTAAGAAGAAGACAGTAAGACAGAGCCCTTTTCAATAAAATTCATTGCACCCCTAATAGGTCTGCTGAGTAAGGCCAGAGTCCACCTTCATCCTTCAATGATGGCAGCGATTTATCGCCATTAGCCACTTCTGACTCTGCCCCATTTAGAGTCAGGAATTATCATAATGAACTTATGGACTCTTCCTTCAAAAGAATAGGTGAGAACTGAACCTTATTTAATATGAGGGAGGGGGACTTTCCATAGTGACAGTTTATGGCAATGAGATGTTGGCAATCCTTAACCCTTTTTTGATGGCACTCTGAATGATAAATCTGTGGAACCCAAAGCTTCTTTGCTTTGACATATAATGAGCTTACTTTAAATGAGGCTGAGATTATAAACAATGTAGGCAAGCTAGAGATTCTGAATAGTGACTAGAGCAGGGGTGACAAACTTGATTTCACTGACAGCCACATCAGGGTTGTGTTTGGCCTCAGGGGACTGGGGTGGTCGTGGCCAGGGTGGGCATGGCCAGCTTGATATCACTTGTGTTGGGGGAACCTGTGGTGGGCCAAGGGCTTTGCCAGTGAAAATGGGCTCCCAAGCTCCGTTTTCAGCTGGGATGGCCTCCTGCAAACTTCTGCCAGCAAAAACAGAGCATGCGGCCCTCCCAAGCTCCATTTTTGCTGACAGACGTACTGTGAACCGGTCCTTTGCTGTTTCCAGGGCGATCCCGCAGGCCAGATCTAAGCACCCTGTGGGCCGGATCTAGCCCCCGGGCCTTGAGTTTGACTCCCCTGGACTAGAAACTAGAGAAATAGTTCAGGCAAAGATCTTTCTTGAATTAAATCTTTTCATACATTTTTGCTTAGATGGTGACTGCCAGTTGCAATTTGGGAGAAGCAGGGATGGGAATGGCAACAAGTTTCCTAAAGCGCCGGAAAGAAGATTATATAGATTAGAGTTAGCTGTTAAAAAAAGAATAATAGCCAAATTATACTGGTACTAACCAGGTTTGTTTGGAACTTGTTCTCTTCAGATTGGCCTTAAGGATCCAATGGTTATGCTGTACTGTACCTTGTTAAAACACACAAGAAGCGCAGTATTGATATCAATTCCATGAATCTCAGCAGGCAATTGTCCTTTGGAACATTTGGCAAAATCAGACTATTGTGTTGGAATTCAGTTTCAGCTGTTCCAACCTGCATCTAATTGTTATTTTAAAAAAATCCAAAGCCAAACTAATGAACTACTATACTAAGTGTATATGTGTCCGTGTGTGCGCGATCTTCTCTTTATTTTTTTTATAATAAGAGTTTGCCGTAAGATGTAATTGTTTTATAAATGCCAATTTTACACAACAAAACATGCCTTTCCCTTTCTTTTAAATATCTTTTATCCAGTGTCCATTGGATTTGATCTCTTTCCCCTTAAACAAGGGGTGGGGAATGGCTCTTTTATGACCTGTGGACCTCAATTCCAAGAATCCTGGGAGTTGAAGTCCACAAGTCATAAAGGGACCATCATTTCCCACCTCTGTCTTAACTAAATCATTCTCATCCTTGCTTACACTAAAAGCTATGAAGAATGAAAGAATTAGAAACTGTTATGGTCTCAGAAGATGATGATGCTAATTAATGTATCAATCATATTCTAGCCAAAGTAGAAGTAGCTGATGGGCTTTCTTGGTGGAAGATACCCCTTGGCTGGAGCTCTATCACATATAGATTTTTTTCTCTATTGCACTTCAATCCACAGCTTTGAGCAGCAGTGCTATTTCTAATCTGCTTGCGGATTATAAGAGGTGCAGTCCAAATACACCAACATGACAATAGATTAGAGAAGGTTTCCCTAGGGCTACCTGAGATCATAGATGTCAATGGGACTTACTTCTAAGAGGACATAAATATAAATATGTATACGTGATACTAGAACCACTGGAATTATGAAACTTTTATGATTAACACACTGATAGAAACTGGTAATATAGCTCAATTTAACTGAAACCATGTATTCTGTAAAATGAGCAACAGCTTTGTTACCTTCCTGCTATAGACACCTACTCATGCTCAGAACATTGATCAAACTTAATTTTTGGAAGGCATGTTTTGACATATTCTGAAGGTACACTCTGTTATTTATGTTTTGCTGAACAAGTAATTATCATTAAGCCAGCTGAGTTTTTACTTTTGATACTAGGAAACATTTCCCTCCTAATCTCTGCTGTTGAAATGATGCTGGTAAATACTATTTAAGACAATAAATGCTGGCTTGTTTCCTTATTTAACAATTATTTTGTTCATTTGATGGTTGGTTGATAAAATCTATTCTTTGGTATGCTGATTTACAAATTAAATTGAAGAGATCGTCTTTGTAATTGCTTAAATACATGTACTGGAGACCTTTTAAAAAGTATTCCTTCTGAGAAGATTTGAATAATGTTCTGTGTGGCTTGCAATTTTCCTACACACAAATGTGGAACAGCTTGTTCATATTATTCCACATACATCTGACCATGGTGTCTATTTCAAACTAAGCCCATTCACATGCTACTTCTAGAAGAATTCTATTGCTTTCCAACTGGGGTGGGGAAGGGATAGGAGAACAACTGAAATATTTTCAACAGTTTAGGAGCTACATATAAATTTGCAGGTTCTAAGATGTCCATAGTATGTCACATCTTCCAGCTGGAGGAACAGTCATAAACGGAGCCCCACATCTTTTTATGCATGTAAAAAAGGAGTGAGGTTTTCATGATAAAGCTGTGCCTGCCATCTTACCAATTTATATTCCCATCCCCCAACAAACATTACCATGTAGGTTTTTGACAGCAACTAATATTAAAGCTTAAATTAATATTGTCTTTAATATTATGGAAATAAGGCTATGACACTGAAGATGAGTTTTTCATTAGCAAATAAATGATTAGCATCAAATTAGCTTCATTAAGATCTTGAAGTATGTATGACCAGAAATTGCCATCATTATAACAATATATTCATTACATAATCTATTTATATTACAATATTAATAATGAAAAGTGGGCCCAATAAGAAGTGGATTTCATTAAGCTAGAGAAAAAATATTCATAGGTACATCTTCAAAGGACAGCAATATATATTAACAATATTGAATACTATATGATGTTTATATGTTTTTCAGATGCTGAAATTTATAGCTACATTTCTATAGGCAGCAGCCCATTTATAATTTATTTTAATTAATTAACATATTTTTATCACTTAAAATGCGTGAAGTACCTCATTGTTATTAAACTTTCTTACTAATTAAAAGGACCATGAAAAGTTCATATTCAAATAATGTGGTTTAGATTTTAAAGTATATAAAGTATTTGACCAACAGCAAAACATGTTGCATTGACATACAGACAAAAAAGTTATGCAGTCTCTGGAAATACTTCAGAAAAAATGCTTGAAACCTTGTGAGTGTGAATATACTACCAACTTTTTAAAGCAATCATGCACTTCATATAATTATATTCTTATTGTAGTAAGATGTAATTTTTGATCCTGGTTCTAAAGTTTCTCCAAGAATCTTTAGTCTATTATTTGTTTCCAGAAATAAAAAAATATGCATCCATTAATTCATTATGAATAAAGTCACATTTCTAGGGTCTCACGTGCAATTTCCTTTATTGAAAAAGCACTGTATTCATAAATAATTTTTAAAAACCCTTTATGTAGATTCTTTTATGGTTACATAAAACTGCTTGCATTTTGATGTTGGTCAATTATTTCCAACTTTGGTAACTAAGACCTGTGGACTTCAACTCACAGAATTCCTCAACCAGCCATATTGGATGAAAAATTCTGGGAATTGAAGTCCAGAAGTCTTAAAAGTTGCTAAGGTTGGACATCCCTGATCGAGAGTGACCTTTTAACATAAATTAAAAGTTGCTAGTACTAGTACTATACAAAGTTTACCATCACAAAGCTTGAAATCTCGCCCTTGATGGTTTTGTGGTGCTTGGATGTAATCTAATAACGAACGTAATGTGAGTTTCAAGCTACCGGGTTTAATATTCACAACATCATCATACCTGCAGGCCCAGTGGTACTTTTGATGGTTTTCTTCAGGCCCTTACCTAAAGTCTCTTGTTCATCCATATTATTTATTTCCCTTCCATTTTATCCTTACACTAATCTGTAAAGTAGATTAGACTGGCCAGCATTATCCAACAAGTGATCAGCTCTGTACATCCACATTCAGCAAGTCCCTATGCAAAATATCGACATCATTCTAGGTGTCTGGGTCTCACATCACTTTATGATGTGAGACCCAGAGACTAGAGAACATTTCTAGAGTTTCCAAGTATGCTATAATGTACAGGTATGTCTTGATTTAACAACAGTTATTGGAGAACCAACTGCCACTTTGGTGGTTTAGCAATTGTTCGGTGTTCAGATGGCATTGAAAAATGAAACAATTGGCCCTCCTGTAACTGTTGCAGCATCCCCATGGACCCATGATTAAACTTCGGGTGTTAGGCATATATTTATGACAGTTTTAGCATCCTGGGGTATATTATTGCCATTTGCAGTCTTCCCAACTGGCTCTGCCCCATGCTTAGTGACCCTGTGATTCGCTTAACCATCATGGCAAAAAGGTCTTAAAATTGGACACAATTCACTTAACTGCCTCGTTTAGCAATGAAAGTTCTGGTTTCAATTGTGACCATAAGCCAAAAACTACTGATAGTTCAAAAATTGGAGTTCTAGGAATAATTTAAAAAAACCCTCTCAACTCTGAGGTTCCCACCCACTAATATCTAGTACTAAGGTTGAATGGATAGATAAATCAATTACTAAACCAAACAGCTTCATAAAAGCTGCCCTTGTTCATAGGAATGTGTGACTAACTCTAGGATATTTGTTTAGGCTTTGTTTGTGATATTGGTAGTGGTCGGTGGTGTGCTGCTAAATGTTTAAGAACCGGCTCTGCTAGCTCTGTTGCTACAGCTTGCAAATTTCTAGAAAATTTAACAATCTACACTGGCAAGTCGGTACAAGCCAGTTCTAGCACACCAGAGGTGGTGGTAGTGAGTATTACTTGTTTAACTGCTTGACTTTTTGTTTAAACCATATATAATAGTTCTAGATTCTTTTATGCTCTTGGCTATTCTGAAGAGCAGACCGAGATGAAGGAGGAATAAATAAGGCAACACAGTCCCTAGAAATAACTGTTTTAGAAAGCCAAATGGTAGCATTCCTTAAGAATTTTTCTCCATTCCTATTATGAAGTACTCTGTTAGGTCATCCATTGGGGGAAATGCTTTCTAAATATAGCCCAATGTTTTAAACTGAAAAGAACACACCAAAATCAGTAGCAGAGTTGGTGAGTATTTAAAACATAAATCCAAAGAACGTCTTCTGGTTTCACACAATAGAGTTAAATTAAAGATTTCAGGAAACCAACTGAATTAAACTGGGAACAAAACTGGAATTAAACTGAAGAAAAATGACCAGGTTTTAAGAAGATGACACATTCACTGGCCAGTGTGCTATTTTATATATTTATATATATATATAAAAGACCAATAATTTCTTTGTTGAGGCACAGATCAAAAGAACCTGCATATGTTTTCATTTTGTTCTAAGCCAAACTGGAAAATTGCATCCAGATGTTTAATAGGCATTCCGCTGGGGGTTTCTTTCTTCCTCTCTAACTCCATCCCTTTCTCCTTTTCTGTTTGCATTGATTAGGTATGTTGCTGTTGTTTACTTAAAAGTGTATGTGGATTGTTAGCTAATGCAAAAAATATTTGTGAGGAGTTGCTAATTAGGCATGCGAAAGCCCTCCATGCTTGTGAGCAATTTATACCTTGGACTAAAAGGAGAAGTTGTAACGCCTGAGAAGTTGCTTTCCTTTCTGTTACTGGGGAAATGTTTTCCAGTCTTCCTTTGCCTACAGGGATTAATACTTGATCCTAATAGGTTGAAGTGAAAATAAATTAGACCACACATACCGAGAGAGAGAAAAAAGCCCTTTTAGCAATAATATAAAAAAAGATAACATGCTCCTTGCATGGCAAAGAAAATGTGGCAAATATGGTAAACTTTGAACCATAATATTATCACACTCTCCTAATTTCTGGAGCATACTTCAGAGACAGATGGAGAAGTCATTTAAGATAAATTAGTGCACTTGAATTCGTTACAGCAGTGCTTATAATTAAACCAGCTCTTTTAAAACTTCAGTACCTTTGCAGGGTACTTAAAAGACCGAAAAGCATTTATTATTGGAAGTGATTTTACAGATCGAAGGAAAGGAGGACTGCGATTTACAGAGAATCTGGAAATGAAGTTGGTGTTAACTATTTTCAGAGTGCCTTATACCACACAAATATTTGCTGTAATAAGGCAAGTTTTAATGCCGGAAAATAAAAATAACAGGAGAAAGTTGACAGACATAATAATTTTGTAAAAGAGATTATTTTATAACCTGTGGCACTAAACTGATAATCTTTTATTGTGTCGTGTCTAGGCTTCTTGACATCACTTAAATATAAATATAAATCACTTGTAATAATAAAGGGCACCTGTCAATAGAGGTTTCTTTTTTCTCTCTCCAGTGGCTTCCTATTCATGTCAAACATGCAACATTTACTTTCCTATGGCACCGGCTTTTGTCCTATTTCTTCCCCTTTTTAATTCTGATTTTATGCCTAATATCCAGCCTGGATAAACATCTGCACAATTGGAAAGTATGCATATTATTATGCAATATTTTTAACATTGTTTACTATTATTTAAAGGTAAACAAAAAATGAATGGGATAGTAATATCCTGAGAGACAGACATAAAATTAAGAACAGTCTTGATAGATTAGAAAAAATAACAAAAATGAAAATAAAAACAGTTGCTTTGGATAATTAGATGGATGGCATATAAATTTAATAAATAAATAAAATTGATCTAACAATATCAGATTGAAGAGCATGAAGAATACTTTAGTAAGGCAGCCTATAGTAATAGTAGTAATTGATTTAAGATTGGAGAGAAACTTGGCTTCTGGTGAGGATCGTGGCAAATTAAATGGAAGAGTGGAGATGGCATTCATATGGCAGTGGAGGTTAGCAACCAGACAGTGAAATCTGGCCCATGCAATCTTTCTGGGAGAAGGAGAGATTGTGAGATTCCCCACTTTACTCCACATAGCTATTCCTCATGAATAGATTGCAGGAACTGAGGTTTTTGCAGTAAGTTCATAAGTTGAATGTCTGGAAGCTGAGGGATTTCAATCAAGCTCACAGCCATAATGCAGCTTATAGAGACATAAGGTTCACATGAGTCTCATTTCTTAAGCACATTGAAATGTAACTAATGTACAGCTAAAGAGATTTTTTGAGCAGCAGCATAAGAATATTCCACTTGGAGAGTTAACGTTCTTTTTTGGATTACAAAGGAAAGAAAATGTTTTAAAGATTTTAAAAACTTTTGGCAACTGCTTAACATGGAGCTAATGCAAGAAATTTTAAAGATAAAGGGATAGTTATTTTGCAAAATTATTTTCGGTGAAAAGACTTTTGAACAAATTGGAATTAAAATATATAAATGAAACCAGGATTTCATGGAAATGGTTTACATTAAAGAGTGCAGATATTTGATAAGATTTTACAAAACAAAAGCTAAAGGTAATTTGAGCCAGAATGATACTGACTGTAACCATGGAGATGCTGACTATGGAGTGCTATTTGAGAGAAAAGTATTAAGGGCACAGGAAAATGAAATTGAAAAGGCAGGAAGTTTGCCTTTTCACTTTGTCTTGTTTATTTATTTATTTTTCAAATTTTTATACCGCCCTTCTCCACCCTTCTCCGAGGACTCAGTACAACAAATAAAACACCAATAATCCAAAAAAATTTAAAATACCATATCCAGTTTAAAAATCTAATTCGATCACTGTATGTTAAAAATATTAAGTAAGAAAATTACAAAATAGAATAAAACCCCTGTTAAAAGCCCACTAAAAACCCACAGTATTAAAATCAGGCCAGCCCCGCTTGGTGAAAAAAGAAGGTCTTGAGCTCGCGCTTAAAGGTCCGAAGATCAGGGAGAAGACGGGGTCCCACCGGCAGATCATTCCACAAGGCCGGAGCCCCCACAGAGAACGCTCTTCCCCCGGGGGCCGCCAGCCGACATTGGTTGGCCGACGGCACCCTAAGGAGACCCTCCCTGTAAGAGCGGACTGGATGCACCGGACGATGGGAGGTAACTGGCGGCAGCAGGTGGTCCTGTAAGTATCCCGGTCCCATGCCATGGAGCGCTTTAAAGGTGATAACCAGCACCTTGAAGCACACCCGGAAGACCACCGGCAACCTGCGCAGGAGAGGTGTTACATGGGAGCTACGAGGTGCTCCCTCAATCCCCCGCGCAGCCGCATTCTGTACCAGTTGGAGCCTCCAGGTGCTCTTCAAGGGGAGCCCCATGTAGAGAGCATTGCAGTAATCCAGCTGGGAGGTAACGAGGGCGTGAGTGACTGTGCATAACGAGTCCCGATCCAGGAAAGGGCGCAACTGGCGAATCAGGCGAACCTGATGAAAAGCTCCCCTGGCGACGGCCGTCAGATGGTCTTCTAAAGACAGCCGTGCGTCCAGGAGAACGCCTAAATTGCGCACCAATTCCCTGGGGGCTAATGATTCAACCCCCACAGTCAGCAACGGGATTAGCTGACTGTGCCGGGACACTGGTATCCACAGCCACTCCGTCTTGGATAGGTTGAGTCAGAGTCTGTTCGTCCCCCTGCAGACCTGAACGGCCTCAAGACACCGAGCCATCACATTGACGGCTTCGTTGGGGTGGTTCGGGGTGGAAATGTACAGCTTAGTATCGTCAGCGTACACCTGACAACTCACCCCAAAACCACGAATGATCTCCCCCAGCGGCTTCATATAGATGTTGAACAGGAGAGGCGAGAGAATCGGCCCCTGCGGCACCCCACAAGTGAGTTGCCTAGCGGTCGATCTCTGCCCCCCTGTCAACACCGTCTGCGAATGGTCGGAGAGGTAGGAGGAGAACCACCACAAAACGGTGCCTCCTACCCCCAAACCCCCCAACCGTCGCAGCAAGATACCATGGTCGATGTTATCAAACGCCGCTGACAAATCCAATAGGACAAGAACAGAGGAACAGCCTCTGTCCCGTGCCCTCCAGAGATCATCAACCAACGCGACCAAAGCCGTCTCTGTGCTGTACCCAGGCCTGAAGCCAAACTGGCACAGGTCTAGATAAACAGTTTCATCCAGGTACCGGGGAAGCTGCCATGCCACCACACTCTCAACAACCTTTGCTAAAAAGCGGAGGTTGGAGACGGGACGATAATTAGCCAAAATAGCCGGGTCCAGGGAAGGCTTCTTAAGGAGGGGCCTCACCACTGCCTCTTTCAAGGCGGCTGGGAAAACTCCCTCCATCAAAGAAGCACTGGTAATTCCCTGGAGCCAGCCTCGTGTAACCTCCTGAGTGGCCAGTACCAGCCAGGAGGTACACGGGTCCAATAAACATGTGGTGACATTCAACCTCCCCAGTTCAGACTTTTCCATTTTTGGAGTATAATATTGTAATGACAACAACCAGAAAAACAAAAGGAGAAAAATAATAAAGGTGAGGATCACTAGAACACCATGCAAAGAGAGGAAATCTTTGATTTGCTTCAGAAAAAAATTGAGCAGCAGGCAAGTAATTTAGTTGAATCACTTAATACTAAATTGACTAAATCATCTGATACTAAGTTGCCAGCTTTTAAAAAAATAATCACTGAAAAACCTGTAAAGGTGAAAGAGAAGGTGAAAGAAAAAGTTAAGAACATGGAAATCTGTGTAAAATAAGTGTCTGGAAAAGTAGAACAAATTACTGTATTTTTCAGACTATAAGACACTCTGAAGTATAAGATGCATCTAGCTTTTGTGGAGGAAAATAAGGATAAAAATTTGTGTCTGCCTCCCAGCAATTTACCTCCTTGCAGCAAACAGCCTGGTCAGCTTCAGCACAACTTGATTTAGCACAAGCAGCTGATTGGTGGTTGGATTGGCCTCCCGGAATACCACCTATCAGCCGTTCCAGACTGCAGGAATCACCACTGCCCATTGCCCCCATCGCCGCCCATCGCTGCTTCTACCTATCACCGCCTCGCCATTTTCAGTCTCCACGTGCCCTGCTTTCGGCCTCCGTGTACCCTGCTTTCAGCCTCTGGGCGTCCCATTTTTAGCCTGTTCCAGGTAGCAGGGATCAGTGTTGCCACCACCTATCCCTGCCACCTGGAACGGGCCAAAAATGGGGTGCATGGGTGGGCAGGGATTCGGCAACATGCGCTGTATAAGACACACAGACATTTCCACCCACTTTTTTGGCGGGGAAAGTGCATCTTATACACTGAAAAATATGGTAATGACAAAGTGAAAGACAGAGTTAGAGAACTAAATAATCTATTAAAATTGAGAAAGAATGAGTTCATCATTTAGAGGATTTAGAGGTTTCTGGTGAAGATATTAAAGAAAAAAAATATTAAAACTTTGGCATTGTAAAAATTGGAATGAGGACACAGAGACAGATGTTGATAAAGTATTTAGAATAAATACAGGATTTGCAAGAATAAGGAATGCTACAATCAATGTTTTAATATATTTTATTGGGAACAAAACAAGGGTTACAGTTGCAGAAACATTTTAATTCAAGACTGAAGATTGATAGTATAGATGTAATTGTTCTTAAATAAATTTAAGAATCTTGTCAATGATTAGAATCTTCTGAAAGAGAAAAGAGATTTTAACTGAGAATTTAAAGCAGAGAAAGTTTCCATTTTGGTGGTACAAATTGGAACCCATGATTTATAGTTTTAAACAGCAGATGTTTTGATTACATTCTGTTCAGAAAGTGAGAATTTTCTAGAAACATAAAGAGGAATTTGAAAAGATTCAAATGCAGGTATTGGATTACATAAAACCTTCAATAGGTTCACTAGGAAACTGAAATAAATGATAGTGTATTAAGTTCTAGAGCCATGATGGTGAACCTATGGCACGCGTGCCACAGGTGGCACATATAGCCATATCAGTGGGCATGCCAGCTCAGCTCCAGTGCACACGCCAGCCAGCTGATTTTCAGGCCTTCTGGGCCCACCAGAAATAGGGAAACAGGCTGTTTCCTGCCTCCGGAGGGCCTGCAGGGTGTGGGAAAGGCCCATTTTTCTTTTTCACCTGGCTCCAGATCCTCTCTCTGCATCTAGGGAGGACAAAAATAGCCTTCCCCAGGCCCTCTGGAGGCCCAAAATGGTTTTTTCCCAACTTCCGGTTGGACAGGCAGTGACTTTTTTGCTGTCCCCAGCCTCCAGAGCCTCTCTCTAGACTCCTAGAGAGGCTCTGGAGGCTGGGGACAGCAAAAATTTGCGGGCTGTTTCGGACCTACTGAGGGCCTCTGAGGGGGTGGGGAAGGCTGTTTTTGCCCTCCCCAGATGCATAGAGAGGACCTGGAGCCAGGTGAGAAAGAAAAATGGGCCTACCGGGCCATCACGTACTAGGAGCAGGAGGAGGGGGGGATTGCATGCGCAGGGCGGGGCGCATAGAATTATGGGTGTGGGCACATGCGTGTGCGAACCTTTCCCCCCCCCATCCTGGCATGCAATATTTATTTATTTATTTATTTATTTATTTATTTATCACATTTGTATACCGCCCTGTCTCCCTAGGGACTCAGGGCGGTTCACAGGCACGTAAAAAGTACATATAAATACAGAATAAAATAACAGTTAAAAAACTTATTCTACATGGCCGAATTTTTAAAAGAACAATATAAATAATAAAACCCATTAAAACCAATATAAATTTAAAATCTAATCCAGTCCTGCGCAGATGAATAGATGTGTTTTAAGCTCGCGACGGAAGGTTCGGAGGTCCGGAAGTTGACGAAGTCCTGGGGGGAGTTCGTTCCAGAGGGTGGGAGCCCCCACAGAGAAGGCCCTTCCCCTGGTGTTGCCAGACGGCACTGCCTAGCTGACGGCACCCTGAGAAGTCCCTCTCTGTGAGAGCGCACGGGTCGGTGAGAGGTATTCGGTAGCAGCAGGCGGTCCTGTAAATAGCCCGGCCCTATGCCATGGAGCGCTTTAAAGATCGTCACCAAGACCTTGAAGCGCACCCGGAAGGCCACAGGTAGCCAGTGCAGTCTGCGCAGGAGAGGTGTCACATGGGAGCTACGAGGGGCTCCCTCTATCACCCGCACAGCCGCATTCTGAACTAACTGAAGCCTCCGGATGCCCCTCAAGGGGAGCCCCATGTAAAGAGCATTGCAGTAATCCAGACGAGACGTGACGAGGGCGTGAGTGACCGTGCATAGGGCATCCCGGTCTAGAAAGGGGCGCAACTGGTGAACCAGGTGAACCTGGTAAAAAGCTCTCCTGGAGACGGCCGTCAAATGATCTTCAAAAGACAGCCGTTCATTCAGGAGGACGCCCAAGTTGCGCACCCTCTCCATCGGGGCCAATGACTCGCCCCCAGCAGTCAGCCGTGGACTCAGCTGACTGTACCGGGATGCCGGCATCCACAGCCACTTTGTCTTGGAGGGATTGAGCTTGAGCCTGTTTCTCCCCATCCAGACCCGTACGGCTTCCAAACACCAGGACAGCACTTCGATAGCTTCGTTGGGGTGGCCCGGTGTGGAAAAGTACAGCTGGGTGTCATCAGTGTACAGCTGGTACCTCACACCGAAACCACTGATGATCTCACCCAGCGGCTTCATATAGATGTTGAACAGAAGGGGCGAGAGAATCGACCCCTGCGGCACCCCACAAGTGAGGCACCTCGGGGCCGACCTCTGCCCCCCCGTCAACACTGTCTGCGACCGATCGGAGAGATAGGAGGAGAACCACCGATAAACGGTGCCTCCCACTCCCAATCTCTCCAACCGGCACAGCAGGATACCATGGTCGATGGTATCAAAAGCCGCTGAGAGGTCTAATAGGACCAGGGCAGAGGAACAACCCCTATCCCTGGCCCTCCAGAGATCATCCACCAACGCGACCAAAGCCGTCTCGTTGCTGTAGCCGGGCCGGAAACCGGACTGGAACGGGTCTAGATAGACAATAGCAAAAAGATTTGCCATAACTGTTCTAGAGGCATCATTTTTTAAAAAATGTTTGGCTTGTTTGTGGATTACAAATTCTTAATGCAGAATGTAAGTAGAACATGAGTTTCTCAAAAGAGAAAAAATATTTTTTCTGAAAAAGATTAAAACAAGATATAATTTGCCTACAAGAGACATATTAGCATTGAGTAGAAAAAACTGAAAAGCATATAAATAACATGTTTCAAATTTTTAATTTTTTTAATTTTAAGAGACTGGATAGCCACTTATCTGAAATAGTATAGGTTCTTCTGCTTGAGCAAGGGCCTGGACTAGAAGATCTCCAAGGTCCTTTCCAACTCAACTCTACTCTAAATACATAAAAAACCTCAAATAGAAGAAGATTAACACCTGTTGTTTAACTCACTGGAGTGTAGAACACAAAATAATGCATAAATGTGATAATAATCCTCCTAACAGTAAGAGTGGTTGGCCAATGAAACCAGTTACCCTGAATGTGTAGGCTGGCAACCAGCTAGGGGTGGTTTAATTTGGCTTACCACACAAGGAAATTGGACTTGATAATCTAAATTGTCTTTTTCAACTCTAGGATTTTATGATTCATTTAGTCTAGTCAACAGAGGGCTCATGAAGAACAGTCGGTGACCATAAACTTGGTATCATGGTGGACCTGCATGAGCATTTGCCAGATCTCATGAGCTAATGCTCTCCTGCTGATATCAGTTCTTTCTTCTTTCTTTGTTTGCCTCTTCTTTTTAAAATATATACCGATACTTGAGAGGCCAATCTCCTTATATTCTTTTGAATAATATGTCATCGGCCCCTGCTAAAAAGTGGGCAGGACTAGATCAAACATCTGATTTGAGTAAATTTGAATTGAATCGGATTACTTTCTAAGTAATTATGCCCTTCCCCAGTCTCTCTTACACACACACCCATTGGGTGGTCTACTTAGACAAGCTCTTGGGTCTGTACTCTAGACATCCAAGCCTGAGATTAGCATTGGTCCTGAACCATGCATTCACTTGCCACCTAAATATATAAGTTCAAATGAAACTTTTTTTTTTAAATGAGAGGATATGAAACATGTACTGCTTAACATTTTGCCCACAAATTTTCTTGAGAAAAAAAATCCAGCTTCTCCAGTGCTACAATCATGCTTCAATTTAAATTTAACCAGTTTCATTTAATCCAGGCGAACAGGGGTCCCCAATCCCTGGGCCATGGCCCACTACCAGGCCATGGCCTATTTGTAACTGGGCTGTTTGAGCAGTGGGCGGCACGTGTGCTCACACATGTGCAGCACAACTTGAGATGTATGTGCATGTGTGTGTTCACTGGTCCACTGCTCACGCAAGTTGAGCTACACGCGTGTCTGCCAGCCTGCCACTCACATGGCCTGGTTCCCCTCTCCCTCCTTGCTAGGCCACCAAACTGCAAAGGTTAGTGACTGCTACACTAGAATAAAACATCTTGTATGATCCAGGGTAGAACTGAGTGTCATCAGTATACTGGTATCAGACCCAAAATTAACAGACAACCTACCACAATGGTTTCATCAAAAAGTTTAACACCGGGGAGAGAATCAAGTGCTGATTCTGACAGGACTGACCTGTCTTTTTATTATTATTATTATTATTATTTAATCATATTTGTATACCGCCCTATCTCCCGAGGGACTCAGGGCGGTTAACAGGCACTTAAAAACACATAAATACAGCATAAAAAACAATTAAAAAACTTATTCTAAAAGCCCAATAACTAAAAAAATATAAAAATAAAACCCAATTTAAAACCCGTAAATTTAAAATCTAACTCAGTCCTGCGCAGATAAATAAGTATGTTTTAAGCTCGCGGCGGAAGGTCCGAAGGTCCGGAAGCTGACGAAGTCCTGGGGGTAGTTCGTTCCAGAGGGTGGGAGCCCCCACAGAGAAGGCCCTTCCCCTGGGTGTCGCCAGATGACATTGCCTCGCTGACGGCACCCTGAGGAGTCCCTCTCTATGAGAGCGCACGGGTCGGTGAGAGGTATTCGGTAGCAGTAGGCGGTCCCATAAGTAACCCGGCCCTATGCCATGGTGCGCTTTGAAGATGGTCACCAAAACCTTGAAGCGCACCCGGAAGGCCACAGGTAGCCAGTGCAGTCTGCGCAGGATAGGTGTCATGCGGGAGCCACGAGGGGCTCCCTCTATCACCCGCGCAGCCGCATTCTGGACTAACTGCAGCCTCCGGATGCCCTTCAAGGGGAGCCCCATGTAGAGAGCATTGCAGTAATCCAGGCGAGACGTCACAAGTGCGTGAGTGACCGTGCATAGGGCATCCCGGTCCAGAAAGGGGCGCAACTGGCGCACCAGGCGAACCTGGTAGAACGCTCTCCTGGAGACGGCCGTCAAATGATCTTCTAAAGACAGCCGTTCATCCAGGAGGACGCCTAAGTTGCGCACCCTCTCCATCGGGGCCAATGACTCGCCACCGACGGTCAGCCGCGGATTTAGCTGACTGTACCGGGATGCCGGCATCCACAGCCACTCTGTCTTGGAGGGATTGAGCTTGAGCCTGTTTCTCCCCATCCAGACCCGTACGGCCTCCAGACACCGGGACAGCACTTCGATAGCTTCGTTGGGGTGGTCCGGTGTGGAAAAGTACAGCTGGGTGTCATCCGCGTACAGCTGGTACCTCACACCGAAACCACTGATGATCTCACCCAGCGGCTTCATGTAGATGTTGAACAGAAGGGGCGAGAGGATCGACCCCTGCGGCACTCCACAAGTGAGGCGCCTCGGGGCCGACCTCTGCCCTCCCGTCAACACCGTCTGCGACCGGTCGGAGAGATAGGAGGAGAACCACCGATAAACGGTGCCTCCCACTCCCAATCCCTCTAACCGGCGCAGCAGGATACCATGGTCGATGGTATCGAAAGCCGCTGAGAGGTCTAATAGGACCAGGGCAGAGGAACAACCCCTATCCCTGGCCCTCCAGAGATCATCCACCAACGCGACCAAAGCCGTCTCCGTGCTGTAGCCGGGCCAGAAACCGGACTGGAACGGGTCTAGATAGACAGTTTCATCCAGGTGTAAGGGAAACTGATATGCCACCATACTCTCTACAACCTTCGCCGCAAAGCGAAGGTTGGAGACCGGACGATAATTACCTAAAACAGCCGGGTCCAGGGAAGGCTTCTTGAGGAGGGGCCTCACCACCGCCTCTTTCAAGGCGGCCGGAAAGACACCCTCCACCAAAGAAGCAGTCGTAATCGCCTGGAGCCAGCCTCGTGTCACCTCCTGAGTGGCCAGCACCAGCCAGGAGGGGCACGGGTCCAGTAAACACGTGGTGGCATTCAACCTACCCAACAACCTGTCCATGTCCTCGGGAGCCACAGGGTCAAACTCATCCCAAACAACGTCACCAAGACCACCCTCGGACGTCTCACCTGAGTCACCGCAATTTTGGTCCAACCCGTCCCAAAGTGGAACGATTTTATCGTATAGATAACCGTTAAACTCCTCAGCACGTCCCTTCAGCGGGTCAACCCGCTCCCCCTGGTGAAGGAGGGAACGAGTCACCCGAAACAGGGCGGCTGGGCGGTTATCTGCCGACGCAATGAGGGAGGAGGCTTCCCTCAATGCCACTAGGTAAGTCCTAGTATAGGACTTCACTAGTGTCCGATCAGCCTCTGAACGGCTAGACCTCCAGGAGCTCTCTAGGCGTCTTCTCCGCGTTTCATCCCCCTCAGCTCCTCGGAGAACCAGGGAGCCGGTTGGGACCTGCGCCGGGTCAGAGGCCGCAGAGGCACGACACGATCTAAGGCCCCGCCGCGCCCGCTCCCAGGCCGCAACAAGTTCCTTAGCCGTGCCGTGAGCCAGACCCTCAGGAAGTGGCCCAAGCTCCGTCCGGAACCTCTCCGGGTCCATCAGGCGCCTGGGACGGAACCAACGCATCGGCTCCGTCTCCCTGCGGTGTTGGATGGCGGTCAGAAAGTCCAGGCGAAGGAGAGAGTGATCTGACCATGACAAAGGTTCAATGACTATTTCCTTTAAGTCCAGATCCCTCAACCACTGACCAGAGACAAAAATCAGATCCAGTGTACCACCCCCAGTGTGAGTAGGGCCATCAACTACTTGAGTCAGGTCCAAGGCCGTCATGGAAGCCGTGAACTCCCGAGCTGCTGTCGATGACGAGCCGGAAGATGGCAAGTTAAAATCCCCCATGACTAAAAGTCTGGGGGTCTCAACTGCCACCCCAGCAAGCACCTCCAGGAGCTCGGGCAGGGCAGCTGTCACGCAGCAAGGAGCCAGGTACGCGACCAGCAAGCCCATCTGACATCTATGGCCCCACTTCACAAAGAGGGATTCACACCCGGCAATCTGAGGCACAGTGGTCTCCCTCGGCTCCAGACTCTCTCTAATCACAACCGCCACCCTCCCACCCCTACCCTGGGCTCTCGGCTGATGGAATGCATGGAAACCTGGCGGGCACATCTGTACCAGGGGCACGCCCCCTTCTGCGCCCAACCAGGTCTCCGTAATGCCTATGAAGTCCGCGGCACCCCCCTGAATAAGATCATAAATTAGGGGGGCCTTATTGGCCACGGACCGTGCATTACACAACATCAGCCGAAGGCCCGGGCTCTGAGGGTCTTGACCATCCGGGGAACGGGAAAAGTCTGAGGGCTCGGGGCGCGCGATCGCCTGCAAGCATCGAGCGCGCACCCCCTTAACACGATCCGAGCCCCCACTTCCGCCAAATCTGCCCCTCCCCCATACCGTGCAAATAGCACCACCCTCCACCAGTGGAACACGAACTCCCCCCGTAACCCTCGGACCTATTAACTCACCGCCACGAGCATGCGCAGGAACTGATACCCCACCCGGCGGGTTTCCCCCAACACCCGCCCTACCCCTCCCACCCCTTAAAAATGCCCTATCTAAAAACCCCCAAAGGCTCTTCCTCTTCGCATGCCACCTCTGTGGATCCCAAGACCCGTCATTGAGGCCGGCCCTTGGTAATAAAACGGGCCATTCCTGCGAGGCGGGGGCACCTCGCAGGCGCAAGAGTTCCTGTACCGAATAGCGTAAACGAATCGTAAAAATAACACTTCGCTAGGGGATAGCAGTCGACGGGAGATGATAATTGTCCAGGATGGCAGGATATTAGTCAATAGTTCTTCACATGGATACCCATCGTCCGATGGTGGCTGACACATGGTGACGGATAGGCTAAAGATGGAAAGGTGGAAAAAATAGCCCAGTCCTAAAATCCATGGGGAAACGAGGTGGGTGGGTCTTCTACCACCCTCAGCAATGTCTACAGTCTTCCCCTACAACCATGAAAACAATTACAAAACCATCACAGAAACAGTTATTCCAGTCTTCAACTCTCATAGGTGGTCCAAAAGGATACCATGGTCAGATGTATCAAAGCCTCCTGAGAGATATAAAAGGACCAGGAGGGATGCAGTATCTCCATCTAGTTCACAACAAGGGACCTAAAACATGCCGGCTTTTTCTGATCTTATGGGAAGCCTCTGTTTATTGGTGATAACCTGCATCTTTAACCAGGAAGTTCATGGATAACCAGTGCAATTTGGGTAGCAGAGGTTCTGAGCTCAGCCCAAAGCTGCTGCAGCTTCCAAATATCCTTAGGGACAATTCCATTGCAATAGTTCATGTATAAGGTGACCATGAAAAAGACTTGATCTTCCCCAAGAAAGGGATCATTTCACTCACCAGATGAATCTGAGTAAAGACCATCCTGGCCCAGCTGCCACCTCCTTTCTAACAGGAGCTTTGAGCCCAGTACTACCCCTAAACTGTTCACCAGTTCTGCCTAGGAAAGTGCCACCTCATCTAGAATCTATCATGGAAAATCACCAAGACCAAAAAAAGCATGAACCAAGGGTCACTTAGTCTTGTCAGGGTTAAATTTGTTCCTTCCCATCCAGATCTGAACAGCCTCCAGGCAATGGAATGCACCTCAACGTTATTACTTGTCAACTAGGGATCCAGAAATACAGCTGAGTGTCATTATTATATCTGACCCAATGTCAAAGAATGACCTCATCCAGTAGTTTCAGTAGATTTTAAACAGGAGAAGCAAGCCCATCAAGTTTTGTGGCATCCTGCAAACCAGGAGCTTTGGCTTCAACTCCTTGTCACCTGTCAACATTGATTGAAACAGGCTATGGAGAAAGGAGATAAACCATGCTTCCCACGGTCCAGAAAAATACCATGATCAATTATATCACATCTGCTGAGATCAAAAAGAACTAGGGATAGCCACACCATACCCTTCTGACTCTACCAGAGTCATCAACAAATATAATCAATCCTGTCTCCATACTGTGTCTCAGCCTGAAACCTGACTGAAGTGGGTCAATCCATTTTCTCCAGGTCTTTCTAGACAACCTTCTTTACAAGCTTACCCAAAAAGAGAAGGTGAAATATTGGATATGTCCATAATCATTACATTTAGTGATGCCTTCTTGAACAGGTAGAATTACCCCCTCTCCATGGATGAATTCACGATCATGTTCGTCCAACCACATGTCAATTTTCAGGTGGCTCTAACCGACCAGAAGGAATTTCAGTCTAATAAACAGGTGGCTGGACTAATGGAAAAGAGAATTCTGGCCAGTTCCTCAGGAATTACAGGATCGTGGTGCGTGAGGAAATCCTTTGCCACTCATTACCCTAAATTGATACATCCTGTTCATCATGTTTGAAAGTTAAATGTGGCAAAAGATTCCCTCCCTCATCCCTAACCTTCTCTTTTTAGTCCATCAGCCAAATAAGGCCATCTCTGTGCACAGTTGTCCAAGTCTGAACAGAACTTAATTTCTTCTCACATTCTCTTCTCACATTCCTGAGTCTTTTTTCATGGTGTAGAACCTTAAGATATTACAGCCCAGGGTTATTGCTTCTGCTTTTAATAATGAAGAAGGCAATTACCATCTGCATTTCACATATCTTGATGTCTACCCTGGGTAGATTAATGTAATCCTTTTATATACAAACAAAATTTACAATAATGCTTTCAACTATCTACATGCACGTTTACTTTATGGAGAAGAAGTTGTCACACTTTAATATGCTGCTGATGAGCACTCAACATATAATTACCATGGGTGTGGCCCAAGAATCCGAATAATACAGATCAAAAGAAGATTGAAATTTTCATTTACTGCCTCTCATTGCAGATGTCAGCACACATCTTTTATGAAGCAAATTTAGAAAATGAATCACGAACATGTTTCAGATGAACCAATTCAGCCACCACCAGGTAGGTCTAGAGATCAAAGGGCTTAAGGTTATGGGAATGATCATTAAAAAAACATTATTTATGTATTTAAAAAACCACCATAATCTTAGAACATAGAAACTGTCTTCCCAGTGAAAGGCATCCATCTGACCTGGTATAGCCTGTTGACTTACACTGGCAGTACTTCCTAGATTGCCATTGTTCACCTGGATGGAAATGTCATAGAGCCATGATGGTGAACCTATGGCATGTGTGCTACAGGTGGCACGTGGGCATGTGAGTGTTGCCCTTATTCAGCTCCAGCACACATGCGTGTGCTGGTCAGCTGATTTTTGGGCCTTTTGGGCCCACTGTAAGTCAGGAAACAGGCCGTTTCTGGCCTCTGGGGGCGGAAGGCCATTTTTTCCCTCCCCAGGCTCCAAGAAAGCCTCTGGGACCTGGGGCCTGAGGGCAAAAAATAGGCCTACCAGGCACACCCGTAACCTTTTTGCTGTCGCATGCCAAAAGAGGAGGGAGTGCAAAGGGGTCGCACATGTATGCACAGGGGGGGCATTTAATTATGGTGTGGTCATGCTCACGTGCAACCCCCCCCGTGCTCCTCCCACTTTTGGCACACGACGGCAAAAAGATTAGCCATCACTGTCATAGAGCATAGAAAAAGTATATGTTGTATTATTACACTCTTTAGATGCTCACCTTCTATGTCTAGTTTACATTTTAAGCTGCATGGGAACAATATGAAATATAAGTATGAGAAGTTCTGATATTGGTTTTATTGATAAATCCCAAAACCAAAGATCAAAAGCTAATGGAAAGGTGGTGTTGTTTTTTTTTTTTTACTAGCAATCTTACATGTTCTTTTTGATCAAAAGACCACTTCTGAAAATTAGGCTCAGGCTGTAATTCAAAGTATACTCAGAAGGGTGTAAGATCTGTTAGGCCAGTAGAATCTATTTTTGTGTAGGACTTTACTAAGGGTCTCCACAAAGCAGGAAACTTTAAAAAGAAAAAAAAACAACAGCCAGCTTCCGATAAGCAATTTCAATGGGAGAAGCCAAATTTGCTTAGTAACCAAACGGTTCACTTAAGAACTGCAATAATTCACTTATGAATCAAGGTAAAAAGCTTGTAAAATTGATTATGACTCACTTAACAACCACCTTACGGAAATTCTGGAGTATTCTGAATTCAGAATTTAGTATTCTGAAATGATACATTCTTGGTAAAGGAAAGGAAATCCCAATTGTGGTCATAAGTTGAGACCTACCTGTATTCAGTGGTGGGTTACCCCCAGCTTGGACCGGTTCTATAGAACCGGTAGTAAAACCGGAAGGAGGCTCCACCCACGGACCTGAATGTCATCAAAAGTGATCGGCGCATGTGCAGAAAAGCGCACGTGTGCACGAGCGGAGCCAGCGCACATGCACGGGCACAATGCAAACCGGTAGTAAAGATAAGTAGAACCCACCCCTGCCTGTATTCATATTTTAGATCATCAGCCTTCTGTGGTGGTGCAGTGGGGAGCCATGGATATAATGCAGTATTGCATGACTAACTCTGTCCTCGGCCAGCAGTTCGATTCTCACCAGCTCAAGGTTGACTCAGCCTTCCATCTCTCCGAGGTCAATAAAATGAATGCCCAGATTGTTGGGGGCAATATGCTAACATTTGTAAACCAGTCAAGAGAGTGCTGTAAACCACTATGGAGCAGTATATAAGTCTAAGTGCTATTGCTATTAGAACTGTCATAATAGGGTGTTCCACAGACATACAGTAAATACACATAAATGACAAAATATTCAGGCTATCTGCGGGATTCCTGCATATATCTATTCATGTGCTCCTATTTCATGAAATAATGTTTGGCTAGAAATAACATTTTGGAGCCAGGGTCAGTATGAAGATTTTAAGCTAGGCTATATCCAGAACGAGTCAATTGAATTTAAAATGTGCTGGTAAATGACACAATTGTAGTAATAATACTGTACTGCATGAGATAGGCCAACAGCCCTGGCCTGCCAAGTAATTTTGCTAACTGAAACTGAGTTAAAATATTACTCCATCAGATTTGGCTCAACTAATCTGCCCTATTCAAGCATTAATTCTGCCTTCATCTGTCCCCTCTAATCAGGCTGCTGTCTAAAACAAGCTAATCTGCACAAGCATTTTATCCCATAATTATGATTTCTGACATACTCAGAAACTATATATGGCATATATTGCATTTTCTTTCAATAGTTTGTATTTCCCAGACTCCTTTTTTTATGGCTCTGGTGAACCACCACTGGTCTTCTGCATTACTAATTCAAATGTAGCATTATAGCTGTTACTTATTCGAATGGCTTTAAAGACCACCTGTCAGGATGGGTGGTAAAATGCAGATTACCTGAAAGTGAATTGACAATTGCTAGAACATCTTTGGAAAGCCACAGAAATTGTGATCTGATGAAAGAGAAACTAAGCAGCAAAAAAGAAACAAAGGAAAATATGTTACCTAGCAGAACTAGGGGCAAACATGGGTTGATTTCCAAAAATAAGATTGGCATTCTACTGCAGGCATGGGGTTAATGGATGAATTTCTGGCAGAAAACTAATGATTTATTCTTAAAAAATTGTTCACTGTGCCTATATAGAAAAGCCCTAAACATTAAGAGACAGCTTAATGTTTAAATAAACCAAATATGGCAGCAATTGGGATCTACAAATGCATTATTTTTTAGATAATCCCCTTTCAGTGACTAAAATTATGACCATCAACTCAGTTGTTAAGTCATTAAGTGAAACCCTGGTTATGCTCATGATCTTACTTCAGCTTTCCTTTGCTTTATAAACCTGCAAAGATAAATGCGAAGATTGGTCACAAAGGTATTTTTTCATCACCATTGTAACTGTAAATGGACAGTAAATGAGGCAGACACTAAATGAAGACTACCAATATAGGTATGCAATATTTAAGAAAAGTCACGTGACTTTCCTTAGATGCTACATTTCCTCCATTTACAGTGATAGTTACTGGAGTGTGCACTCAGATCCTTCATGAAGTGTTGCATTTATTATACTTAGTTGGATTTAAAAGATATACTGACTGCACAGTACTTTTAATTTTAAAATGTTACAGGTAGTTTCTGAATAGGCTAGGAATACAAGCGCTATATAAGTGTATTTGTGCAATCTTATATCTATCTATTCTTAGAGAAGTCACATTGAATTCAGTGAAGTTCACTTCTAGGTCAGGTTTTCAGAATTAATTATCACCGAAGTAGCTTCTCTATTTTAAAAATAAAACTATAAAGACACATTTTTTTGTTTGTGCTTCGAAAAATAAATACAAGCTCGTTTTTATTTGCATTTTAAACAGTCTATGAATTTAGGCAGTGGCCTACTTTGAAAAAAATGAGTGGGTTAGAATTCATACCTGAAAAACATAATGAGAAAGCTAAGCAGTTCTTTTCTTGTAATTGGCCCCTGTTAATTAGGAAATGATTTTTTTTTCTAATGAAGGAAAAGGAAGAAATTGAAGCAAGCATTCTTTTTCAGCTGAAGTACCTTTATTTCAGTCCAACAGAATAAAGTATACAAAAAAATGAGAACCTATTTTGTGTCGAGCTTAATCTGGAACACTCCAGTATAGTAGAATAAAACCATTTCAACCATAGGAAACAATTGGATTTTATTATGAAGTACCTACTGCCATATTTTGTACCTTAGGTTCATTAAATTAGCAGGGAGGGGGCAGTTCATACTGGCTGTTATTTATGTTGTCAGATGGAAAAGGAAACTTTAAAGAAAACTTTGATAGAAGCAATGGAAGCAATTTTTGGCTTAAGCAGGATTTAAGCTGGATATACTAATTGTAGAAGAACCTGAGAAGATTACTATGTGCACTCATCGATTAACACCAGCCATATCTCAGCAGGAAAAAATAAATAGGTCTACACAGCAAAGCAGGAGAGAGGAAGACATCTCTTTGGCTTCTTCACAACGTAATTTTCCTTCCACCTCTCAACTGCTTTTCAAGCTGTCCATGGATCTAGTGCTGTTTTATCTTGGTTACAATTTTTTTTTGAGATATAAAATGCAAAGAAAAATAATGGGAAAACAGGGGACAAAAAAAGGAAGAAGAAAAAGTGTAGGGTAATAGAAGGAAAGAAAAGCATTTGACTGCCAGCTCTTTTTAGAACAGTAGAATAAAGTAATAACACAACCATAAGTTTTTACTTTTACATAGTAATATATGCTAACCATTTCTTTAACCACAAACATACATAATCTGCAAAACGCAAAATCAAAGTTTCATTTTTTCCCACCCCAGGCACAAAGTCCAGAAGGGGTTTCCAGATCTAGTGCTCTTTTAGAATAACATTAAAACAAATGTTGCAAAGCAGCTGAATTATCAGCTGACAATCAGTCTCCCTTTCACTGCAGCTATGCACCATACCTATGTCAAACCAAAGGAAGTTTTGTCAAATAGCTAAATCTGCTGATCTAGCTATCTGCCAGAACTAATCTTTTACCTCAGTCTCAATGCCAGCTGATCTTATAGAGAGGATTATTGGCTGATATTTGGAAGTGGAGAAGGGAGGGAGGAAATAATGCTTGGAGAATCCACCAGCCTGTAATTTATGCAAAGGTGATGTGATGACTTTCCCTTTTACCTACAAGGATCCAGCTGAAGTAGAATAGTTGAAATTTCTACAATCCAGCATGACTCCCTCTCGGTGGCTAACCTTTTGCTAGAGATCTGAAGGAGAAAGCTGGCTGAAATACTGGCTAAAACAAATATTTGAAGGCAAGTTCCTAGCTCAGTTCACCCTGAATGGAAAAAAAAACACCCAAAGAATATTGTAGACTCTCAATCCATGACTTATGCTGGGTTTAGTAAATCTGCAGATAAAATAAGCAATTAGTTGATTGTTTTACAATGTTAGGACTGAAATGAAACCATCATTTCATCATTATCACGTCCTTATCAGTGCTCCTTCCTTATTACCAAATATGCTTACAATAGTTTGTCAGATACACACCAAAGGATATTTACTTAGTTGTGATTTGATGGCCTATTCCTGAAGATCATGGAAAAGAGAGTTTACAGCATTCATTATCAAGAACACTTCTGCCTGTGTTTAGACAGAGAGGTTGAGTCATTCACAAATGTTCTTTTGAGGTGTTCCTGGATCATACCTCATGTCTTGTGTCAATCTTCCCATTTATGAGAAGATGGTCAGACTAGTGTCAGTCAGAAATTGTGCTTCTAAGCAAACAGTCTAGAGACAATTTTATGAAATTTACAAAATGGTATGCCTCAGCAATCATTTGTTCTGTCTGACTTGACAGGTCCATAATCATCATCATCATCATCATCTCCTCCTCCTCCTTTTCCCGTCATTTTTTCATCATACATTGTCACAATGTTGATATCAAAAGCTGTAACTTCAATGGATTTGATCTTTTGTTATGCAGTTGTAATCGGCACCAAGGTATTTTTAGAATCCATCTATAAAATTATTGTTATTGTTATTGTTATTATTACTATTATTATTATTATTATTACAGTATACACAGCAAACAAGATAACTATGCTGGATTTCGTATCACAGATCACTAGTCAAACACTTCCCAAGCGTTTAGGACTGCGTGATATATCGGCGAATTATGCGAGCAGATCCCAGTAAGGTGGCCTTCTGCAGCTGACCAATGGTGATCTTGTTAGCGCCAATTGTTTTTAAGTGCTTGCCACAACTTCCCCAGATTTCATTCCTTCAGGTCATGGGTCCCAGATTTGAAATGCATTCTGCAAGCCCATTTGAGATACACTGGTTCAAAATTTTGAGGTACACTGGTTCAAAATTTTGAGGTACACTGGTTCAAAAATACACTGGCTGGGGGATTCTGGGACTTAAAGTTGCCAAGGTTGGAGACCCCTGCTCTATGATACACTGTTTCATCATTAAGAGCCATGACAAGTAGAGTTTTAGAAGTGTATATGTTCATACTTCACTTTTAGATGGAAAAAAACAATACAAAATTTTTCTTTTATTGTGTATGCGATAAAAGAACAAATCTCTCTTTTTCTGAACAAATGCTGTATAATCTCCATCTTGCCAAAGTTTTAATTTACCTAAGTATGCCTGGGATTTTGCCATTCTAAAAATCCACTAGATATTGAAATTAGCATTTTAATTAATTAACAATGAGAAAAATCCTGAAGAAAGTAGGGAAGACGCTTTCTGCCAGTCAACAAGAAATAATGATGTCTCATAATGAAGGCCAACAGGTGCCAATATTTTATGTTGTCACGAACAACTGAAAACATAAAACTGTGGCACTCTTCTATCTTGCTACAATATCAGCTTCCATTACCTGGATCTGGCAGTAAATCCTAGTCTTCTCATCTCATGCAACTTAAACTTGGCTGCTAGGCTTAGACTCACTTGAATTCTCTCTAATACATGGCATAATATGGTTTAATTAGAATGAAACTAGACCAAGCAGTTAATTGCCTTCTGTTAGCCTGAGGTGGGGAGTTCTCCACTTATATCCATACAAGTTCTAACCCTTGCTGCTGCTTCTCCATTTTTCTATGTTTTAATGGATTCTTGAGTGCCTTCATGGTCTTTGAAGCTGAGCTGTTGGTGGTTGACTTAGTTGACAACTGGGATCCAAATTTTGGTCACCATGATATAAAAAAGAAGTTGAGGCTCTAGAAAGAGTGCAGAGAAAAGCAACAAAGATGGGTTGCAGGAATTGGGTATGTCTAGTTTAATGAAAAGAAGGACTAGACATAATGTGATAGCAGTGTTATCACCTGTGATAGCAGCAAGTTGAAGATGCTCCAAAACTGGAGGTTTTTAAGAAGAAATTGGACGACCATTTGTCTGAAATAGTATAGGGTTTCCTGCTTGAGCATGGTGTTGGTCTAGAATGGGGGTGTCAAACTCAAGGCCTGAGATTCGGCCCGTGGGGTGCTTAGATCTGGTCTGAGGGGGCACCCTGGAAACAGCAAAGGACTGGCCCATGGTGCCTCTGCCAGCGAAAACAAAGGTTGTGAGGATTGCAGGCGGCTCTCCCAAGCTCTGTTTTCGCTGGCAGAGGCAGGAGGCTGTCGCAGGTGAAAATAGAGCTTGGGAGCCCACTTTTGTTGGCAGAGAGCTTGGGCCTCCACAGGCGTCCCTGACACGAGTGATGTTGAGTTGGCCATGCCCACCCTGGCCACGCCCATCCCGGCCCTCTGAGGTCAAATACAACTCTGATGCAGCTCTCAATGAAACTGAGTTTGACACCTCTGGTCCAGAAGACCTCGAAGGTTGCTTCCAGCTCTGTTATTCTGTTATCCACCTTCTTTCACTCTCCCACCCAGAGCATTGTTCAGACACCCGATATCACTGTCCCAACTTAAAAGTGATCAGACATTCCCAGTTAACCCAGAGCTGATCATCATTAATAATACTTATTTTGAAATACAAATACCTGTTCAAAGCTTATTATAAATATTGTTATTCACTGTTATTAATTAGAACTAAGATAAATATTTTTTTTTAATTTCACAGTGTATATTTTCTATTACTTATTTGGTGTGCTACACTGCATCAGTAAGCATGTATAATGATAGAGAATCTGATCATTCATTCATTCATTCACTCATTATCAGCCCAAATAGTTCCCAAACAGCATCTTTGAAATGTATGGCCTTCTACTTCTAGAATTCTGAGCAATGATCACTCTGGCTGGGAAATTCTTAAAACCCACAAATTGCTGAGGTTTGGGAAACATTAGACTAAATCAATCCATTGCAAGCTTCTTCAGCTGCTTCCAACTGCTTTGATATTTTTTGTGTGTGTTTAACATCCAAGTTTTCCAATCTTATGTCACCACAGATAGTATACTTATTGAACTATTTCCTATATAAATAACCCTCTTTTTGGCACAGAAATCAGCTAGACAACTTGGGCCAGTCAATCAGATTCTCAGTCCCGGACAGGGAAGTTGAAAAACAACTATTTAACAATCCTCACTGGATCAATGTGGTAGATTACCCCAACCTTAATGAAGGGGCTTTTATCCTGCAGTAATTCATTCAAGTTGATTTTATATAAATAGACATAGATATTGGATATAGATAAACTCTCCAATCTAGATACTCTTCTTTTTGGGAAAGTTCAAATAATAATCCTATGTTAATAATGTCAATATCTCCCTTTCTCTTACTAGTAAATCAGTGTCAAGGATGTACAGTATAGTGTTCCTGACATTGGAAAACCTTCATAGTGCTGATTCAGAGATGAAGAAGATTTTGCAAGGTGTTAACCTGTTAACTTTCTTCCACTGGCCTCTTGCATAGCATGAGGCCATGTATGGACCTCAAATCTGCTGCAACAGCATCTAATTCCACTCTTAATTTTAAACCTAATCATGCATTCATCTTAGGTGATGGAATAGGGAAGCAAGTGTACTAAGTCCCTACGTCCATCACTGCCATACAAATTGAAGGTGACTTTTGGTCATAGAAATATTTATATATTAATTGTACTATTCTAAACCATGCTGACCACCTTATGAGAAGGAAGGACTCACTGGGGAAGAGCCTAACGTTGGGAACAATTGAAGGCAAAAGAAGAATGGGATGACAGAGAATGAGGTGGCTGGATGGAGTCACTGAAGCAGTCGGTGTGAGCTTAAATGGACTCCAGAGGATGGTAGAGGACAGAAAGGCCTGGAGGAACGTTGTCCATGGGGTAGCGATGGGTCGGACATGACTTCGTGGCTAACAACAACAAAACCATGCTGAGAGCTTTTTCAAGGAGCCCAGACTTCTTCCCAGCAAATAACCCCCCCTCCCTATTCTAAGAAAGATATGAATAGTAATGGTGAAAATAGAACTCTTCTGGAATTTGCCCTATTTCTGGTTTTAATCGTAATAAGCACATCTGGCATAAAAAGAAACTTTTCAGATGAAGATGTCATTAAATAAAAAAAATAAATCTGTTTTAAGTTTTTATTTTTTAATAAAAGTATTTGATATTTTTAAAAATCTCTCTTACAATTGCTTGACTCTGTCTTGACATTTTGACCTTTCAAAATTATGCATTAATGTGGGGATAATTAGAATGATTCATACTGTTCACAGATGCCATAGCCTTTGTGACTGTCCAAATTAGTTTCTCTCTCTCTCTCTTTCTCTCTCTCTCTCTCTCTCTCTCCCCTGTGTGCCTGTCTTCCTTTCTTCCTTCCTCCTTCTTCCTTCCTACCTTTCTATTTTCCTTCCCTTTTTTCTTGATAGTCATTTGAGTGAGGTATTGACAGGTGTGCTGTAATGCTTTTAAATTCTCATATTTTCTCTTTATACTTTATGAACATTGTTTCATAGATCTTACACTAATCACTTGGTTCTATTTTTCACATGCTTTCATAAATTAGCTGTAAAACCAACACTATAATGTTTTTATCATTCCAATTTTGGACCTCACCCAAATATTATTCTGTTTTTACAAAGTGTATGAAATACATGCTCATTTGGCAACAAGATTGCCAAAAGATTTATCCTGTGCCTTATGAACAAGAGCTCATCCATTAACTTTCAGCAACTCCTTTAAGGAGCACATTTGTTGTACAAAATATGCTTGATACAAGAAAACACCTGAAGTCAGGGAACTTATGAACAGTGCTCCTTTTGACAAACTGTACTTTCAAAATAGAGTATTTGACCTCTGTGGGATTATCTTCATAGCTGGAAATAGCTTTCTTGAAAAACCTTCATAGCTTTCTTGAAGTCTGGTAGACTATAAACCACTGTTGACCAAACAAAATCATGTTGGATCAACAAGGGTACACCCAATAAGATTACAGTAAATCCTCCATGGAAATCCCAAAGTTCAAAATACCAAGAATTATATTATGTTGAATTTTAAGTGAATCCAAAACATATTGTTACATGAAGAATAAAAAAAGCCCTTAGGAATTTCTTTCCAGGAGTTGGAACCTGATGGGCTCAAGGTTGACTCAGCCTTCCATCCTTTCGAGGTCGGTAAAATGAGGACTCAGATTGTTGGGGGCAATATGCTGACTTTGTAAAACACTTAGAAAGTGCTTTAAAGCACTATGAAGTGGCATATAAGTCTAAGTGCTATTGCTATTAATCATTCAATCATCTAAAATGGCTCAAGTATTCTTTCATAGCCTAAATCTGTGACACCTAAATCTGTACTTGATGTTTGAAAACATGAAACTCTACTAAACTGTTGCTGTGGTTGGCAAATCACAAGTTTCAATTTCTATTCCAGTGGGTAGTTTCTAAAGTTAAAGCAACATTTATGATATTAGGAAGACATTAGGAAGAAACATTTTATGTTATTTGAGAGTGGACTCCAACATATGGAAAGACTACTGAAGCAGCTTGTATAACTCAGTAGAAGAAGATTTATTGGATAAAATAGAATATTTCTAGCTCAGGGTTGAACTGTGGGGTCTTTGGTGCTCTCTGAGCTTGGTGGGGTTTTTGCAGCCATTTCATTATGAAACTACATAACAGCAGCAATGATGATGTTACCTAGTTTGGTAATGAAATGTCTGCAAGAAAAACACCAAGCTCAGAGAGCATCAAGGACCCCACAGAAGATTTATTGATGGGAAATACATATGTAGCTCCTATGTCCTACCACGCCTCCATTACATTTCTGCCTGTCTAGAGAACAGAGATGGGAAGGAAGATTGTGTATATTAGTAATCACATAAACAAAGAGTAAGTAGACTGAGAGATAAAGAGAAATACTGGGGAATTTGTAACCATGTATACCTCATTGGACCTTGTCAGTAAGATTATGTGATTCTGAGAAACAGTACGACTGAAGTACATTTTCAACAGAAACCAAATTCCTCTGCTTCTGAACCAATGTTTAAGATATGAAACACATATAAAGGCAAGTTTATGATATGACATCACACATTTCTGCCAGTAAATCTATTTTAGCTATATGAAGTCAAAAGTCTCTGGAAACTAAACCAACATTTATGATATGAAATTAGAATGCTACCACTAAACCAGTGTCACCCCTGTGAGCTAACATTGTGTTTGCAGTTTGAAATCATAAGTCCCAGAGAGCTAAACAAACTAGTGCCTTGAAATCACAAGTCTATGCTACCAAGTCAGTATTTTAAAAACTCTACACCTTTGAAATGCCCACTCAAATGTCAAATCATGGCTTCTTGTGGACAGCAGCATCTTAGATACTTGCTGGGCCCACCTCTCCAACATGCTATGGCAATTTCAGTCTGACCTAAGCATAGTACATAAAATTATCTATCACAATGTCCTACCTGTCAATGACTACTTCAGCTTCAATCACAACAATACACAAGCAAATAATAGATACAAACTCAAGGTAAACCGCTCCAAACCCGATTGCAGAAAATATGATTTCAGTAACAGAGTGGTCAATGCACTACCTGACTCTGTAGTTTCTTCCCCAAACCCCCAAAACTTTAAGCTTAAGCTGTCTACTGTTGACCTCACCCCATTCCTAAGAGGTCTGTAAGGGGCATGCATAAGAGCACCTGCATGCCTACTGTCCCTGTCCTAATATTCCTTTTTTACCTACTCTTTTCATGTATCCAAATTATGTTTATACTTTTACCTGTTATCTTATATATGATTGACAAAATAAATAAAATAAAAAATAAAAAAATAAATAAAATGTGACACTATTCTTGAGATTACTGTGAGAAACTCTGACCTTCTGGCTACTTGGTATCATTTGCCCTGCTGTCATTGGCCTCTGGCACTCCAGTCCAAATGTTTGGGGTATTTCTTCCTTCCCCTTTCACTTTACAAGGTGTAATATAACAAAATGAATGGCAATCCAAATATGCAATTACCCCATGCCTCCTACTGTTTCAACTAGATTTGTCTTTTTCTTTACTTCTACCAGTTGAAAAGCAATTTAAAATTGGAGGCAAATGAGCAGAAGGAAAGGAGATCTAGATGTGTGCCTCCAAACTTTTCTTTACAGTTGTGTAGACTGGCAATGTTACTCTTCCAGAAATAAGTGAAATGCTAACATCAGCATTGAATTGCTCCTGGTAGCAGTTTCTTATGGGCTGATGGGTTTTGAATGGGTTGATGGATGGTTCTTTCAACTTAAAAGAGCATCTTAAAAATGTTCATTGTTTATTCATGGCTTCCTGTCCTTTACAGTCTCTACTGTGAAACATTTATCAATAGGTTCCTGAAAATGGAAAAAAATAAGGCTGGTTTTTACATATTACAATTAGCAAGCAAGAGGCTTTTCTAAAAAAAAGATTACAGTTATGCAGCATCAAGGTTGACAGATGCAGCTTTTTTTTGTACTGATTTACAGTATTGTATTTTAATCTTTTGGTGATAGCTTGTAATGTTTCCAAAAATAAGTAAGAGGAAGGAAACAATGGTGTAGATAAAGGGAGAAAAGTCAGAATGACTGTAAAAAATCTGTGTTGATATGTTTTTGGAAGTAACATGCTTATTATGCTTATTAAAAAAAACCACATACAGAATAGAATAGAATAGAATAGAATAGAATAGAATAGAATAGAATAGAATAGAATTCTTTATTGGCCAAGTGTGATTGGACACACAAGGAATTTGTCTTTGGTGCATATGCTCTCAGTGTACATAAAAAGAAAAAAATATATGTTCATCAAGAATCATAAGATACAACACTTAGTAATAGCCATAGGTTATTAAATAAGCAATCAAATCACACTAGGAAACAAATCAACAGTATCAATTGTAGAGATACAAGCAACAAGTCATAAGTGGGAGGAGATAGGTAATAGGAAGGATAAGAAGAAGAAGAAGAATACAATCTTAGTAAATAGTTTGACAGTGTTGTGGGAATTAGTTGCTTAGCAGAGTGATGGCATTCAGGGGGAAAAATACACATAGAGATGCCAGCTTAATATGAACGCAAAACATGCAAATGCTGTATAAAGATATTGGCTAGTAATGTGGTCTGTGTGAGAAATAAATGTTTCTCAATACAGATCGCTTTACTATATGGAAGTGAGATTAAGATGTATCAGGAAAAGTATAAAAGTAAATTGACCTCAATGGTTCTGGGTACTTAAGAACTTTGTGTGTGCAGAAGCAACTAGGAAAAATCAACTGGACAGATGTTATGAGATATGTCATTTAACTATATCAACTCTAATTTGTTGCTTTTCAGATCTACTATACCTATAGACTACTGTAACCGATTAGGATTTACAGTTTGTACAGGCTTCATAAAATATTTGGATTTAAATCTCTCTTGAAACTTATCACAATTTTAAAAATTAAATATATCCAAATACATAGATGATACTTTTAGTATCTCCGTGGTTAAACTTTAGAACTTCGTGGTTAAGCTTCCATTACACTTTTGAGGCATGATTAATATTATCAAAATAAATATTACATTGAGATTAATATACATTTTAAGAAAGATGTCCCTAATAGATATTTTACACATCTAGATTAGTTAATGATAAATCTTTATGGTGGGTTATAACCTTGGCCAAATTGAAATTACTCTATAATGATGGTAGCTTCATTCTACCAGATTTTAAAACTATATTATTGGGTTTTAAAACTATGTAATCATCTATGTTGTTTAGGAATGAGAACTTTTATGAATATTTTCCTCTGTAGGTCTATTTAGACAACAAACAGGTAACAGCTTTGAAATCTTGGCAAGTTTTAGCATCCAGGTATATTAAACAAGGATCTTTGTTCCAGCTTTGAACAGTCATAATATTTTGATCCCAATTCTCTTGAAAAAATCACATTGTGACATAACCCAAATTTCAAAATAGTGGAGAAGATGCTTCAATGGAATCTTGAACAAATAAAGGATCAACATCTTAATCGGTTTATTTCTAATAGTTGTTTTAAAGTCTTGGAGAGCTTGCATCTTAAATATGATTTACTTACAATATTAGCCTAGCAAAATATACAGTTCAAACCTGTATTAATTAAACTGTATGACCTAGAACAGTGATGGCTAACCTTTTTGCCATCACGTGCCAGGAGCGCGTGCCATTTGCCAACTTCCAGTGGGATCAGAAGGTCCATTTTTTGCTGTCCCTAGCCTCCAGGGCCTTTCTAGGAGTCGGGGAGGGGTGGTCAAAAACAGCCTTCCCCTCCCCCCAGAGGTTCTCCGGATGCCAGAAATGGCCCATTTGCTAACTTCCAGTCCCAACTGTTTTCCTATTTCTGGTGGGCCTAGAAGGCCCAAAAATCAGTTGGCCGGCACGCACATATGCACCAGAGCTGAGCTCGCATGCCCATTGATATGGCTACACTTGCCACCTGTGGAACGCTTGCCATAGGTTCGCCATCATGGTCCTAGATGTTCTAGCAGCCTCTGAGACACTACCGATTTTATGGCCTTTAAGAGTTGTAGCACTTGAATGGAAATCAATCATTTAATTTAAAGAGAAACTATTACTAATATATCTAACTTGTACAATGAAGAATTGGAATATCCATTTTTGAAGAATTATTGGATGTTTATTAAAAAACATAAAATATACTTCTTATAATTTATAAAATGAATTAATCAGAAAATATTATTTCATGTTTATTAGTTCCTACAATGAATGAATAGACATTAGAATCTTTTAAGGCAATTTGAAGGTTCTTTAACTCATATCTGATTTTGTTCAGTTATATACATGTTTGACTTCAGATCACTACATATATAAACACAATATTGTCAAGAAATATTGTAGTTAAGGATCTTAATGTGATGTTGAACTATATTCCAAAAACATGAAATTTGTCATTGCATGAAGAACACTAGATTTCTCATGCTTCAGGTTTATTTATTTATTTATTTATTTTATTATTCGAATTTATATACCGCCCTATCTCCCAAAGGACTCAGGGCGGTTTACAGGCATATAAAACATCAATATCAATATACAAATTAAAATAATCCTTAAAAAACTTATTCTAGCGCCCGAATTATTAAAAATAGAAATATAAATATCAAATATAAATATTAAAATCAATTTAAAACCCCTCTAAATTTAAAAATCTAAGCCAGTCCTGCACAGATGAATAAATGTGTCTTGAGCTCATGACGGAAGGTTCAAGGTCAGGAAGTTGACGGAGTCCTGGGGAGTTCGCTCCAGAGGGTGGGAGCCCCACAGAGAAGGCCCTTCCTGGGCGCCGCCAACCGACACTGCCTAGCTGACGGCACCCTGAGGAGTCCCTCTGTGAGAGCGCACGGGTCGGTGAGAGGTATCTGGTCGCAGTAGGCGGTCCCGTAGATAACCCGCCCTATGCCATGGAGCGCTTTGAAGGTGGTCACCAAAACCTTGAAGCGCACCCGAAGGCCACAGGTAGCCAGTGCAGCCTGCGCAGGATGGGTGTTATGCGGAGCCACGAGGGCTCCTCTATCACCCGCAGCCGCATTCTGAACTAACTGCAGCCTCCGGATGCCCTTCAAGGAAGCCCCATGTAGAGAGCGTTGCAGTAATCCAGGCGAGACGTCACAAGGGCGTGAGTGACCGTGCAAAGGGCCTCCCGGTCCAGAAAGGCGCAACTGGCGCACCAGGCGAACCTGGTAGAACGCTCTCCTGGAGACGGCCGTCAAATGATCTTCTAGAGACAGCCGCTCATCCAGGAGGACGCTGTTGCGCACCCTCTCCATCGGGGCCAATGACTCACCACCGATGGTCAGCCGCGGATTTAGCTGACTGTACCGGGATGCCGCATCCACAGCCACTCTGTCTTGGAGGGATTGAGCTTGAGCCTGTTTCTCCCCATCCAGACCCGTCGGCCTCCAGGCACCGGGACAGCACTTGATAACCGTTGGGGTGGTCCGTGGAAAAGTACAGCTGGGTGTCATCCGCGACAGCTGGTACCTCACACGAACCCACTGATGATCTCACCCAGCGGCTTCATGTAGATGTTGAACAGAAGGCGAGAGGATCGATCCCTGCGGCACCCCACAAGTGAGGGGCCTCGGGCCGACCTCTGCCCCTGTCAACATCGACTGCGACCGGTCGGAGAGATAGGAGGAGAACCACCGTAAACGGTGCCTCCCACTCCCAATCCTCCAACCGCGCAGCAGGATACCATGGTCGATGGTATCGAAAGCCGCTGAGAGGTCTAATAGGACCAGGGCAGAGGAACAACCCCTATCCCTGGCCCTCCAGAGATCATCCACCAACGCGACCAAAGCCGTCTCCGTGCTGTAACCGGGCCGGAAACCGGACTGGAACGGGTCTAGATAGACAGTTTCATCCAGGTGTAAGGGAAACTGATATGCCACCATACTCTCAACAACCTTCGCCGCGAAGCGAAGGTTGGAGACCGGACGATAATTACCTAAAACAGCCGGGTCCAGGGAAGGCTTCTTGAGGAGGGGCCTCACCACCGCCTCTTTCAAGGCGGCCGGAAAGACACCCTCCACCAAAGAAGCGCTCGTAATCGCCTGGAGCCAGCCTCGGGTCACCTCCTGCGTGGCCAGCACCAACCAGGAGGGGCACGGGTCCAGTAAACATGTGGTTCTGCAGATGGTTCCTTAACATAATTAGACATACCTGTCTAATTTTAAATCTTTTGAAAGATTTCCATGTTAAAAAGGAATAAAATTAAATAATATGTTTCTTCCTGGTCGAGATTTAATGAAAATGCTAAGGATTGAATTAACTTTAAATTGCTTTTTATAATTATCGAATGGATCTCCCCCTTTTTTTCTGTTAGGTTTTTTTGTATGTTTAGTTTATTTTAATAATTGTAATATATCTTATGTTTCCTATATTATTATATAATCCCTATTGAGCGATGAACTTGTGTTTTGTACATTTTAAATAAACATTCTGAAATGCTGTACTTATGTCTGTACTTTTCATACTTTCATACTTATTATACTTAAGACATTTATTTAAGTATAATAATGTAAACATTAGGTTTGCTTCCTTCTCTTTCTCTAGCCGATCCTTCAATGTTAAATATCAACCACTGGTTATTATTGTTTCCTAAAACCTGAGTGATCTCCTTTCCCATCAGTGACATTGCTACAATTGCCACCAAGTCTCTAGGTCCTTCCAGGTCCCATTGCTATGACCCAATTCCTCTACCAGGTTTTCCTCCACCAGCCATAAATGCTTGTATATTGTAAAACTTCTTTTACAGTCTAATCTGCTGCAAATGTTGCCCTCAATCGCTGCTAAGTGTGAACAACGACAGGTTAACCAGCCTTTCTCGGTCTGAGGATGTATGTCGAATGCCTTTTTGGTTTTGAAGGAAAAAAAGAAAAGAATGGTCTATAGCAGCGGCTGCCAATCTGTGGTCCATGGTGGTCCGTGAGAAAATTTTGGTGTTCTGCAGAAAATTATTTGCATTTTTTATATTGCACTAAACACTATTTATCTTTTTTAAAAAATTCATATTAGTGGTCTGTGGGATTTAAAATTATGAATTTAGTGGTCCATGAGGTCTGAAAGGTTGGCGACCCCTGGTCTATGGAAGAATGTCTCCATAGTAGCATCTTGAGGAAAAACAGGATTTCCCTCCTTTTTTCCTGAGGTAATTGAGATAAATGTGCATCAGAGTGCTACAGGCCTAGTGACGGAGCACATTGTTTCTAAATTATGAGTGCTATATTTGCATTATAACAACTTTCAGTTTAATATGACATGTTTCTAAGATAGTCCTTGGTTCCTTTCCTTGTTCAGTTTGCGGTTACCTCATTAAATTCCCGGTATTATTTGAAAGCCAGGCCGCAGATGCTCTCATTAAGGTGTGCTTTGTGATCATTGCAACGGAGTGTAATTGTTGCTTTATTTATGAAAAGGTTAACGTATCCTGGAGGTGCTGTTAAAGAATTATTCACATACACAATCATGCCAGCAGAGTGATAGCCATTATTAGCCATTCGTCATTCCCCATTCTGTTTTAGAAGTTCCGTTCGATTGCTTGGGGAATTGTCATGCATGGAGACTAGTGGGTTTCTGGGCATTTAAATATGAAAATATATGCACTCTGTATTTACTGACTGGCATTCATGATGCATGTCTACTGATTGGCAATTACAGCATATTGTATTTAGGACTGGCTCTCAGATTACATTGTCCATATGAATAATATAAAAATCAGATGTTGTCCTAAACAGTGCCCTGGCTTGCATATGTATCATATTAACTGAAGTAAATTGAATCAATCATAGTTGGCTGGATTGTCTGAAATGAGCTTTAAACCACGATTTACAAACTTCAATAGCCAAATCCATACAATAAGCTAAACCAAAGTCAGATACACCATATTATGGCCTCACAGTTGAGGCGGGAACTCAACTATTGTATAAAAATATACTTCCATTTTTTTCCAAGACCAAAAAAAAATTTGTATCTTCATTTTTATATATAAGCCATGAAAATTTATGAATCTGCAGCATATGGGAACAGAAACCATTCTTTCCTTTCATGAGATTTCCAAACCTTTGTCCTCAATCTATATTTGCTTTTGAGGTACCATTTTTTTCTAACAGTGGGACAGTTTGATGTAAGTTTCTCAGAGAGAACCTCAACTGGCATCAAATAAGCAGAACACTTGATCTCTCCATAGTAGAAATCCAATCAAATGATTCAGCTCTTATATATAGTAAAATAATTCATCACAGAAAATACTTTATGCATTCTTCTGATAGTTCTGCATGGAGCTAGAAACCATAGCATCAGAGGTGGTATTTAGCCAGTTCGGAACAGTTTGGGCGGACCGGTAGCAGAAATTTTAACTCGTTTGCTGAACTGGCAAATACCACCTCTGGCTGGCCCCACCCACATCTGCCCACTCACCACTCGCCAGGCCCACTCACTTTGCCATGAGTGACGTGGAGTTGGTCATGTCCACTCAGTCACATGACACCCACCAAACCACGCCCACCAAGCCACACCGACAGAATCGGCAGTAGAAAAATTTGAATCCCACCACTGCATAGCATGATATTATTTTTTTCTCACCAATCTAAGTAAGATTGTATCCAAAGATATAGAAGCTTCAGAGGGCAATTTTAGACAGACATGAGGATATCATACAGAGGTGGGTTTCAACAGGTTCTGACCAGTTCTGGAGAACTGGTAGTAGAAGTTTTGAGTAGTTCAGAGAACCGGTAAATACCAGCTCTGACTGGCCCCGCCCCCACCATTCTCTGCCTGCCAAGTCCCAGCTGATTGGTAGGAAATGGGGATTTTGCAATATCCTTCCCCTGTCACACCTACCAAGTCACACCATGCCCACCAAGCCACGCCCACAGAACCGGTAGTAAAAAAATTTGAATCCCACCACTGCATAGCATGATATTATTTTTTTCTCACCAATCTAAGTAAGATTGTATCCAAAGATATAGAAGCTTCAGAGGGCAATTTTAGACAGACATGAGGATATCATACAGAGGTGGGTTTCAACAGGTTCTGACCAGTTCTGGAGAACTGGTAGTAGAAGTTTTGAGTAGTTCAGAGAACCGGTAAATACCAGCTCTGACTGGCCCCGCCCCCACCATTCTCTGCCTGCCAAGTCCCAGCTGATTGGTAGGAAATGGGGATTTTGCAATATCCTTCCCCTGTCACACCTACCAAGTCACACCATGCCCACCAAGCCACGCCCACAGAACCGGTAGTAAAAAAATTTGAATCCCACCACTGGAATCCGCAAAGAAGGAGGGATTGTGGACCCATCTGAATGAGACAGGAACCTGATTTTAAGTTGGCAAAAGAGTCCAAAGTTGATCATGAAGTAATTATACCCAAATCAAGAATTAATGGACTGCAACAGAGGCCTAGCTATGCTCTCCCTTTAGGATTATAGAACAGTGGGGAGGGAATGGAGATTTTACAGTATCCTTCCCCTGCCATGCCCCCCAAGCCACACCCTCAAGCCACACCACACCCACCAAGCCACACCCACAGAACTGGTAGTAAAAAAAATTGAAACCCACCACTGATATCATGGATAACTAAAATATGTCACCTGGTTTTCAGTTCTTATGATTAGTTTTCTTCAGGATCCCTGAAGACCAGTTCCATCATTGATCTAAATTTTTCCCACACTGAAAAATAATCAGTCTTTTTATAATAATTACTTTTCAAATTACAACTTGATAAATAATATTTATCTATCAGGCTTCCTTATAGACTTAATAAAATGATAGACTTGCAATATTTACTTTGGAAATTGTATACCACAGTTGTAGAAGTCTGAAATATTTGGGTCCAAAACAGACAACTTTCTCCCTGTCAGCTGCTTGTTAAAGGAGCTGTGCCTTTTTCTGGGTTTTTAATACTCTGAATGATAGTATAATCATATTCACCAGTGCTTTGTGTTTCCTTGTGTGATGTTGTATACTTGTGCAATGAAGACATATATGGAGGTAGATGAAAGATAAAGCATGCCAAACCTACATAGAGAATGCCATAGAGGCAGAAATGTTTGTTCAGGCATTTCTCAGCTTCAGTAGTATACAAAGATGATGTTCAAGAAGGCTCAAGAGATGATTCTTAAAACAAGAGATTGTTCTCGAATGAATTGGGTATGACAATGATACTTCAGTGAAAAATACTAAGAGGTATGATAAAAGTGTTAAGCTAGGATTGGTCAAGCTTTATTGGAAGTTAAAAAAAATGGATGGGAATATTAGTAGGGTCATAGTATACACTGAGATGGTGAGCATGGTAGGCTTCATATCTTAATTCTTCTAAAATGTAAACATCACTTGCCAGCTAGACTTTGAATTGGGTGTGTATTGATGCATATTAAATTAAGGGATTTAAAGCTTTTTGTTTAGGTACTGTATATATTTCTGTGTAATCGGAATCTCTGAATATGTAAAAAAAAAAAAACCAAGAAAGTTACTAATAGCACAATGGTGTCCAAAGGAACCAGATTAATTATGTAAAAAGGATGTTGAGACTCTAGAAAGAGTGCAGAGAAGAGCAACAAAGATGATTAGGGGACTGGAGGCTAAAACATATGAAGAACGGTTGCAGGAACTCGGTATGCCTAGTTTAATGAAAAGAAGGACTAGGGGAGACATGATAGCAGTGTTCCAATATCTCAGGGGTTGCCACAAAGAAAAGGGAGCCAAACTATTCTCCAATGTACTTGAGGGTAGAACAAGAAGCAATGGGTGGAAATTAATCAAGGAGAGAAGCAACCTAGAACTAAGGAAAAATTTCCTGACAGTTAGAACAATTAATCGGTGGAACAACTTGCCTGCAGAAGTTGTAAATGCTCCAACACTGGACATTTTTAAGAAAATGTTGGATAGCCATTTGTCTGAAATGGTGTAGGGTTTCCTGCCTGGGCAGGGGGTTGGACTAGAAGACCTCCAAGGTCCCTTCCAACTCTGATATTATTATTATTATTATTATTATTATTATTATTATTATTATTATTATTATTATTATTATTATTATTATTATTATTAAACTCTATTTCAGCCTTCTCCAACTTGGGCACTGTCCAGATTTTGAGACTCCGCTCTGCATCCTTAGTCCTGGTCATGCTGGCTAGGGAATTCTGGAGGTTATAAGTCCATACATGTGGAGGATATCCAGAATGGGTAAGACCCCATTTACATATGCATATGTAAAATACAGTTTGCATATTTATACTGGCAACTAGACTCTGTTTTTTTTTTCTATCTTCACCATGCTTGGAATATTTGGTAGTCGATTCTACATTCTTTACCAATGACTATTTAAACGGCAGAAGCATAGGAGTAACTTCTACTTATCTTCATGGTGATTTGGACAAATGTTAGAACAAGGGTGTCAAACTTACATCACGGCAGCGTCACGTGATGTATCAAGACTTTTTTTCCCTTCACTAAACCGGGCGTGGGCGTGGGTGTGGCCAGCGTGTGACTCATCTAGCCCGTGTGCCGGGAGTTTGACAGCCCTGTGTTAGAATAAGATCATTCAAGCTGGTCTTGTCCCAGTCCTATCCCAGATGGCTGGACTAAATAATCCTGGCTACCTTAAAAAGTTAATCAGGGTCAGATTTGGTAGTATTTGTATGGTGAGCATTAGGAAATCCTGGCAGCATAGACTAAGATAGAAAGTTGGAAAAAACATCCCGGAATACGGAAATGGCAAACTTTTCCAATACTGTTGACAGGAAAACTGTACGATGAATCCATGAAGTCAGCAAGAATTGAGCTTGACTGAAATGAAGCTTTATCTTTTGCCAATGCAGAAGGAATGTAACATCAGGGCTTAATTCTGTAACCCCCAAGGCTTCAATGAATCACATTTTGATTATAAAAAGTGTGATGGTGGATTGTGGGGGAGGTTTTGGTGGGGTGGTTTTTTTTGTCATTTTACTTCTTTTTTGATGCATGTGTTGATTGAGATGTCAACAAGCTGCCAAATAATGACAACTTGGCCAAGGCAACTTTGCTTAGCTAATTGGCCAGTATGTTTCCCAATATGTGTACTAGTGACTTAATTAGATAATTTAATAAATGTTTGTATGTATTGTACGGGACAGTGGCTATCCACTGAAGTTTTATTTACTGGCAACATATGGCAGTCTGGTAGATTATTGCCAAAATGACATTAACATTACAAGACTGTATTATTTTTAATTTCCTTCCCAATTTTCAGCCCATAATATTCTGCTATTCTTCTTATCTTCATTTCCAAATTGCTAAGAAGCAGATTGGAATAAAAAGCTTATTTCCCCCCCTCCCCAAGTCCACCCAATTTGCTTTATGTCAGAGGGCAAAATATCCAGATGGGCTACCCATGTAGTGGTAGAGAATGCTGATGAAAAGACCTATAGAGCTCAATGGAAGAATTTTGCATGGAACTCTTCAGTCCCAGCTAAAACGATCTCATTTTTAATAGCAAGGAAAGAAAACTGTGGCTTTGGAGAGCCATCGTAGCTAGAAACAACAATGCCGGACCAGAGAGTTGTTACAGCCTGAATGATAAGAATGTGTTTCCATAGGGTGTCGAGTTTTTGTGAGTGTGCACTTGTGTGTTTGAAAGAAGAAAAGCCACTGTCAGGGTCCCCCATTTTTGTTTTTCTCTTGAGTTCTTTTCAGAGAAGTTTTCATGTCGAGTGGCAGCTCCCTTCTACACCAAAGAAAATCATCTTTCTGGTTGTGATATGCATGCGGATAAGAGCCCTTTTGTGCAGCTATACAATGAACAAAATATAGAAGGAATGCACTGTATTACTGGAGAGACTAGAAGTTAATATATTGCATGCTTGACTGGAGGCATTCCTTCTCAAGAACAACCTTAAAAGGCAACACTGTAATTTAGCTGGGAAGGAAAAAAAAAAGGACAAGGTAGGTCCTTAAAATAGTGATACGATTGGTATGCAGTCGATTAGAGCAGACCATCCTCTTTCAATCTAACCTGATAGAATCTAGGAAGTCACGGCGAGGCAGAATTCTATTAGGATACCACCCTGGTGCACTATTGATAATAGAAATACTGGAATAAATGGAAGAACTGAGCCTCAAAGCATTTTTCTTTTGAGATAAGAGCAGCATTGTTATTCTAACAAGGATGCTGTTCTTAAAATATAACGTTTCAAAGCCAATACTTTTAGAATTTTGCTCATTTAGAATGAACAGATGCAAGGGTTGTAACCTATCTCACTCTCTAAATCCTATTCAGCTTGCTAGTCAGCCACACCTTCCTTTACAATACTGCCCCTTCAGTTTATACGTTCCAGTTTTCTGATATTTTATTCCTTGCATAACTGCCAGAGTTATTCTAAGGCTACTTGTGCTGTCCCACTCACAGATACGCACGCACACACCCAGAGAGACACCAGGGGTGTAAGGAGTCTTTATTAAGGCTTCCAAGCATGAATTAGTATTCTCCAGGAATTCCCTGTGCTGGCACCAGCTCAAACTCAATGAGTTCCAAGGCTACTCAAAATAAAGGCAACACTAGTCCTCAAGGCAAAGGTGAGTCCAGTGTACTAGACCAAAGCAAGTTCCCAAGGCATAAGCAAGTTCCAAGACAAAGGCAAATCTATAGGTAAAGGAAAGGCAAGGCAAGGCAACATGAAGGAACAGTTGAAGAGACGTGATCCAAAGTTCAAGGCAAGAACACACAGCAAAGAAACAAATGTATTGTTCCCAGCATCATCTCCATCCATCTGCTGTGCTAAATAGCCAGCTTCTGGTGCAGCCCATCAAAAAGGGTGAGGTTGCCTCCCTGTGAGTAATCTGGCTGACTTTCGCTGCTCCTGCCTTTTTTCTGCCCTATGTGTTCTTGGATGAGGTGAAGAAGGCAGTTCCTCTTCCTCATCACTGACCGGCTGCTGCTGTGTGCTTTCCCCACCTGAAGCCTCAGGGCTCTCCTGCTGCAGCTGTGCTTCAGCTGCAGTAGGAACTGAAGTACCATTGACCAACTGTCCCCCCCCCCCCGACGTGCCCGGAGCTGGTTCATCCTCCTCCGAGCTGACATCTGGAGAGGTATCTGGGGAAGCATCCGGGGGAGTCATCATATTACTGACCATGCTGAGTTCCCCTAGGATTTTTCAAGTTTGTTCTGTTTTATAATTAAGCAGATCTGCAGGCTCAAGTTCACCCTCCATTGAACAGTGATAGCCGATGAGATGTAGGATGCATGACATCTTCTCTTGTTGCACTTGCCCTCTGGAATATCATTCCTCCTGAGGTTGTTTGGCCACCTTCCTATGCTTGCAAGAACCCTGAACATTTGACTGTTTCTCCAGGCCTTGGATTGGCCTGAGTGCATTGCATCAGTTTAGAATGGCTATTTCTTTTTCTGGATGTTTGGGTTTTTTACTTTTATTTTAGTAATAATGTTATTGTTTCACTGCCAGAATTACAATTATTTTATTTTATTATTTCATTGCAGTAAGGTAAGGGGATTGGTTCATTAAGAGATTTTTTTTTTAATGTACACAACAAAGCTCATGATTTTATGAAAATATTTTCTTGCTCAGGAACTCCATTTGGTTCCTTTTCTAATCATCACTTAACTGAGTTTGCTATTTGAAGAGTGATGGTATATTCCAATGCAAACTTGGAGGAAACTGCACTTCTGTGTAGTCCTAATATAAGCAATCTTTATTCTGTCTTTTGAGATAAAGTGAACATTATTCAAAAAATATTTCAGGTTTCTTACTGAAATCCAAGTTGGTTATGTGAACAACATGAACTAACTTTTTATGCTAATCCCTGTACAATGTTTTTCTTCAAGAAAAAGAAAGGAAAAGAGAAAGGAGAAGGAAAAGAAAGGAAAAGGAAAAGAAAGATCTAGCTCCTTATTAAGGTGGTTCTGGATTTCAAAGCTATTCCTGATGTTCTCATAGGCCTATTTTGAACTTTATAATATAGAAATTGCCTGTCCTATTTCTGTTTCACTGTCAGTTCCTGGCCTCATCTTTAATGTTACAACAGAGCTCTGCCACCTCCTTGTTTTGATAATATAGTTAATTTTATATCTATGGACTTCATCTGGAGATGTCCACTTTTATAGGCATTGTCTTGGTTGTTTGAAGAACGTGTCAATAATAATGGAACCATTGGATTGGCAGCAACTAGTAAGTAATTCTTTTGCTTCATTTCTCTTTCCTAGGCAAAACACTTCAGCAATGTTTTCCTTTTTACTATTTCCAAATTTGCCTTTCTAATCTCCAAGCTCAAGCAGCACATCTTGCTTTCATGTTTTGTTGGTTTTAGATTGAACTTGACCATGAAATTCATCAGCCTCCTCTTCTTAACTATCCTATTAAAGACTTGTTCACAAAGCTGAATTTATATTATTCAGTTTTATATTATTCAATCATCCACTGCACTATACCTAAGTACTGTCTTTGCTGCATCCATTCTGAATGCTTCATTCCTTCATCTTTCGTGTCATGAACAATAAACAGTATCGTATAACCCCCTGATTAAAAGTGTCCAATTCTAATCCATTTCAATTTGTTGATGTCTAAGATGTCAATGTATAGAAGATTCCATTTATCTTCCACTGTGCTGAGTTTCTTTGTGTTCATGCTTCTTATGTTCCAGGTTGTCACTGCAATTATATCTTTGCAGTTTCACATTTAATTTTCCTGAAACATCAGCAACTCGATCTCCTAAAGGCTTTAATTTAGCCACATAATAAATGCTACTCTGAAATATTCTTAACTCTTCCTCATTAGCATATTGAGTAGCATCAGACCTAAAGGGCCAGTAACTTTATATTGTCTATCAGTGTAGCTTTCTTAGTAAAATATACGAGTGGCTTACCATTGCCGCCTTCTGTACCGTATGAAATGTTGCCTTTGCCACTGATTCAACTTTGGCATCTTCCTGTATTATTGCCGCCATTATAATAAATGTTCCTGCTCAATTTAACTGAGCAACATAAAAGAATTTAGAGCTGAGGAGATAAGCTAGGGAAATAAAAAGCAAGCTGTTAAGAAGGGACTTTTTTTAAAAAAAATATTTATTTATTTGTCAAACACGTATAAGATAACAGATATAAGTATAAACATGATTATGAATGCAGGATAAGGATACGAATAAATGGGCACAGTAGGACAGGGACGGTAGGCGCAATGGTGCACTTATGCACGCCCTTATTTATTTATTTATTTTATTTATTTATTTAATCATATTTATATACCGCCCTATCTCCCGAAGGACTCAGGGCGGTTCACAGGCATATAAAAAAGAACATATAAATACAAATTAAGAACACAAGTAAAAAACTTATTCTAACAGCCGAATTATTAAAACTAATATAAATACTAAGACCAATTAAAATCGATATAAATTTAAAATTTAAAAATTTAAAAATTTAAAAATCTAGTCCAGTCCTGCGCACATAAATAAGTGTGTTTTAAGCTCCCGACGGAAGGTTCGAAGGTCCGAGAGTTGACGAAGTCCTGGGGGGAGCTCGTTCCAGAGGGCGGAAGCCCCCACAGAGAAGGCCCTTCCCCTGGGTGTCGCCAGACGACACTGCCTAGCTGACGGCACCCTGAGGAGTCCCTCTCTGTGAGAGCGCACGGGTCGGTGAGAGGTATTCGGTAGCAGAAGGCGGTCCCGTAAGTAACCCGGCCCTATGCCATGGAGCGCTTTAAAGATGGTCACCAAAACCTTGAAGCGCACCCGGAAGACCACAGGTAGCCAGTGCAGTCTGCGCAGGATAGGTGTCACACGGGAGCCACGAGGGGCTCCTTCTATCACCCGCGCAGCCGCATTCTGAACTAACTGCAGTCTCCGGATGCCCTTCAAGGGGAGCCCCATGTAGAGAGCATTGCAGTAATCCAGGCGGGACATCACGAGGGCGTGAGTGACCGTGCATAGGGCATCCCGGTCTAGAAAGGGGAGCAACTGGCGCACCAGGCGAACCTGGAAAAAAGCTCTCCTGGAGACGGCCGTCAAATGATCTTCAAAGGACAGCCCTTCATCCAGGAGGACGCCCAAGTTGCGCACCCTCTCCATCGGGGCCAGTGACTCGCCCCCAACAGTCAGCCGCGGACTCAGCTGACTGTACCGGGATGCCGGCATCCACAGCCACTCTGTCTTGGAGGGATTGAGCTTGAGCCTGTTTCTCCCCATCCAGACCCGTACGGCTTCCAGACACCGGGACAGCACTTCGATGGCTTCATTGGGGTGGCCCGGTGTGGAAAAGTACAGCTGGGTGTTGTTAAGTTCGGGAAGTAACGAGGCTGGAGACCAGGGTAGTGACAACAGCTCTTTAATATATGGTGAACCCAGCAACTAAGCTGGGGAAAAACCTCTCCTTATATACAGTTCTACTGGCGGCTTCGTCCAATCAGCAACGTGCTGATTTCCCGCCCAAATATTTAAAGGTACATACATGAATACATAACACTCCTCCCCTCCCAGAAAACACTTTGCTTCTATTTACATATTATTTACATGTTATTTTTCGACGTAGTCACGCAAATAACCTGGGCGTCTCCTAATTCTTTCGGACCTGCGCGGTTCAGTCCTGGGTGGTGTTTTGAGCTGGTCGGAGGGGCTTTTTTCTCCTCCCAGCTCTTTCTCTAGGCCATCGGGCCCTGGATTACTTTCAGACTCTTTTTCTTGGCCATCCGGCCTTGGATTACTTTTTGTACTTTTCCTGCCGTTTCCTCGAACCTGATGGCGCCGCTGGACCTCCGGGACCTCAGCTAAGTCTTGCGCCCCCGGTCATGGTCAGCTGTGGGTTCAAATAAGGAGTGGTCATGATCTGTTTCATTTGGCTTGGGTTGTTCAGTTATTCGCTTCCTTATCTGATCTATGTGGCGCCCATACTCGGTTGTCTTGTAACTCACCAAGTATGATTTTGGACCGGTTGCTTTTATGATTTGCCCTGCGAGCCAACTTGGGCCGTCCCCATAGTTGCGGGCCCACACTGGTCGCCTATGCCCAATTCCCTTGTTTTGTCTATTTCCTTGTAACCCTCTGGTGTAATGGGATTCAAACGTCAAGTGGGCACCGGAGTTTCCGTCCCATCAATAATTCGGCTGGGCTTCTGCCGTAGCAGTGCTTGGGGTTCTGTGCTGAACGCCAGAAAGAAATCTATCTTTGTTTGCCAGTCACCTGGCTTGAGCCTGACACGCCTCCTTAGCGCCCGGACGGAACGCCTGCAAGGCCATTCGACGCAGGGTGGAAAGGCGCAGAGAGGGCATGTCGGATGCCCTCCTCTGCCAAGTATTCTTCAACTGGGCTGCCGTGAATTGCGGGCCGTTGTCGGACACCAGAGTGTCAGGCAACCCGTGGGTTGCGAATAGGTGGCGAGGGCTGCGATTACTGCCTCGGCCGTAGTGGATTTCATGAGTATGATCTCCAACCATTTAGAGAATGCGCCGACAACCACTAGGAAAGTTTGGCCATGGAAAGGGCCAGCAAAATCAATGTGGATTCTTGACCAGGGCCCTTGGGGTTTTTCCCATTCCTGACTGGGGCCGTTGGGGTAGAGGTCTGGACTCTTGGCAAGCCTGGCATTTCCTACCCTCTCAGCAATCTCTGAGTCCATGAGTGGCCACCACACATAGCTTCTTGCTAGTCCTTCATCCTTACGATCCCTGGGTGACCCTCGTGGAGGAGGTCCAGTACCTTTCCCCTTAATTTATCCGGGATTACCACACGATCGCCCCATAACAGGCACCCCCCTTGAGCCGAGAGCTCATCACGTTTTTTAACAAATTCCTTAAAACGTTCGCCCGGCGCAGCGGGCCACCCTCTTTGTACCCAACCGAGTACAGTCCTCAACATAATGTCCCGGTATGATGCCCGAGCCACTTCCTTAGATGTGACTGGGCCAGAGTCCAAAGAGTCAATAAGCAGGATGGGCGTCCCCGGAGTGGGGTCTTCGATCGCCCCTGGTAGTGGGCATCTGCTTAACGCGTCCGCATGCCCCACTTCTTTTCCTGGTCGATGCTGCAGCTTGTAAGAATAAGCGGCTAAGAAAATAGTCCATCGAGTCAAACGTGGCGAAAGTGCCACAGGCGTTGGGCGGTCGCCGGCTAGTATTCCTAACAGTGGTCTGTGGTCAGTCACAATTTCAAAATCTCGCCCAAAAACATATTCGTGGAATTTTTTTACCCCTGACACAATTGCTAGCGCTTCTTATCTAATTGGCTATAGTTCCTCTGGGAGGACATTGTTCTAGAGTAGAAGGCTATAGGGGCTTCTGTGCCGTTTGGAAGTCTGTGGCTGAGTACAGCCCCACCCCGTAAGGGAGGCATCGCAAACCAGCACTAGGGCAATGAGTTATGATATTGGATGAGCAGGCTATCGCCGAGAGCAGGTTTTTACTGCTTCAAAGCCCTGTTCTCCGACTTTCCCCAAGACCAAACAGTATTTTTCCTAAAAGCTTATGCAGCGGTTCAGCAACGGTCGCTTTGTTTTTAAAAACCGTAAAAATTCACTAGCCCAAGGAATGCCTGTAGCTCTGCTTTGTTTTTGGGCGCTGGAGCCTTTCTGATTGCCTTGACCTTGCTCTCAGTGGGTGGATTCCTTTCTTGTCTATCCGTAGCCCAAGAATTCTACGGATTCGACCCCTATCTGGCATTTGTTTACTTTAACCTTTAATCCGCTGTCCGAAAATGCCCAGAACCTTTCTCAAACGCTCCCCAATTCCTCTACGTTTTCCGCTGAAATCAAGACATCATCAAGTAGGGAACTACCCTGGGAGCCCTTGCAGGAGTCGTTCCATTAAGTTTTGAACAGCCCGGTGCCACACTCACCCCAAATTGTAATCGGGTGCACTTGAATGCACCCTGTGAGTTACAATCGCTTGGGCTTCGCTGTGTTGTCGCTCACGGGCAGTTGTTGGTAGGCTTGGGCCAAGTCTAACTTTGCAAAGACCTGCCCTCGCCCCAAAGAGTGCAGCAAGTGTTGCACCACGGAACCGGTAAGCGCTTTTCTGTAAGGCTTTGTTTAGCGTCGCCTTGTAGTCAGCGCAAATTCTAATTGACCCATCTGGTTTTATTGGGTGACGATTGGCGTCTCCCACTTTGCGTGATCGACTGGTACCAAAATTCCCTGATTTATGAGCTTATCTAGCTCCTTGTCAATTTTTGGCTTAAGGGCAAAAGGGACTCTCCTCGCCTTTAGCCTAATGGGAGCTACCTGGGGGTCTAAGTTGAAGGAAATAGGGGTCCCTTGTACTTGCCCAGGCAGTCCTTGAAGACATCTTCGAACTCGTTCAAGAGAATGTCTTTCAGGTTACAGTCACTTCTGTAGATGCCAGTCACCCCCATGCCCAGTGCACGAAACCAGTCTAGTCCCAACAAACTAGGCAGCGTCCCCTCGACGATCGTGATGGGCAGGGTCTTCTTGTGAGGTCCATATTCGACGGACAGAGGTGGTCCTCGAACAGGGATTCGATTTCCCTGGTAGTCATGGACCCGTAGCCGCTGAGTTTGCAGGTGGCGCTCGCGACTGCTGGCAGTGACTTCGCCAAAGTGTCCCAGGACATGATGGTGATCGCTGACCCGTGTCCACTTCAGTCGGCACCTTACTCCTTCTATTTTAGGTTTGGTGAAGATCTTCTTCTCCACTCGGGTTGAGGCGCGCCTATGACTACAGTCGCTTGGTTTGAATCGCGCCTTTCTTGTTTGAACCAATCGCGGTCGCCTTTCCGATCCCGCCTCTGATTGGCCGATTTGAATTTTCGGCGGAAGGTTGGGCCGCCGACAAACTTGAGCTAGGTGCCCTTTCTTTCCGCACCGCCGACATGTTGCGTCCTTAAACTTGCAGCGTTGGCGCTGGTGTTGACCTCCGCAGCTTCCGTGATTCGCCTCGGTCCTCTTTGTCGCGTTTCTCGGTTCGGCAGACCCTTCCTCATCTTCACCGCCGGATTCGGTCTGAATCTCCTCCTGGTGCACTGGAGTTGGCTTTGTGCTCGCCTTTGGTGGGAGAGGCTTTGCAGTGTCTCCGCCGCTTGGGTGGACATTTCATGTGCTCTGGCTTCGCCCAGAGCGCTGGCCAGCGTTAGGTTGCTCTTGCTAGCAGCCGCCGCAAACGGATGTCTCTGACCTCGGATGAGTTGCTCGAGCAGCACCTCGCCCAGGTCTCGTATCCGCAGTCCTTGGACGCTTCCTTAGGGCGGCCATGTAGTCACCGGCGGATTCGCCCATCTGTCTTCGCCTCCGAATTCAAACCGCCGCACGATTTGGACGGCGCTGACGCCAAGTGGTTTTTAGTAAGGTCTGCAGAGTTGGCCACGATACCGATTGTATCGGCGTTGGCTCTGCCAGGGCTTCCGCGATATCAATGACCTCCGACCACAGTGGCTTAAGAAATAAGCCCTTTATGGTTATCTGAACTCCTTGCAGTTCGTTGGCTTCTAGAAAGCTTTCAAAACGGGTCATATACGTTCCCCATTTCTCTTTAGCCGGGTCAAACGGTGCTGGCGGAGTGTAACTGGCCATCTCCGCTTTTCTGCCCTGTGTTTGCTGGGTTCGGTTCTTTCGTGCTTCAGCTCGGTTCTGGTTCTCCTTAGCCTCGAAATCCCACCTTCGTCGCCAGTGTTAAGTTCGGGAAGTAACGAGGCTGGAGACCAGGGTAGTGACAACAGCTCTTTAATATATGGTGAACCCAGCAACTAAGCTGGGGAAAAACCTCTCCTTATATACAGTTCTACTGGCGGCTTCGTCCAATCAGCAACGTGCTGATTTCCCGCCCAAATATTTAAAGGTACATACATGAATACATAACAGGTGTCATCAGCGGACAGCTGGTACCTCACACCGAAGCCACTGATGATCTCACCCAGCGGCTTCATATAGATGTTGAACAGAAGGGGCGAGAGAATCGACCCCTGCGGCACCCCACAAGTGAGGCGCCTCGGAGCCGACCTCTGCCCCCCCGTCAACACCGTCTGCGACCGATCGGAGAGATAGGAGGAGAACCACCGATAAACGGTGCCTCCCACTCCCAATCCCTCCAACCGGCGCAGCAGGATACCATGGTCGATGGTATCAAAAGCCGCTGAGAGGTCTAATAGGATCATACCTCTTAGGAATGGGGTGAGGTCAACAGCAGACAGTCTTAAGGTTAAAGTTATGGGGGTTTGGGGAAGAGACCACAGGGTCAGGTAGTGCATTCTAGGCCCTGACCACTCTGTTGCTGAAGTTGTATTTTTTGCAATCGAGTTTGGAGCAGTTTACCTTAAGTTTGTATCTATTGTGTGATGATGATGATGATGATGATGATGATTTTTATTTATTTATTTATTATCTATTGTGTGGAGAAGAGATTAGACAATCCAGAGACAGAAAAAAACTCAAAATAGGCACACCTTAATTTTTTTTTATAAGTTGAAAGAAACTTGGAAAAGCTCTCAAGATTCAATGAATACATCTTACAGCAATAAAGAAGCATTTTCTATGAAATACATGCAGTATCTTATTGTTTATTTGTACCCGTTGGAAGAAAATCAGGACCCAGTCTTTTTCTATTTCTTTTTTCTTTCGTTTTGTTTTTTAACTTTCTCCCCTTTGATCCCCTCTGGGAGGGGGCTCATGGGCTATAGCAGATCTTCAAGCTATAAGCTGCCAATAGCTAGAGCCAATGTAATTCTAAGATTTATTCAATTGTTTTCTTTTATTGCTAGATATATTCTTGTTTTAAAGGTAGAGATTGCACCCTGTGATATGCACATAGCAGGGTAGCACAATGAATATCAAGCAGTAACTTTAACTGGATGGAAAGTACTGTAAGAGGTACTTAAAAAATGGTATGGTATTAGTAATCACTCTACATCTTTATTTTTACACAAAATATTGCTTCATTGAAATAAGCATGGCAGTCTCAGAATATTGTACTCACCTGAGGGCAGTGTTTTTTTTCCCCATTTTAAAAGAAAATTAATTGAAAGAGGCAAATGTATGGATATTTATGTGCAAGTGTGTGTATCCATATGCTAACACATCTTTATGATTTTATTTAATAGTATTTACAATGTTACAGTAGTGGTCAAAATTGTGGAGACCTTTTTGGAAAAGTGTATTTTCTAAAACTAGCTAATAACACCACTTTTTTGGGGGGGTAGTACCATAAAATTATATATCAATGGAAAGATAATTTAATCAAGAATGTAATGCAATAACTTTTAGGAAGGATTTGCTATTAGAACAGCAGTTACAGTATAAAGAAGAAAAGTGAAACACGTAGAAAAAATGAGATATACAAAAATCACCATAGAAAAAACGAGATATACAAAAATTATCACATCAGTTAATACTTAGTTGGGTAATCTTTACCATGAATTATGGCCTTACAATGTCTTCCTATGGAGTGAACCAAGTCTTTTAGTTCTGCAGCTGTTATAATGTGAAACCAAGATTGAATGGTTGCTTCTATTAACTGGGTTTTATTGCTGGATTGCTTCCGACTAACAAGTTTCTTTAATCGGCTCCAGTGATTTTCAGTTGGGTTAAGGTCTGAGCTATTCCCAGGCCATTCCAGCAGTGGAATATGATTATCTTGACACTCTTAAAAAAAAGTGGTGTTATTAGCCATCAAACCTCAAAAATACACTTTTTCCAAAAGGTTTCCATGATTTTGACCGCTACTTTATAATATTTTTTTCTGTTAAAAGGATATCTTTAAATAATTGCAATTAAGCTATTTTTATTGATGCAGTATCAATTGAAAAAAAACATGCCTTTTTCAGTTTACAATTACAAAACTGAAATTATCCGTGGCAAATATCAGTAACTGTGGGATTTCAAGTAGAACATTTTCACAGTGGAATAATGAAAGGCAAATTAGAATTTAAAACTTGTAATGGTTGGGAACAATTATCTATCTATAAAATCCTACATTATGCAACTTAGGTTAAGCAAAGGTAGCCTCATTTCCTATCAGCAACCATTTGTGGTGGTGGGAAGCTGGTTTTTTACACTAGCGACACAGAATGATATGGCCCAGCCAAAATAATACTCAGGGCCTTCAAATCATTAAAGCTTCTAGTGTCTGAAAGAGAGGTTGAGGAAAAACTAGTGAGCAGTTAATTGGGATTAAAAGAAGAAAAGAACCAGGGTTGATAAAACATGGGAGGGTGTGAATAAATAATTTAAGATAAAACTGAAAAACAATTAACAGAGGACAATGAGCTCCAATTATTAGATGACCTTCATGTCTTAAAACCTCTCTCTGGCAATACAGTCTTGTGCTTGGAAGCAATTAGGCTTCTGTCATTGACTGGCAGAACAACTGCATGCTGTTAGCTAGGCTAGCAGAAGAGTACACAGCCTCTTTTTTGTCAAGTATTGCCTACAATAAATGGATCTTAGATTGAATGACAACTCTCAGAAAATTATTGGAAATGGGGAAAAAGCTTTAGCTAAAAAAACATAATATGTGATACAGAACAGTAACAGCAACACAGAGCTAAATAAATTAATCGTCAAACACGGGGTGTCCAACCTTGTCAATTTTAAGACCTGCGGGCTTCAACTCTTAGAATTCCCCAGCCAAGGTTGGACCTCCTTGGTCTTACAGAATCCAAAGCAATTCAAATCAACAGTTGTTCTTTGACAAAAAGAAACATGCAAGTTGCCATGCTGCTTTGGTTCATTAGACGATGGTCATTCCATTGTTCTTTGGTAGACAACTCTAGATATAAACAATAGGAAAAAGACCTTAACTTAACTGGTAAGTTAAGTAAGTTGTTTTTTTTAAATTACAGTGTAAGTATAACAACTTCCCCCCAAAATGCTAAAGTTGATTCCCCATTGCAATTCCCCATGAATAATGTAACAAGAACCCATAATGATTCATATTTTGCTCCTGACCGAATCAACCAATCCTTGCTTCCCTACTGAATAAGCACATCATTTCCTGGGGAACCCTATGTAATTATTGAGGGTTACAGTTTTGTTTCATTTTTTTTACGAGACTCCTTTCTAAAGAACTGCCTTCTATATCTGTTCTTCTCTTTTTCTCAACCTCCTCTGACAGTCCTTTGTAGAACTTACTCAGGCTTTAAGGAAATCACATTTGGGGGAATGCAGATGAATACATTTGTTCTTCTCTCTTGCATCTTTGACAATGCATAGAAGGCAAACAATCTCGGTGGAGAACTTCCTCCAGCTATAGAGGCTCTCCATACAATTGGGCATTTGATTTTCCATTGTGCTGAGTTCTATGAAGACTTTCCGTAAATAAAAGAGGCCTTCCACTCTAGATGATAATGGGCTCTTTGCAAGGCAAGAAATAGGACTAGTGAGCTTGTTTCCTCTTTCCATGTAAGCTGTCAACAGATTTTCCTAATGCCTGAATATAGCTTCTCTGGCCTTTGATTTAAAGCAGCTTCATAGCTGAAAAGGTCTGCGTTCTCTGCTCTACAGGATTTTTTGCTTGTCAAATTCTATCATAGAAGAACAAAGGTGTTTTCTAAACATGTGTTAATGGGATTGAATGAAAGTAACAGAACTCTTTGGAAAAACGTATCGTTAGCTTATCTTCTTGACACATCACATCACACCACAAATCCACCTGGCACAAAGATTGTTGAGTTTTCCCTTCCAAACATTTATTGACAAATAGCAACGCATGCAGAGGTGATTGTTTACCTTAATCCTGCACAACTTTTTGTTCCATGCCCTGCAGAGAACAGCTTACCTTTTCCTTGTCTTTAAGATATATTACTATTCTTGTTGTGACCTAGGCCCAAGTAGTTATTACCAGACACAATCAGTCCTAAACAAACATATTTTATTAGAGCAGCTGAGAATTACTTCATTCTCAGCTTAGTCCAAATTAAGTGCAAAACAAAGTCCTTCAGAAAAAGTCCTTCGGCCTCATTACAAACCTTTATCTCAAATCTTCTTTAGCACCCTGCCAAAAGCTTTTCTTGGCAAGAACCTCACAAAGTTCAGAAACAGGAGACAAGAAACAATTGTAGCAACGTTGCTTTCCTGTAAAGAACCCAAGAGCCATTGCTGCCCTTTTAAGCCTTATGGGAGGGGCCAATCATCTCCTGGCCTTACTCCCGAGTCGTCCTTTTTGCTTTAGCTGCTCTTGCCTTCTGGCAGCTCTTCGCATGCGTGCACTAGGAACAGGCTCCTCCTGTTCCTTTGCCTGTCTGCTGTCTGCCTCTGGAGGCTCTGGAGTCTGCGCATCCTCTCAGATGGCCCTGGCCCCATCTCTGCCTCCAATGCAGAGCCCTTGTCCAGGCCTTCCCCTGACTCCAGGACTGACCTATTGTCCTCCCCAGCCTCCTCACTGTCCGACTCCACTGCCAGCTCCACAAGCTACTAGTGGACCACAACAATTCCAAGGCCAGTATTGGCCTTGACATACAGTTGTGATCCTGTTTGTTTTCTCATATAGTGTGTTTTCAATGTTGGAAAACGGAGAATGACTATAGAAGGTTCTTTTCTTCTCATGTTCTTCCACTTTTAGTGAAGTAATTAATTATGCCTACTTAGGGTGATAAAAACATATGCAGTTATTTTCCGCTCAAAAGCAACCAATGCAAATGTTGTATGATAGTGTATGCTTGCTATTTCACATCAAGACAATTTTAAAGAACCAACACTAGGCTGGAGCAGAATTCTCCATTGAAAGTAGAGAATAAACAGATAAGCATGTTAAGTAAGTGGAATGGGGTAGAAGAAGCTTGAAAACATGTATGAGAATATGTTAGGTTACTTAGGTGGCGCAGTGGTTAGAGTGCAGTACTGCAGGCTACTTCTGCTGATCACCGGCTGCCAGCAGTTTGGCAGATCGAATCTCACCAGGTTCAAGATTGACTCAGCCTTCCGTCCTTCCGAGGTGGGTAAAATGAGGACCCAGATTGTTGGGGACAGTATGCTGACTCTGCAAACTGCTTAGAGAGGACTGTAAAGTGGTATATAAGTGCTATGCTGTTATTGCTACTTACTAAAAGGGTTTACTGCTTGATTGGACTTTGAAGAAACAAGTTAGAAAATAGGAGTAACTGTAGAGAAAGAAGACTGATACTTTTGAACTTTGGTATTGGAGACTAATTCACTTAGCCATCATACTACTAACTTAATAATTGTAATGATTGACTTAACAGTAGTGGCTAGAAAGGTGATAAAATAAGGCAAAATTAACTTAATAACTGTCCTGTTTAGAAACAGAAATATTGGGCTTAATTGTGATCATGAATCATAATTCTTCGTTTTCTAGCACCTCTGGTATTCTGTCCCATTCCACTCTAATTTACCTTGGCAGGAAAGAAATAGATCCAAGGAAACACTTAAGTGAATTTCCTCCATGTTTTGTGAGAACTGGCAAAATACTGTTGAGCCGTTCAATTCAATGTAGTTCTGAACACTGACAACAAACCAAAAGCTATAAAAATCACTTAGAGCTTTACTGAAATCAGTCTTCCTAAAATGCAAGCAAAACATGAATACATGAATAAATAAATAAACTGGAGAGCAATATTTAATGAAGTAATCATGATTAATCTGGACAGAAATACAGCTGAAGAATTTTAAACCTTCAAACATTCAAACTCCATTCACAGCTTTCCCACCCAGGATATCAGTCAACACAGCTCCTAAAGTTACACAGCTGAAACTTTTTATTTTAATAATCATTTCTGGCCATTTCTCTCAAAACAATTCAGTATTTGAACAGGAGAAAGAGGATAAGAAGGAGTAGGATACATAAAATAACATGTATTAGAACCAATTTATAAACTATAACACGTTCAACAAAACACAGGTCAATCTCACCAAAGTATATTAGTGAAAAAAAATAAACTGGGACATCTTTAATCAATATAATCCAAGACCTCTTGATTTTCCCTCTTTTAGTTTGATGATGATGATGATTAATCACACAGTCAGCCAGATGTTCAAACTCGGTTTGACATTTTTGTCTACCTATCAAGTCCTTACCAAGGACCTGGGATAGGCAGATGTAAATGTCTGATGGTGTTACAGATATGGTCGCAGGATGGAAGCTGTTGCAGTTAAAGCTGCCTTTTGCAATTGACTGATGACAAATGTGTCAGTGCCAATGGTGTTCAAGTGGTGCTCCAGTTGTTTTGGGATTGCACTCAAGGCGCCTATTACTATTGGTATTACCCTTGCTTGCCTTTGCCACAGTTGTTCTATTTCTATTTTGTTATCTTCTGCAGTTCTTTCTCTTCTATTTTGCTGTCTCCAGGCACCGCCACGTTCACTAGCCAGACTTTTTTGTCTTTTTTATCGACAATTGTTATCGGGGTGTTATGTGGCAGGTGCCTGGAGACAGAGCAATTTAAAAGTCTCAGAGCAATTTAAAATCTTCATTTTCTATGACTTTCTCTATTTTATGGTCCCACCAGTTCTTGCTTGTAGGCAAACGATATTTCTTGCATATTTTCCAATGTACCATTGTTGCTACATTGTCATATGGTCATATTTGATCACTGGCAATCCATTTCCCTCTGTTTTTTTGGATGCCACTGAATATGTATTTGTATTTGTTGCTGCTGTACCAGCTTTCCTATTATGTGGCAATATCCATGCCTAAACTTTTGACCCCAAGCTAGTTGATGGGAATCCAGATGAAGAGAACAGACTGACTGGTTGTGGGCATCTTGTCCACACAAAACTAGAGAATTTCCATCTTTAGTCCTGAATGGGGTTGCATTTCAATAACTGGTGTATTTTTTTTGGGAAGGCCTTTATCCATATTCATTTTGTGTACCTGTAGTAACCATTTCTAGACCAAGAGGTCAGACACTCACCCATAGTTTAATCACCTTCGTTGCTGACTATTACACACTGTATACTGGTCATCCCTTGAAGACCACTCAGAAGCTGCACCTGTTCCAGCATGCAACTATGGGCATTTGTGTCTATGTTGCAGCTCTGCTTTATGAGCTGTACTAGTTACCAGTAGTTTTCCAGTGCAACTTAAAATGCTGGTTATCACCTATAAAGTTCTTCATGGCATGGGGTTTGGCCATCTGAGAAACTGTCTCCTAAAATGTCTGCCCATTCTCTTTGATCAGAGTTGGCACTTCCTGTTTCCTTTAATTAAACTGTGTCATCTAATGAGATCCAGCAAGTAACTTTTTCATTCACAGTGCCTGCCATATAGAATACCACCCACTAGCAATCTCTATTGTCCCTACCCTGCCCTTGTTCAATCATGCTCTTAAAATCTGCTCCCCCTACCCCAGACCCAGTGGTGGGATTCAAATAATTTAACAATTAATCTGCCCTAATGACCAGTGGGTGGGCATGGCGGGCATGGTGAGGGGGTGTGACAGGCAGCAGTCAGCCTCCTGCATCCCACTGGGAGCAAATATGGGTGGCAGAGGGGGCACACCACCCTCCTGTGCCCCATTTTGGGCCTAGTAGGCCTCCGTGCAGTCTCCTGGGAGCAAAAATTGGCCACCGGGAGGGGTATGCCATCCTCCCCTAGGTTTTGGACCTAGTAGGACTTTCTGCACTTACCTGGGAGCCAAAATAGGTCCAGGAGGACTCCTGGAAAGGGTGGGGCAGGGAGGGGAGGGGCCAGCCAGCAATTTAACAACCAGTTTGCTCAAACCAGCCTGAACTAGCTGAATCCCACCACTGCCCAGACCTTAGACTAAGATGAATGTCAGGCCCCTTGGAGGAGTTTTGTTTAAAAGAATGTGCTACTTTGCTCCTCTTGGATACACATTACAGGATTTTTCTGGGGTTTTTTTTCCTAGTTGTAGTCTGATTTTATTTGTGTCAGAGTCAGATGGCTTTACAATTTTGATAAATGAGTAAACTTATGATAAAGATGAAGATGTTGTATGGAGTGTGCTTTTCTCTCATGGTGAATCATGTAAGGAATCATGTGATCTGAGAACTCCATGTTACCTGCCCTAACTCCTGTTGAGCTAGTTTCAGACATGAAGTTTTTCAGTTTGGTGAATTAGGATTCATCAGAGAGAAAATGCTGAAAATCCATTTTCACACAATTGTTTAAGACAACATCTATGATCATGATGCCAGCTGAACAATTAAAGATCCGCTGATAAAGATTCAAAATATGAAATCAGTGAGAAATCACTGTTTGGATCATGCTTCAGATTACTTACTGCTTGATCCTGGCTAAACTGGAGCTATTTGCAGCGAGACAGCACAGCATGGCGACGAAAAGGTTTGTATGGAGGAGTGCTTAATGCATGAAAGCCAGCTCGTTTTATAAAGCAATATTCTTGATTTATAATCCATCAAGTTATTATTAGGCATGAGATGAAACATAAAGCTGCAGCTAATCAAAAATCTGAACCTATTCTCTGCCATTGATTACAGTAACAGGGAACAGCTTTCCAAAGAGGATAAGACTTAAGAGAGTAATTCCCTTCTCTTCCAGTCATTCTGTTAACCGATTTTGCACACTCCAGCCTCTCATCAGGCCTTGCCCATATATCTAAGATGAGTATGTCGGGGAGTTTGCGTGAGCATTTCATCCCAGTAGAATTGGGATGTAGTGAATAGGTCACTCTATAATGGAGTACAGATTAGAATGTAGGAAGCGTCCCATATAAATGTCATAGACTTAGAAATCAGGATTCAAGGTAAAGTGTTTGCCTGAATAAATTGAAATATGATCATTCCCCATTCCATTCCCCAAATCTTTGTATTTCAAAATTGAAAGGAAATAGAGCTTCACCAGTATTTTGACATTTTTAGCATATCAGGATGGGAATGGTGCTTTTTCTGTGGGTCTGCTGTTAGCAAGGAATGAACAGCCACTGCAACTCAGCTTTCCTGATCATGGATGAGTATGAAGATAGCTAATCAATGCTCATCTGCCAGTTGGCAAGGTGATTTTCTTCCCATCTACTTTGTTTTGCATTGGGGAGGGGAGGGACTCCAATGGCTAATGCATCTCATTCTAGGAAAATACTACTGCTTTTGCAGCGATATTTTTGCTTACAAATAGGAATTCCCCATTGCATCTATGATCTATCTATAACATTGCAAAAGAAGGAAGCCAGGACTGGCATGTTTGATGAGTATAATGGTAGGAGATTGTCCAATTGAGCCATGACTAGATTTGCATCCTTGTCTGGATCTGCCCATAAGGAAGCAGAAAAATGAACATACAAATAACTAATGAAGATTAAGAAGCAAATAAGCAATATAGGGAACCTGCACCCAGGAAACATTCCTCCCTTAATTCAGCATCACAGAACCTAAGTTAGATCCTACCTCCTGACCACACCCCTCTTTTAAAAGCTTTTGTATTAAACAAAATAAACCCAAAAGGATCACTGTTTACTACAGGTAAATGGGACACTAGGAAGCAGAGAGAAAAAGTGGCAGCAGGAGAAAACTACACGTGAAGCACCAAAGAATGTATTGGTGGAGGAACCCTTAAAAGGCCCTTGCAAGAGCCTCTCTTAAGCCCTGAAGTTCAATCCAGAGGTGGGTTTCAGCAGGTTCTCAACACTTCTGGAGAACCAGTAGTGGAAATTTTGAGTAGTTCGGAGAACCAGTAAATCTATTCTCTGCCTCCCAAGTCCCAGCTGATCGAGAGGAAATGGAGATTTTGCAGTATCCTTCCCCTGGAGTGGGGTGGGAATGGAGATTTTACAGTAGCCTTCCCCTGCCACGCCCACCAAGTCATGCCCACCAAGCCACGCCCCACAGAACCGGTATTTAAAAAAATTGAATCCCACCACTGGAATCAGCAAATAAGGAGGGATTGTGGACCCCTCTGAATGAGACAGGAACCTGATTTTAATTCGACCCAAATTAGACCCAAATCAAGAATTAATGGACTGCAACAGAGGTCTAGCTATGCTCTCCCTTCAGGATTATAGAACAGTGGGCCTATCAAAACTAAAAGCGAGTCTGATTTGTAAGACTGCAAGACGATATTGCTCGTTTTTCCTATTTCTCTGGCTCATCTCGTCCTACTTTTTTCTTTCTGCCTTTCCAGTTCTGAATACTGAATCATGTGAAACTATGCTTCCTTCCAATGGGATCTAAAATACTGGTCAAGTCTAAAATGTTCCAATGTCGTAATTCATAGGTATCCTTATTTCATTGACTGGTTTCCCATTAACCTTAGATTACCTCATTAACATTGACTTATTTAATAAAGAGTTGTTAATTGAAATAAAGATCAAAACTGATGAGCATAGCTGAACTACAAAGTAAAAAAAAACAACAATTGGGAGTTTGTAACACTTGTTTCAATGACAGCACAACTAGAAGGACTGGTCATCACTTAATCTTTCTTTTCAAGGAAAAATAATGGCCTGACCCAAAGAAAATGATCTGTGATCATTCATTATAGCAGAATCAAATCAAATGATACCTACAATTATCCCATGGAAATATATAACGATTTTTAAAATTAAAAATCAGTTTTGACTTAAAAATAGATTCCTAGGGGAAAGCAAATATTATATTTCATTCTGCTTGAAGTGTAGTCAAAAGTGCCTTTATGAAAACATTTAACCACATTAATGATGTGTTATAAATAATAATTTGCTCAGTTTATTTTCTTAAGATCTCAAGACATTTCCAGTGAACAGGAAAAAAGCATTTGGAAATTAGAAAAATATCACATAACAGTAAAAAAAAAACATTGTGGTACCATAATGTAGATATTGTTGTGGCACAACAGTCAACCCTGGGATACTTGATTAGCTTTGCCCCAAACCTAACCTTCATCCTATTGCATTCAAACCAAAACTAAGTGAATAATTAACAGAAGTCCAAGCTTCACTGAATTTGGAAAAACTTTGTTGTGCATTGCGAGATAAATGGTCTAATGATGTTTTTAATTTGGGGGTAATTTTAAAAATCAGTACCTTGAATGCTGGAAATGCATTTGAAGTCACTAGCTAAATTGCCTTTCCCACTTTCCTAAAGTGACTCTAGTTCCTACACTCTTTGGAGTCTGCTTGCTCTAGGACTGGGAGAAGCAGTTATAGATTCATAATTGGATTATGTATCCAATTCGTATAGTTATTACATACTTATGCTTATATATATGCTTATATATTGTATAGTTATTTCATGCTTATACCTATATATACTGTTGTGACAAATAAATAAATAAATAAATAAATAAATAAATAAATAAATAAATAAATAAATAAATAAATAAATAAATAAGATTCTGAAAGATCATCCCCCCTTCCCAGTTGTATTCTAAGAAATGCATTTGCTTCCAGTTCCTCCCTGGCAGTTGCTAGAAATTTCCCAGTCCCCAGTAATCCTGGTCCTGCTTACTGTCAAAATAATCATGACAAGTTTTGTGTAGATGACTAGGCAGAGACAGAGGAAGAGGTCAAGTATATCAGCAATCTCAATTCCCACAAGAGATCTAAATCCAGCACACCTTGAATTCCATGAACCTTAAATATCACCAATTTGCTTTGATAGTTAGTAGTTCAGATTCTTGTAGAGGGTATTAGCGTACAATAAACTTATATTCATTCGAACTGCCTGGATTCTAGTTTTCTTACGCTTCTTGATTTTTCTTTCTTTATTAAATTTATTTGCCAACCATTTCACCGGCAAGCTACTCTAGTTTTCCTGGCAGCATGGTCTACTTCGATTCCCCTACCTATATGCTCTCCTATCTAAATTGGCTCCCTGGTTTTGAAAAAGGGAATTGGGTTGTTCTCTAATTGCTTCTGTCTCATGTGTCCTTGTGCCTTGCAGTTCGTTGCTGCAGACTTAATTATTATACGGTGCAGTTTCATTTGTTCTCTGAATTAAGCAGACAAATTACTCCACAACCTGATATGAGAGGGTCTCTTTTAATTTTTAATTTCCTCCTTACATCCCTATGAATCAATTTCTCCAAGACTTGGCCAACCAAAGTTCTGTTTTCAAGGGCAATGTAGCATAAATAAACTCATAGATACTGAGGGCAGTATATATTATAAAAAGGAAGGGGGTCTTTGGCACAAACTAAAGCCCTAGTGACTAGAGCAATATTACTCTAAAACAGAGGTCTCCAACTCTGTGGACCGGTGGAGGCAGTGGTCGTGGTGGTGGGGTGGGGTGGAATGGGAGAGGGGATGATTATGTGTGTGCACCACTTTCACAAATGCAATTTTGCATGCGTGTGCATACCCACCCACCACTTCTGTGGCCCAGTTCCAAACAGGCTGCAGCTGAGCACTGGGTTGCAGTCCGGGAGTTGGGGATTGGCAACCAGCTGCTAAACATCTGCAACTGAGAGAGATGTAGAAAGTAAGGAAGATGTCTTTCACAGAGATAGGCCAGATCTGTTACCAACAAAACAAGATGTAAAACATCATAAAATGTCATGCAAAGGGGTGATTATGCTAATGGATGTTTATTTCAAAGGTGCCTCTGGTTGCTCAGACTGTTAAGACAGTCTGTTATTAACACAGCTGCTTGCAATTACTGCAGGTTCTAGTCCCACCAGGCCCAAGGTTGACTCAGCCTTCCATCCTTTATAAGGTAGGTAAAATGAGGACCCAGATTGTTGGGGGCAATAAGTTGACTTTGTATATAATATACAAATAGGATGAAGACTATTGCTTAACATAGTGTAAGCCGCCCTGAGTCTTCGGAGAAGGGCGGGATATAAATGCAAATAAAAAAAAAGTCAAAAGAGAACTTAGTAAAATCTAACCATAGTTTCAAAGTTTCTTCTAATGAAAAAGTTCCTTTGTCTATATAATTGCACATGACTAGGCCCTCTCTTTTAAAAAAGATTTTTCAAGACTTTATTCATGAAGATGAATGTGGATTTTTATCTTAAAAACAATTAAAAGGCAATGTGAGAACTGTATTGGATGTAATAGAATATTTATAACAACATAACGGAAAAAAGCCACATTAATCTTTTTAGGTGCAGAGAAAGCTTTTGATAATTTGAGTTGGCCTTTTTTGTTTAAGGTGCTGGCCTTTGGCAGGAAATGATTAATGGTGACCTAACTAAACCATGTGATATCCAGAAGGGGACAAGACAAAGTTATCCTTTGTCCCCCTTATTGCTTGTTTTGGTTCCTAAAGGGTTTGAATGAAGACATCAGACAAGATAAGACAATAGAACCAACAATGTAGGGATAGAAGTTTTTGATGAAATATTAAAGGATTTTGCCATACTAGCAACTTTAAGATTAATAAATAAAAAAAACAAAGTTGTTGATAAAAAACAAATACACAAGATCAAGAAGATCTGATGAAAACACTCTGATGAAAAAGAGCATAGATGAATTCAGAAAAGAGCTAAATATTTGTATGTTATCTTGACTAATATAAATTGTATGTTGTTTGATAATAGGCATGGAATGAAGTTAATAAAAATATGCTGAAATGAGAAAAAAATCAATTGCCTTTATTAGGAAGAAGTTCTGTAATCAAGGTGAAAGTTTACTTAGAATGCTATTTCTATTTCAAACAATATCTAAATTGCTTAATACACCATTTAAGCAATGGCAAAAGGATACCTCCAAATCAAGTCAAGAAAGAGAATTAAATATAAATTGCTGCAGGATGAGAAAGAGAGGGGGGGGTTAGGATTACCAGATGTGAAACTGCATTTTGCAGCTTGTTGTTTAGTATGGATGAAAAGACTGGATGACTTTGATAAATAGAAGGTTATTAGAACTAGAAGACCATGATTTAAAATTTGGGCAGTGTGGATAAAGTTAAGGTTGATGCAGATTTTAAAAATCATTTTATTAGATATACCATATTGAGGATTTGAAAACATCTGTCTCTTAAAATTCCTTTATGTTGTCACTCCAAAGAGGTGGGGGGAGTGTTTCCAGAAGAGAAATGAGAGATAAACAAAAATGACAAAATTATCATAATGTACTGGGGGGTTTTTTTTCTCTCAAGGAGAACTTCAGTTAAAAACAAGAGAAGAGTTGGAATTCAAAGGACACACTCACACACACACACACAAACACACACAATTGGCTTTCCTATGTTCAGCTAATGGACAAATTTAAATTTAATCTGATAATAATACTCTGAAATGGTACAATTGAATTTGATGTGGAATTGTGTGCAAATGATGATATTATTGTTGAGATGTACGAACTTTAACTGAAAATGGAACAGAGGATGAATAAGTGAGAGTAAATGGACAAAAATCAAGGGCCTCTGTGGCTCAGACTGGTAAGACAGTCTGTTATTAACACAGCTGCCTGCAATTACTACAGGTTCTAGTCCCACCAGGCCCAAGGTTAACATAACATAACATAACATCAGAGTTAGAAGGGACCTTGGAGGCCTTCTAGTCCAACCCCCTGCCCAGGCAGGAAACCCTATACCATCTCAGTCAGATGGTTATCCAACATTTTCTTAAAAATTTCCAGTGTTGGAGCATTCACAACTTCTGAAGGCAAGTCGTTCCACTTATTAATTGTTCTAACTGTCAGGAAATTTCTCCTTAGTTCTAAGTTGCTTCTTTCTTTGACCAGTTTCCACCCATTGCTTCTTGTTCTACCCTCAGGTGCTTTGGTGAACAGCCTGACTCCCTCTTCTTTGTGGCAGCCCCTAAGATATTGGAACACAGCTATCATGTCTCCCTAGTCCTTCTTTTGTTAAACTAGACATACCCAGTTCCTGCAACCGTTCTTCATATGTTTTATCCTCCAGTCCCTAATCATCTTTGTTGCTCTTCTCTGCACTCTTTCTAGAGTCTCAACATCTTTTTACATCGTGACCAAAACTGGATGCAATATTCCAAGTGTGGCCTTACCAAGGCATTATAAAGTGGCACTAACACTTCACGTGATCTTGATTCTATCCCTCTGTTTATGCAGCCCAGAACTGTGTTGGCTTTTTTAACAGCTGCTGCACACTGCTGGCTCATATTTAAATGGTTATCCACTAGGACTCCAAGATCCCTCTCACAGGTACTACTATTGAGCAAGGTACCACATATACGGTACTGGTGCATTTTGTTTTTTTGGCCTAAATGTAGAACCTTACTTTTTTCACTGTTGAATTTCATTTTGTTAGATAGCGCCCAATGTTCAAGTCTGTCAAGATCTTTCTGTAACTTGAGCCTATCTTCTGGAGTGTTGGCTATTCTGCCAGCTTGGTGTCATCTGCAAATTTGATGAGTTCCCCATCTATCCCCTCGTCCAAGTCATTGATGAAGATGTTGAAGAGTACTGGGCCTAAAACAGAGCCTTGGGGTACTCCACTGCTTACTTCCCTCCATGTGGATGTAGTTCCGTTGAGGACTACACGTTGAGTGCGGTTGGTCAGCCAATTACGAATCCATCTGGTGGTGGTGCTGTCTAACCCACATTTTTCTACTTTATCTAGTAGTAGGTTATGGTCTACTTTATCAAATGCTTTACTGAAGTCCAAGTAAATTATATCGACAGCATTCCTCTGGTCTACTAATTTTGTCATTTTGTCAAAGAATGCGATAAGATTAGTCTGGCATGATCTGTTTTTGACTCAGCCTTCCATCCTTTATAAGGTAGGTAAAATGAGGTAGGTAAAATGAGGACCCAGATTGTTGGGGGCAATAAGTTGACTTTGTATATAAATATACAAATAGGATGAAGACTATTGCTAACATAGTGTAAGCCGCCCTGAGTCTTCGGAGAAGGGCGGGATATAAATGCAAATTTTAAAAAAATTGTATATAATATACAGTTAGATCAATGGGAGAATTTGTGGACAAAGAATTGGATTTTACACTGAATTATAACCTTAAGGAGAACATTTATAAAATGATGTATTGCTGATATTTAACACTGGATAAACTCAAATATGCATACAGGATTTTATAAAAACATTTGCTGGAAATTTAATCAAACTGAGGGTACATTTTTTAAAAATCTTTGGTGGTTATGTAAAAAAGCTAGAACATATAGGGATCAAATATGTATTTTGATTCAGAAGATTTTAAAAGAAAATTTACAATTTAAGTCATAGATTTTTCATTTGGGGTTAAGAGAAAAATATACTGAAATATTTTATGGAACTTTATATATGATAACAGCGATTATCAAGTTACACAAAGGTGAAAGGATTTATAAATTCCTATAATGGAGGAATGGAAGGTGAAGTTGACTGAATTTGCAGAGATGGCAAAATTATAACAGCTTTGATTAAGAAAAAGATTTTGACCAATTTTAGTTCACTATCATTAAACAAGTCAATCTGTTCCTTCCCCAACACAAAGAAATGTGCCTATATATTAGTGCTGTTGTTGGTCTATGATTTCACTGCACGCAGTATGACATATTTTCATAGGGTGGTAATAGGAATGAGCATTTGCACAGCACTAAGGCAGTGCTACTGGATTACACAAAATTGTGTGTGATGGAAGGATAATCTGATCTGGCACCAAGTAAATTAGTTATTTACTTTTTTGTTTCACAAACTAGGAAGTCACATTGCAATGTACCGTGAATTTCAGGAGTAATTTAGCGTGCTTCATTTCTTATCTGAACAACAACCACAAGAGTCTGGCAACCATCTGCTGAGGCATTTCACTTCACCATCTATGACCTCAGAAGTGTCTTTTTGGGTACTGCCAAAGGGAGTCTTTGAGCTTCTGATTAGTAATTTCAAGGAACAGATCCAGGAGATCACCTCAGCAAATAAATTGTGCAGACCAAAACAAACCCATAAGTTTGTGAAACCACACATGCTTTCTGTCACCTAAGCAGGAGGGTAAAATAAGATCAGTACTGATTTGTAGGCCTGTTATGGTTTAACCTGCCTATGGCGTTTGTGAAAATAAGATGACAAAATGTAGATTACATGCACCTTTTTTTTCTTTTTGCATCCTTACATTTAATTCAGTAGGTGAATTTCCTCCCCCTCTTGTCTTCTCACTCTCTTGCCTGCTCCTCCTCATTCAATTTGTTGAGATGCTGAAATCTGCTTTGTGTGATTTATGAAGGAACTTGAAGCGATTAGTTTCACAGTGCATGAAAATTCCTAGGTTCAGAGGGATGTCCAATCTGTTACACTATGAGCTGTTGACTAGATGAGAACTTGAGCAGCACAGAGCCATAAGGAGATTGTGTTGGGTTATTAAACACTTGTGGTAAAGCTGCTTATTCTTAATTCCCCAGTGTCCTGCCAAAGTGGTTGGATAAGATCAGATCAGATTAGATCAAAAAGCCTGGGAACTGGTCTTTTGAGCAGATTCATTTAATCAATAAAGAGAGAGAGAGGGAGGGAAGGAGTGAGGGAGGGAGAGAGAGAAAGCACGTAGTGGTACCAAGATCACAAGAGATTAGGAAAAGAAAAATAAGAAAGAACATTTTTTTCCTCTTCTGTTCTTAAAAAAAAAAATAGAATTCTTAATACCAAGGAATGGAGTTATTTTTCCCCCCTTTCCATTCCTTTCCCCCCTTCAGTTTCTATAACGTATCACCACAACAGTGGTATCTTTATTAAAGCTTCATTATTGAGCAGATAATGTAATGCCAAACATTTCCTAATACAGTAATACTTAATAAGTCAAGAGGTTGTGATAGTACCATAAAAGCAATTGATGCTCTAAAATGACCTACTGTGAAAAAATGGATTAAGAAGCAGTTTTTGCTTCTACTGAATAACTACTGTATTCCATGATGATTGCCATGATGAAGATGATCATGAAAAAAGTTTTGGGCTAAGTTAATATGCAAAAAATTATGATTTTTTTTTTACATTGTAGGAGGGCAAAGACAAATAGCTTACTTGTTTTCTCTATGGTTATTCAGAACCATAGAGCTTTAGAAATAGAAATGTATGTAGATTGGATTACATTTCAAGATATATAAATTAATCAAAACTACAAATGCAAGTTATTAATAAATCATATTCCGATTTCCTGTTGGATTATGAATCATTATACAGAACGTAATTTTTAAAAAAATGCTAACGTGTGGCACCTCCACATGCTAATTCATATATCGGAGCAATTTTACAAGCAGTTTTAAAACCAGTAAAATGCAACAGTCATATTAATAAAACTAGAAAATATTGAGGAATTCCAGACGTAACTACTCTTCCTGGCAATGGCAGACAAATTCTCTTTGATGATTCACAGTAAAATTGGACCCCAAATGAATTAGCAGTGCAGGTGCCTTGAGAAAAATGATTGGTCTTAATAGTATTATCAAAATTAAGCCCGCTTTAACGGAATGCAATTTACATTCAGAATTAAATACGGATATGTATTTATAAATCTATTCTATAAAACTTAATTTTCCATCCAGATATGCTGATTATTTCAGGCCTTCCATACCTTTACCAATAGTTAATTACTTTGGAACGCTTTAACTCTATTTTCCAAATCAGCATGCATGCATAAAATGACTGCAATCTAATTTGACGTATTATTAGTGATGATTATTGTCATAGATAAATTAGATTGAACAGAAAATAACCTTCATCCTTAGCATGTTTTAGCTCTCAGAATTAATGTGATTTGGTGAATACACATAAATAAAAGTCTGATGAGTCCCTGCTGACTAGGAAGCCTGCTGGTGCTGAAGTGTATCAATTTCATGCAGATGATGAATTCCTTAAGCATTCAGTGATAATCATGCTTGATTTGACAAGCCTTTCTCATGCTATTTTAGGGCCTTAATTTTCTGTGAAGTTCTGTCAAGTGCTCATCAAGCACTCACTTATCTCCCTATCTTAACCTGGCAGCCAATCACAAGGTTGCCTAACACTGCCGCTACCAAGTGCTGAGCTATTAATATGCTGGTCATGTGACTGTCCAAGGAGAGAAGCCAATCAATGACTGATTAACATTCAGGTCATGTGACTCCCAAGGAGAGTAAATGAGTTACACAGTAAGACATCAAACAAATTTTCATCTTGAAAGAGTGATTGCTTTTTCTGCTGCTGTGATGTTTGTCAAATTCACTCTAGCCTTGTCCAATTAAGCTCCATGAGATGAATTAATAATGAAGAGATGTAAGCACTCTGCCAGCATGATATCTACAAGTAGAACCAGGGAATGGAGGCTGGTGGAAAAGGGGAACCGATTGGAAAATGCCCAATCGAGCTGGTGAGAAAATAGTGCTTCCCAAAAGTTGAGGCTGTTTTGTCATATTTTGTTTGCACCAGCAACCCATTTAAAGGAAATATTTGGGGAACCTTCAGATAGCTATGTATTTATTTATTTATTTATAAAATTTATTGGCCACCCATCTTACCATAGGATGCCTCTGGGCAGCTTACAGTTAGATATACAGTTAAAACATAAGACTTTAAAACCAAGGACACATGGGGAGGGTGGGGGCAGAGTGGGAGGGGAGGTGGGAACTGTTGTTACTCAATCAATCACCTCTCTTGTGCTGTTCCCCCACTGGGGCCCCAAGCCAACCAGCAAAGCCACATCTTTAGACCCTTATGAAATAATAGGAGGGTTGGATCCAACCTCACATTGGGCAGGGGGGTGGGACAAGATGTTCCAGAGGGTGTCAGACCTGAAAGCCATCTTTTACATTTGGGCCTTTAGGCCTGCCACATATTCTTCTGTTGGAAAATGGAAGAGGGGATTGCATAGAGTATGGGTGATATGTAGTCAAAATAACATTCCTTTCTCAGAGAGTCAAGGACGCATTGCCCTGGCACCTGGAGACAGATGACTGGGAGGTGTCTCCAGTTTGGATGGTGGATGATTGGACCATGTGATGGACATGAAGGTGCTTGTCAGGAACTTTCACTTGGGGAAAACCTGGAAACTTTCAGATTCGGGTTTTCCCAGATGTGCCAATATGACATCTTCAATAAAAAGGAACTTTGAGGAAACTCAAGCCTTGGAGTCTTCTTTCATTGGGGGTGTTACTTGGAACCCTGACAGAGGGCAGGAGCAGCAGCAGAAAAGGCTCTCCTCCTGGACCCTGCCAGCTGGAATAATCGTGCTGACAGGACCCACAGTTTATCTTTTCTGCCAGTATGAGTGGGATGAGCCAATCCCAGTGGGGTGAGATGGTCTCTCAAGTAAGCTGAACCTGTGGCTTTTGCCAAGCCTGTAGTGACTTTTGCAGTCACCAAATGGTAGAAATTCAATGAGACTAGGAAAAGGAAAAATAAGGGCCCTAGTATCAAAACTCTCAGATCTCTATTTTTCCATCTCATTGGATGACATTTTTATATCTGTCATAAAATAAATATTTGTCCTCCTCTGATTCTTTGTTGCTCACTCAAACTTGTTTTGTCCTTGTGCAGCTCATGAAAGTAGGTTATATGTGAGCATATTCACTACAGATAACCCTCACTTTATGACCACAACTGGTTCTACAATTTGGTTTCCATCATAAGTCAGTGTGATCATAAAGTGAGTCATCACTGACTGGACTGGATTTTATAGCCCTTTTTACCAAGGTCATTAAACAAATCACCTGGTCATTAAGGAAATCATGTGGTTGTTAAGTAATCATATGATTGTTAATCAAATCCAGCTTAAGTGATTTAATCCACTGACTTTCTTTGTTGGCTCTAAAGGTCGCAAATCATGATCATGTGACCACAGGATCATACAAATTTATATGGTCACAAATATGAGCTAGTTGCAAGTGCCCAAATTGTGATCCTGTGGAGAGATGGTCCTAAGTGCAAGGACAACTCATAAATCCCTGTTGCCAAGGCCATCATAATTTTAAAGTGTCATTAAATTAATGGTCATAAATCAAGGACTACTTGTAGAGATTCTTTAATTCAACTGAACTAAATCTATTCTTCACAGAGGTATGTTCTGAAAGAGATCTCACCATTTGATAATGTCATCAGGTGAATGATGATTAATCACTATCAATGAATATGAACCATTTACAAAACCATATTTTTCATTGGTTTATTTATTTATTTATTTATTTTATTAGATTTTTATACCGCCCTTCTCCCGAAGGACTCAGGGCGGTGTACAGCCAAATATTAAAAAACCCGCAATATACACATTAAAAACAAAACTAAAATCAGCATATTACAAATGGCCGAAAATTTAAAACAATTAAAAATTATAAAATTATAAATAGCCCCAATTAAAATTAATAAGACTTTTAAGACTTTCAAGCCAGTCCCGCTTGAATAAATAGGTGCGTTTTCAGCTCACGGCGAAAAGTCCGAAGATCAGGCACTTGACGTAAACCAGGGGGAAGTTCGTTCCAGCATGGAGCTCCAACAGAAGGCCCTACCCTGGGGCCGCCAGCTGACATTGTTTGGCGGACGGCACCCTGAGGAGTCCCTCTCTGTGTGAGCGTCCGGGTCGGTGGGAGACATCAGGTAACAGCAGGCGGTCCCATAAGTACCCGGTCCTAAGCCATGGAGCGCTTTAAAGGTGGTAACCAAAATCTTAAAGCGCACACGGAAGACCACAGGAAGCCAGTGCAGACTGCGCAGGATTGGTGTTACATGGGAGCAACGAGTTGCTCCACTATTACCCGCAGCTGCATTCTGAATAGCTGCAGCCTCTGGGTGCACTTCAAGGGCAGCCCCATGTAGAGAGCATTGCAATAATCCAAACGGGAAGTGACAAGAGCATGAGTGACCGTGCATAAGGCATCCCCATCAAGGAAGGGGCGCAACAGGCAAACCAAGCGTACTTGGTGAAAGGCCCTCCTGGAGACGGCCGCCAAATGATCTTCAAACGACAGCCGCCCATCCAAGAGGACACCCAAGTTGTGCACCCTTTCCATTGGGGCCAATAACTCGCCTCCCACAGCCAGCTGCGGCTGCAGCTGACTGTACCGGGGTGCCGGCATCCACAGCCACTCCGTCTTGGAGGGATTGAGCTTGAGTCTGTTTCTCCCCATCCAGACCCGTACGGCTTCCAGACACGGGGACAGCACTTCGACCGCTTCGTTGGGGTGGTCCGGGGTGGAAAAGTACAGCTGAGTATCATCAGCGTACAGATGATAACTCACCCTGAAACCACTAATGACCTCACCCAGCGGCTTCATGTAGATGTTGAACAGAAGGGGCGAGAGAATCGACCCCTGAGGCACCCCACAAGTAAGGCGCCTCGTGGTCAATCTCTATCCCCCTGTCAACACCGTCTGCGACCGGTCGGAGAGATAGGAGGAGAACCACCGATAAACGGTGCCTCCCACTCCCAAACTCTCCAACCGGTGCAGCAAAATACCATGGTCAATGGTATCAAAAGCCGCTGAGAGATCTAATAGGACCAGGGCAGAGGAACAACCCCTATCCCTGGCCCTCCAGAGGTCATCCACCAACGCGACCAAAGCTGTCTCCGTGCTATGACTGGGCCGGAAGCCGGACTGGAACGGGTCTAGATAGACAGCTTCATCCAGGTACTGGGGATATGAATCATATGGTTGATATTATTTATTTATTTATTTATTTTATTAGATTTTTATACCGCCCTTCTCCCGAAGGACTCAGGGCGGTGTACAGCCAAATATTAAAAAACCCGCAATATACACATTAAAAACAAAACTAAAATCAGCATATTACAAATGGCCGAAAATTTAAAACAATTAAAAATTATAAAATTATAAATAGCCCCAATTAAAATTAATAAGACTTTTAAGACTTTCAAGCCAGTCCCGCTTGAATAAATAGGTGCGTTTTCAGCTCACGGCGAAAAGTCCGAAGATCAGGCACTTGACGTAAACCAGGGGGAAGTTCGTTCCAAAGCATGGGAGCTCCAACAGAGAAGGCCCTACCCCTGGGGGCCGCCAGCTGACATTGTTTGGCGGACGGCACCCTGAGAAGGCCCTCTCTGTGTGAGCGTACGGGTCGGTGGGAGACATCAGGTAACAGCAGGCGGTCCCATAAGTACCCGGGTCCTAAGCCATGGAGCGCTTTAAAGGTGGTAACCAAAATCTTAAAGCGCACACGGAAGACCACAGGAAGCCAGTGCAGACTGCGCAGGATTGGTGTTACATGGGAGCAACGAGTTGCTCCACTATTACCCGCGCAGCTGCATTCTGGAATAGCTGCAGCCTCTGGGTGCACTTCAAGGGCAGCCCCATGTAGAGAGCATTGCAATAATCCAAACGGGAAGTGACAAGAGCATGAGTGACCGTGCATAAGGCATCCCCATCAAGGAAGGGGCGCAACAGGCAAACCAAGCGTACTTGGTGAAAGGCCCTCCTGGAGACGGCCGCCAAATGATCTTCAAACGACAGCCGCCCATCCAAGAGGACACCCAAGTTGTGCACCCTTTCCATTGGGGCCAATAACTCGCCTCCCACAGCCAGCTGCGGCTGCAGCTGACTGTACCGGGGTGCCGGCATCCACAGCCACTCTGTCTTGGAGGGATTGAGCTTGAGTCTGTTTCTCCCCATCCAGACCCGTACGGCTTCCAGACACGGGGACAGCACTTCGACCGCTTCATTGGGGTGGTCCGGGGTGGAAAAGTACAGCTGAGTATCATCAGCGTACAGATGATAACTCACCCCGAAACCACTAATGACCTCACCCAGCGGCTTCATGTAGATGTTGAACAGAAGGGGCGAGAGAATCGACCCCTGAGGCACCCCACAAGTAAGGCGCCTCGTGGTCAATCTCTATCCCCCTGTCAACACCGTCTGCGACCGGTCGGAGAGATAGGAGGAGAACCACCGATAAACGGTGCCTCCCACTCCCAAACTCTCCAACCGGTGCAGCAAAATACCATGGTCAATGGTATCAAAAGCCGCTGAGAGATCTAATAGGACCAGGGCAGAGGAACAACCCCTATCCCTGGCCCTCCAGAGGTCATCCACCAACGCGACCAAAGCTGTCTCCGTGCTATGACTGGGCCGGAAGCCGGACTGGAACGGGTCTAGATAGACAGTTTCATCCAGGTACTGGGGATATGAATCATATGGTTGATATTATTTATTTATTTATTTATTTATTCAAATTTGTATACCGCCCTATCTCCCGAAGGACTCAGGGCGGTTCACAGGCACATAAAACATTTATATACAATTAAAATAACTATTAAAAAACTTATTCTAATGCCAAATATTAAAAATATAAATATAAATCTTAAAACCAAATTTAAACCCCTGTAAATTTAAAAATCTATAAATTTAAAATCTAAATTTAAAATCTAAAATCTACGCCAGTCCTGCACAGATGAATAAATGCGACTTAAGCTCATGACGGAAGGTTCGGAGGTCCGGAAGTTGACGGAGTCCTGGGGAGTTCGTTCCAGAGGTGGGAGCCCCACAGAAGGCCCTTCCTGGGCGTCGCCAGGCAACACTGTCTAGCTGACGGCACCCTGAGGAGTCCCTCTCTGTGAGTGCGCACAGGTCGGTGAGAGGTATTTGGTAGCAGTAGGCGGTCCCGTAGATAACCCGGCCCTATGCCATGGAGCGCTTTAAAGGTGGTTACCAACACCTTGAAGCGCACCCGGGAGGCCACAGGTAGCCAGTGCAGTCTGCGCAGGATAGGTGTCATACGGGGGCCACCGGGGGCTCCCTCTTTAACCCCCGCCGCCGCCTTCTGAACTAACTGCAGCCTCGGATGCCCTTCAAGGAGCCCCATGTAGAGAGCATTGCAGTAATCCAGGCGAGGCGTCACGAGGCGTGGTGACCGTGCATAGGGCATCCCGGTCTAGAAAGGGGCGCAACTGGCGCACCAGGCGAACCTGGTAAAAAGCTCTCCTGGAGACGGCTGTCAAATGATCTTCCAAAGACAGCCGTTCATCCAGGAGGACGCCCAAGTTGCGCACCCCCTCCATCGGGGCCAATGACTCGCCCCCAACAGTCAGCCGAGGACTCAGCTGACTGTACCGGGATGCCGGCATCCACAGCCACTCTGTCTTGGAGGGATTGGGCTTGGGCCTGTTTCTCCCCATCCAGACCCCTACGGCCTCCAAGCACCGGGACAACACTTCGATAGCTTCGTTGGGGTGGCCCGGTGTGGAAAAGTACAGCTGGGTGTCATCAGCGTACAGCTGGTACCTCACACCGAAGCCACTGATGATCTCACCCAGCGGCTTCATATAGATGTTGAACAAAAGGGGCGAGAGGATCGACCCCTGCGGCACCCCACAAGTGAGGCGCCGCGGAGCCGACCTCTGCCCCCCCGTCAACACCGTCTGCGACCGATCGGAGAGATAGGAGGAGAACCACCGATAAACGGTGCCTCCCACTCCCAATCCCCCCAATCGGCGCAGCAGGATACCATGGTCGATGGTATCAAAAGCCGCTGAGAGGTCTAACAGGACCAGGGCAGAGGAACATCCCCTATCCCTGGCCCTCCAGAGATCATCCACCAACGCGACCAAAGCCGTCTCAGTGCTGTAACCGGGCCGGATATGATTGTACTTTGTCATTGGATCATTTCAAATTTCTGTCACACAATGGGTCTGTGTCCATATTTGCAGCAATGGTAATGCTGTTCCTGAAATAGATTCCCCCCCCCCCGTTATTATATAAAAACTATTATGAGAGAAGAGAACAAATCTATATTATAGACTAAGCATCACCTTGCACAAATACAAAACAAACGTACATTAAATCTCCTACAAAGCTGTCCACAAAACAGGTGCTCTTGTGGGCAATTTGAAAGTATATCTCTTGGTTCTTCAGCTGAAATCTGATAACTAAAAAGAAGTCTCAATCAACTTTAGAGGATACTAGACAACCTATGATTCACTGGGTCATTGTTTCAGAGATACTTCCTTAGCAGATTCCTCAATGCCTTCAACCATGGTGGAGCTTCTAGTGTACTAGAAAAGTTGTTTAAAAATGCAGAGAGATATTAAGATATATATCTATTTTGAAAGTAGTCCATGTTGAATTGCATAGCCTAGTCAAACCATAAAAGGTGATCACAGGAAATGTTTATGACAGTTTGTGTTATGTCATAAAATGCTTTATAGCATTTTTACGTCAATAAAATTTTTATAAAGTTCCACATTTCAATTCTATGGGAGTTATGGGTTCCAGGTTTTGGACATATTCTGTAAGTTAGCCCATTTGAAGTACCTTGGTTGAAAACATTTTGTCCTATGATACACTATTTCATCCATGGAAAAGTTACAGACATGAAAACTTCAGTAGTACATGCATGATGGTCACAATAAAACAATGTGTTACATCTGCAAAGCCTAAGACATTTAAAGATTTATAAACCAACCATAGCATTAAATACATATTTCAAGAGCTACTTTAGCCAAACATTGACTAAATGCTTTTCTTAAAAACTTGGATGCAAGCTTTCTTGAAATGGGATGCTAAAATCTATAATGCAGTTACTCAGTCTATAGTTACTTACACTATAGGCAATTGAATGAAGAATATTGCACCCATATACTTTCATTTAATTAGGAAAGGTATAATAATAAACTTAATTTGTAACTATGTGCTATGTTCAGAAAACACATTTTTAAAAAAGGGAAATTTCTCAAAACAGTCTATGAATCAACTGCAGAGTCACATAAGAAAAATGCCAATGTGAGTCAGGAGTAACAATTTATTAATTGTACTTGTTGCATTTTATTGTAATTAACCCACTTCTTTTGGCTTGTCATTAAATGCCATTCATAGACAGAACCAGAAATGTACAATTAAATACAATTAAAAGCTCATTTAGCATGGGTATGCTTAAAATGGATTTCCAGCCTCTGAAAACATCCCTGCAATTTTTCTTCAGCTAGAAAATAAATTGCATTTCACTGCCGATCCTATGTAAAATTCTGATGACATGCTTAGCACAGAGACCCTATGACTAATAAAGCTTTCATCCGCTCACTGAAAAGAGTTAGTCAACTAATGGATTTCTAGTGATATGGAAAAAAAATTGTTGGATCTTACTTATTAAGTTCTAGCATGAAATTAGATAAATTCCCAAGGCATCCCCACGCAATATATTCTGGTCGGTTTAACAAGGGTGTTAGAGCATGCCAATTAGCTAGCAATCTGAAATAAACAGTAGTTACACACACAGAGAGAGCTTATAACTACAAAGTTAATAACATTCTTAATGGAACTTCTTGGTATGGTAGTTCAAGACGCTGGGAGGAAGCAAGATGTGGAACATACTATATTCAAAAAGATCGTAAGTCAATTCCCAGAAGTAAAAGATTAAAACATTATCAAATAGAGAAGCAGAAGTTATTTTTTTCTGGATCTTGATAGGCAAGGAGAAGGAGAGGGAGACAGTAGAGAATTAAATCTTCTGGCATGGTGGGGGCAGGGAGAGAAGAGAACAAATCTATATTATAGACTAAGCATCACCTTGCACAAATACAAAACAAACGTACATTAAATCTCCTACAAAGCTGTCCACAAAACAGGTGCTCTTGTGGGCAATTTGAAAGTATATCTCTTGGTTCTTCAGCTGAAATCTGATAACTAAAAGAAGTCTCAATCAACTTTAGAGGATACTAGACAACCTATGATTCACTGGGTCATTGTTTCAGAGATACTTCCTTAGCAGATTCCTCAATGCCTTCAACCATGGTGGAGCTTCTAGTGTACTAGAAAAGTTGTTTAAAAATGCAGAGATATTAAGATATATATCTATTTTGAAAGTAGTCCATGTTGAATTGCATAGCCTAGTCAAACCATAAAAGGTGATCACAGGAAATGTTTATGACAGTTTGTGTTATGTCATAAAATGCTTTATAGCATTTTTACGTCAATAAAATTTTTATAAAGTTCCACATTTCAATTCTATGGGAGTTATGGGTTCCAGGTTTTGGACATATTCTGTAAGTTAGCCCATTTGAAGTACCTTGGTTGAAAACATTTTGTCCTATGATACACTATTTCATCCATGGAAAAGTTACAGACATGAAAACTTCAGTAGTACATGCATGATGGTCACAATAAAACAATGTGTTACATCTGCAAAGCCTAAGACATTTAAAGATTTATAAACCAACCATAGCATTAAATACATATTTCAAGAGCTACTTTAGCCAAACATTGACTAAATGCTTTTCTTAAAAACTTGGATGCAAGCTTTCTTGAAATGGGATGCTAAAATCTATAATGCAGTTACTCAGTCTATAGTTACTTACACTATAGGCAATTGAATGAAGAATATTGCACCCATATACTTTCATTTAATTAGGAAAGGTATAATAATAAACTTAATTTGTAACTATGTGCTATGTTCAGAAAACACATTTTTAAAAAAGGGAAATTTCTCAAAACAGTCTATGAATCAACTGCAGAGTCACATAAGAAAAATGCCAATGTGAGTCAGGAGTAACAATTTATTAATTGTACTTGTTGCATTTTATTGTAATTAGCCCACTTCTTTTGGCTTGTCATTAAATGCCATTCATAGACAGAACCAGAAATGTACAATTAAATACAATTAAAAGCTCATTTAGCACGGGTATGCTTAAAATGGATTTCCAGCCTCTGAAAACATCCCTGCAATTTTTCTTCAGCTAGAAAATAAATTGCATTTCACTGCCGATCCTATGTAAAATTCTGATGACATGCTTAGCACAGAGACCCTATGACTAATAAAGCTTTCATCCGCTCACTGAAAAGAGTTAGTCAACTAATGGATTTCTAGTGATATGGAAAAAAAATTGTTGGATCTTACTTATTAAGTTCTAGCATGAAATTAGATAAATTCCCAAGGCATCCCCACGCAATATATTCTGGTCGGTTTAACAAGGGTGTTAGAGCATGCCAATTAGTTAGCAATCTGAAATAAACAGTAGTTACACACACAGAGAGAGCTTATAACTGCAAAGTTAATAACATTCTTAATGGAACTTCTTGGTATGGTAGTTCAAGACGCTGGGAGGAAGCAAGATGTGGAACATACTATATTCAAAAAGATGGTAAGTCAATTCCCAGAAGTAAAAGATTAAAACATTATCAAATAGAGAAGCAGAAGTTATTTTTTTCTGGATCTTGATAGGCAAGGAGAAGGAGAGGGAGACAGTAGAGAATTAAATCTTCTGGCATGGTGGGGGCAGGGAGAGAAGAGAGACATCAAGGATATGTTTAAATATTGAGTGATCCATATAGAAATTCTCTTGCTGCAATCATCTATCAGCTCAGTTTTAAACAGAGGCCCTGCTGTGACCTATAATGTGGAGCACTTGGAACAAGCAGGCCAATGATACTTAAGACAATGTATTTTGCGGTATCACTCTGCAGAAGCAGAAACTGGTCTGAAATTAGTAGCCTATTCAAGATTAACATGACTCAGTGATTTCAATAGCTTCCAATAATAAGGAAACTTAGACCAACTTGGATGTTCCATTTTGCTCAGTGTTCACAGGTCCTTCAGAGAAGATTTTCATATCATCGGTTCCTTGTTAAAGATAACCAGGAATAATTAATGAAGGTATAAAGAAATCCATTGAGCTGTGCTCCATCCAAATGCACAATTTCAGTGGCAAGGATGTAAATGGAGAGAGGTTTTTTTAGCCATATATTAGATCGGGGGACGGGACAGGGACGACGACTTGTTTATACTTGCCAAAGTTTGTATGCTAGAGCAGGATGCAGTGCAGAGCTTCCCTTACAAGCTTTTGCAGGTGTTATTAACATTTCTCCAATCTAGCTGTTCTCAACAGTGGTGGGTTTCAAATTTTTTTACTACTGGTTCGATGGGTGTGGCTTGGTGGGCATGGCTTGGTGTACAAGGCATGGGAAGGATACTTTAAAATCTCCATTCCCTTCCCACTCCAGGGGAAGGTTACTGCAAAATCCTCCCTATCAGCTGGGATTCAGGAGGCAGAAAATAGATGGGGGCAGGGCCAGTCAGAATTTTTCTACCGGTTTTCCAAACTACTCAAAATTTCCGCTACCGGTTCTCCAGATCTGGTCAGAAGCTACCGAAACCCACCTCTGGTTCTCAAATTCCACGACTTTCTTCCTTCTCTTTGGATGTATTTTACATTTGCCAAATACTTAGAAAATCTGAATTTTTTTCCACAGTTTAGTAACTTGTAGAAATAATCACTATATTTCAGTTACAGAATTTGGGTTCCCTACTTGAGAAGAATTTAAATTGTTTGGGGCAACAGTCTAAATCTCCGAGAAATGGGCTTTGCACTGCAAAAACTTTATAGACCAGAAAGTAAGAGATCACAAATGAGGTTCATTTAGAGTTAAGCATACAAATGTTAATATTGTGTGTTACATTTCCGAGGCCTTAATTCATTTTGACTTCTTATAACATCCTTCAGAATTTAGCATTTTCTCCAAGCGAAATACCACTTATTAAGCTGTGGTTTTACTTACTAGTAGTGCCACTGTGCCAAGGAGAACACAAGCGCTTAAAACGCTTAGCTGATTCAACATTAAGAAAACCAAACAGAAATGCCCAATATTATTACAAGCATCACCAGGTAATGCGACTTTTAAATCCACAGTCTGAAAACTGGTCTGTCTTACTTTTTACTTTTTTTACTTTTTACTTACTTACTGTCTTACTTTTCTTACTTTCTAAGAAAAGAAAGTAAGTTCTACCGTTTCTGTATCGGTAGTCCTCAACTTACAACAGTTCATTTAGTGACTGTTCAAAGTTACAACCGCACTGAAAAAAACCTGACTTATGGCCGTTTTTCATTCTTATGACTGTTGCAGCAGCCCCATGGTCACGTGATCAAAATCCAAATGTTTGGCAACTGACTGATATTTATGACTGCTGCAGTGTCCCAGAATTATGTGGTCTCCTTTTGTAAATTTCTGACAAGCAAAGACAATGGGGAAGCCAGATTCACTTAACGTTGTTACTAACTTAACAACCGCTGTGATTCACTGAACAACTGGCAAAAAAGTTCATAAAATTGGGCAAAATTTGCTTTAGGAATTGCTCACTTAGCAACAGAAATTTTGGGTTCAGTTGTGGTCGCACATTCAAGACTACTTTGAATTTGCGTAATTAATATTTCCTTTTCATTCCTATGCTATCTATGGTTTACAATACTTTCATTTTTTTTCTTTTTCTTTCTTTCTTTTCTTTTTCTTTTTTTTATTTTTTGTATCCACAGCCGTTTTCATGAATTGTGAAGTTCTTTGTACTTAATCCTTTGAACTACGTTATTGAGAAGAAGAATGGTCCGCAGCTAGTTGAAGAGGAAACGAGTCCCTGCCAAGCTGGAAAGCAATCATAAAGCTACTGGAAAAATAAGACCTACTGTGGTAGTGGCTGTGTAGCTAATCCATTCGTCTTTTATAAGGACCCCGCTCTGCACTCTGAGGCCTAAATTGACCCAACAACCAATCAATGTCTTTATTTGCTGCATGTCTGTCCCTGAGAGGTTTTATTGCCGGATCCAACCTGTAATCAAAGCTTCCATCAGTATTTAGCATTTTCTCCAAGCGAAATACCACTTATTAAGCTGTGGTTTTACTTACTAGTAGTGCCACTGTGCCAAGGAGAACACAAGCGCTTAAAACGCTTAGCTGATTCAACATTAAGAAAACCAAACAGAAATGCCCAATATTATTACAAGCATCACCAGGTAATGCGACTTTTAAATCCACAGTCTGAAAACTGGTCTGTCTTACTTTTTACTTTTTTTACTTTTTACTTACTTACTGTCTTACTTTTCTTACTTTCTAAGAAAAGAAAGCAAGTTCTACCGTTTCTGTATCGGTAGTCCTCAACTTACAACAGTTCATTTAGTGACTGTTCAAAGTTACAACCGCACTGAAAAAAACCTGACTTATGGCCGTTTTTCATTCTTATGACTGTTGCAGCAGCCCCATGGTCACGTGATCAAAATCCAAATGTTTGGCAACTGACTGATATTTATGACTGCTGCCGTGTCCCAGAATTATGTGGTCTCCTTTTGTAAATTTCTGACAAGCAAAGACAATGGGGAAGCCAGATTCACTTAACGTTGTTACTAACTTAACAACCGCCGTGATTCACTGAACAACTGGCAAAAAAGTTCATAAAATTGGGCAAAATTTGCTTTAGGAATTGCTCACTTAGCAACAGAAATTTTGGGTTCAGTTGTGGTCGCACATTCAAGACTACTTTGAATTTGCGTAATTAATATTTCCTTTTCATTCCTATGCTATCTATTGTTTGCAATACTTTCATTTTTTTTCTTTTTCTTTCTTTCTTTTTTTTTTTTTTTGTATCCACAGCCGTTTTCATGAATTGTGAAGTTCTTTGTACCTAATCCTTTGAACTACGTTATTGAGAAGAAGAATGGTCCGCAGCTAGTTGGAGAGGAAACGAGTCCCTGCCAAGCTGGAAAGCAATCATAAAGCTACTGGAAAAATAAGACCTACTGTGGTAGTGGCTGTGTAGCTAATCCATTCGTCTTTTATAAGGACCCCGCTCTGCACTCTGAGGCCTAAATTGACCCAACAACCAATCAATGTCTTTATTTGCTGCATGTCTGTCCCTGAGAGGTTTTATTGCCGGATCCAACCTGTAATCAAAGCTTCCATCAGTATTAGGGCGCTGATGACTGAAATGACCAAACTTTCAATGAGGTTGGCTCGATTCCAGTCATACCATTTTGAAGATACAAAGAGTCTGTGTTGTGCTGTGGAATTCATTTTCTTGTTTACTTCCTACCGAAACAAGAGCATAATCAGCACTCAGTGCATCGGATCAGACCGCTGAGTTGTTGACAGAAGCTGGGAGAGGCTTGCCAGCTTTCCACATGAAACACAGGCTTTCTTCTAATACACCCCCTACTGTCTGTCTCGCTGCCAATTGTAGCACATCAGAGCTGGCCATTGAGATAATGACCGTGAAGTCTCATGATACACTTTGATGAAGTGTAACATTTTTTGAGGGATCCTTGTCTGTGCCAAAGTGATAGAGACAGCTGACTCAAAATCACCTCATCAAATTTGAGGCTGATGAAGAGCAGGCACCTACACATGCTTCCACAGAGAAGAAGGGGAACAGCTTGCCATCAAAGATTTCCCCACTCGTGACTATTGTATCACCAAATCTTTTCTAACATTTTTTTAAAGGAAAAATATTTCGCAGATTCAGAGGTATGCCTCATACTTGGTGATACAGATTTATACAATAAGAACCTCGTTCCTCATTTAAAAAAAAAAATTCTTGGTGGACTATCTGCTCTTTACTGCACTATTACAAATGCAAATTTATATTTTGCTTTTCTTTAATTTAGGCAAGAGATAGACATGGTTAGAATTTATTGGATCTTGATGTTAGCCTGTTTCAAATGCCGTTTAGTAGGTAGAGGGTACAAAATAGAGATGGGCATATCTATTTTTATTTCATGTTCTTTTTCCCCCCCACTGTTATTTTTTATTTATCCTGTTTCTATACTAGCTCGAATTGTTTTTTATATCAAATATATGTGTATTTCTAATGTACCCTTTTATATTATCTATTATTTTATTTATCAAATGTATATAGCCACCATCTTTCTCATGAAAATATACAAAGTTTATATGCATTTTTGCCATGCAAATTTGTATATTATGTTTTATAATATATACATTTTTGTATAGACTTTGTCTTTACAGTATTCTCTTTAAATAAGTAAACCCTTTACAGTATTCTGTTTAAAAATTGCATTTTAAATGGGAAGAAAAGAAAATGTAGAAAGATGAAAACCTTTCATTTTGCATACTGGAAAAAAAAAAAGAAAACTTCCCAGCAAATTGAACAAATTTTTTCTCCATCCAATGTGAAGGAAGAGACTACAATATTATCCACTTTTCTTGTTCTAGACTTGTAAATGTTCAATCAAAGTCACTAGAGATCTTTCAAAGATACACGTGACTATATATTTAGATAACCCTTTTCTCAGCTGACAGACATGAAGGCCGAGTCTTATTTTCTTTTGACCCCTGAAAAAATGACTAGGCCTTTTTTTTTGGAGAGTTGTAATTATTGACTCACCTTGTAATGGTGGCACTGATAGCCCCGCCCTGCAGGAGCCTGCTGCTGACCCACTTCTTCTGCAGCTGCTTGCCACCACTCACATGCATAATCCCCCCTCTGTTTTGCCATCAGATGCCTGCCAGAATGCATCTGCAGACAATAACAGAGCTCCGGATCGATCTGGAGCTCTGTTATTGGCTGCAGATGCCTTCTGGTAGGCCAGGTTGATGCGTGCGAATGATGGCAAGAAGCCGCAGAAGAAGCGGCCGCAGAAGAAGGTGAGGCAGGTGTCTAAGTGTGTGAGGCCTGGTAAGTAGGGCAGCTCCACTCCCCCATCCCCGCTCTAGCTTATTTTTTACCTGTGTGCCTCACCCTACCCTCTGCATCCTGGGATGGGCGAGGTCTTAATTAGGGCTAATTTTGTGGGTGGGCTTAATTTGATCGCATGCGCTCAAAAACATGATAGGCTTCTTTTCAAAGTGTGTTGTCTTTTTGGAGAAACACAGTGTGTATATACATACATACATACATACATACATACATACATACATACATATACATATACATATACATATACATATACATATACATATACATATATATATATATATATATATATATATATATATATTCTGAGGTTTTCGCGGGTGTTTGTGTGTAGGTCTTTGGTTATTCGGGTTTTCTCCCATGTAAAATTGGAAGTGTCTTGGCGACGTTTCAACGAAATCCCATTCGTCATCTTCAGGCTAGGTGTTTACAGCTTCATGCTTCTAGGAGAAATGTGTGATCACAGCTGTTTCTTCCTTTTAACTGCTAGTGGGGGTTTGAACTGATTAGTTGGGAGCTTGGCTGTGTTCTGATTGGGTGGAGGTGTGTTCTGATTGGTTGGGGGTTTGGCTGTGCTCTGATTGGATGGTAGGGTTGGCTGTGCTCTGATTGGATGGGGGTGCGTTCTTTTTGGGGTGGGGCTTGGTTGTGCTCAGGTTGTTCTGAGATGCAGGGGGATTTGAGTTGGTGAGCTGCATTACTGTTGTTTGGCTTCCTGTTCGTGGTCATGCTACATCTTCATGGTGGTTGTCAGTCTGCTGCATGTATGGATTGGAGGGGTTTGAAATGGCTAATGATGCAGCTGCAGTCTGGCTTCTGGTCCGTGGTCGTGCTTCATCATCGGTGTGGATTTGAGTTTGCTTTCCGCGTGGATGTGTGGTGGTGACATGCTCTGTGGCACTCGTGAGTGTGGGTCTGGTGTCATTCTTCATGTTAGGGACTCATTTGTCGATAAGGGCGGCTTTCCAAATGGCTGGTAGGCGGGAGGTATCATCTTGTTTATTCATGCTGTGTGGGCGTTTTTCTATCTCGATGGCTTCTCTGATTATTCTGTTGCTAAAGTGTTCAGTTTTGGCAATAGTTCTGGTATTTTTAAAGTCAATTTTATGTCCTGTGGCTTTAAGGTGTTGGACCAGGGAAGAAGCTGGTTCCTCTTTTTTAACTGAGTTCTTATGTTCTTCAATGCGTGCACTTATTCTTCTGTTGGTTTGTCCGATGTATGTGGTGCTGCAGGCGGTGCATAGGATTTCATATACTCCTTGATTTTCTAACTCAATTTTGTCTTTGGGGTTTCTTCGGATGGTGGATATTTTTCGGTTTGTGCAGAATGCTGTCTTGATGTTGTGTTTGTGGAGGATCTTGCCGATTCTGTCTGTGGTACCTTTTATATATGGGAGGAGGGCTGTGCCGTTTTCTTGTTCTCTGTCTTGGATTTTAGTGAGGGTTTCTTTATGGATTAGTTTGGTAATTTGGTAATTTGGTTTGGTAATTATTTCTTTGTAATCCATTGGATGTTAGTACGTTAGTGAGAGTGTGTAATTCGGTTTTTAAGTGTTGTTCGTCAGCTAAGTTCGCACCTAATTGGGAGAACCAGTTGTTAATTAGCGGTTTGTGTGTGCTATCTGCACGCACTCTCACATCACCACCCAGCACAGATCAACTCCATAGCCAAGACACTCATCTCCTGAACAAAACGCTTTCTTTCAGATTTCTTCCAACAACTGGTTCTCTGAGCTGCTTAGAAAATTAACAACTGGTTCTCCCAATTAGGTGCGAACTGGCTATATCCCACCACTGTCTAGATCCCAAATCTTCTGCTTTAGTTCAGTCAGAGTACGACGACAATATGCCAAATTGTCATTGTTGGAAGAAAACATATCCAGCAAGTGAGATCAACTAAGGAAGCATCCAGACAGACAGAAACTAAGATGACAGAGTCTTAATCAGGCCCTAAGGGAAATGCTTAATTTTAATCACATTAAAGCACTGAAAGTTGAATGAAGAACTCCTAGTAAGATTTTCAAGAATTTTTGACTGGATTGTTTCTAAATTAGGAGACTCCCTAGAAATAGAAAGCCAAGCTCCATTAGCATCAGATCTATAACTTTGGCTTTATATAGTGTAATAGCCGGTAAGACTTAACTTTTTATCAAATTGAGCTGCAAATTTAACAATTACAAAGGATGCTGTGGAGGCCTTTACTAAAAGCTCTCTTGTTTGAGAAGATCAGCAGGTGGACGCTTGAAGGTTAAGAATGAGACATTTAAAGGATTTTACCTGCTTAATGCATTTGCTGCTCATTATTCATCTAATTGAGGCCTTAAAGCATTTCCTAGAGAATACCAGTACTTTTGTTTTGGAGTAGTTTAGTTCAAGATGCTCTCTAGAACAGTAAAGTCACCTTTAAGGCACCTTTGGAGTCATATTTGCATTATACACATCATGGCTGAATCATTAGCCCAAAGTAAAATAAAGATGAGGCAACTTTAACTTTTACAAGTGCTTCTGCTATTGCTGAAGGCAAATGCTATAATGGGGATGCAATACGTAACATTCTTATTATGAATACACTGACAATTTTGTATGGTCATGATTTTAAACTACATAGTTTAAAATGTAGCCTGATCAAGAGATTAGGAACAGGAAGCAGAATTGTTCAAGCTTTTCAAAACCTCATAAGCCAGTATTTCACATTAAATTATTGAGAGTCATTCAGTAGTAGCATAAACCATGACTGCAATTATTAATTAATTTATTCATTTTAAAAAAAGCAGTAGCGATATTTGCTGGCAACTCTACTATGAATTTTTCAGGATACAAGAGCCGCAGTGACACAGTACTGCAGGCTACTTCTGCTGACTGCCGGCTGACTGAAATTTGGCAGTTCGAATCTCAACAGGCACGAGGTTGACTCAGCCTTCCATCCTTCCAAGGTTGGTAAAATGCGGACCCAGATTTCTGGGGGCAATATGCTGACTCTGTAAACCACTTAGAGAGGGGCTGTAAAAGCATTGTGAAGTGGCATATAAGTCTAAGTGCTATTGCTATTGCTATGGATTACAAGATCAAATTCAGTAACTATTACAATAGCAGTAACAGTCAAAAGATTGTTAAAAATATCTTCTCTGTATATTCAGATCACCCTTGCGAGAAGAATGTATGTCATAGGAATCATCATTAAGAAGAAAACAGTGTCCTTAACTGTCACTGTTATACTTCTCTGGGCAAATATACTTGGAGAAGAATGTCTGAAAATCTGAACATCTGGAATAGTCTTTGCAATAGTTTTATTTCAAGACTCCATAAAATCTTGAATTGGATCTATAAACAGACCCGGAGACACCAATCTTGGTATAACACTTCAAAGCTGTGTTCTCTTGTATCCGAATCTCCAATTAGCAGTTTCATAGCAAATTTTGCACTAACCAAAGTTACTTTAGGCAAAAGTCATTCTACCGGCTGCGCCGGTAGTAGAGGGAGCAACTCGAGGCTCCCATATAACACCTCTCCTGCGCAAGCTGCACTGGTTGCCGGTGGTCTTCCAGGTGCAATTCAAGGTGTTGGTTACTACCTTTAAAGCGCTCCATAGCTTAGGACTGGGTTATTTACGAGACCGCCTGCTGCCACCAAGTGCCTCCCATCGACCAGTGCGTTCCCATAGGGAGGGTCTCCTCAGGGTGCCGTCGGTCAGACAATGTCGACTGGTGACTCCCAGGGGAAGGGCCTTCCCTGTGGGAGCTCCCGCCCTCTGGAACAAGCTGCCTCCAGGGATTCATCGATTCCCTGACCTCCGGACCTTTCGACACGAGCTCAAGACATTTCTGTTCCACCGCGCAGGGCTGGCCTAATTAATTTTAAATGGGGTTTTTATCAGAGTTTTATTAGAGTTTTTAATTAGTCTAAGCTAAATTTGAATCTGGTTTTTAAATAATGTTTTAATTTTTGTATTCTTGTTTTTTATCTTGCTGTAAACCGCCCTGAGTCCTCCGGGAGAAGGGCGGTATAGAAGTTAAAATAATAAATAAATAAATAAATAATCTGCAGGGGAGAAAAAACAAACTTAATTGACTACTGTTGAGGCCAGTGTTGATGTATTTCTTAGAGGCATTATCATACATCAAATTCCAGAACTCTTAAGTACTGTAAAATAGTAATAAAAGGAAACATCTGCACTTGCTAACTCCACAAATAACTTTTAAAATAACCTAAGTGCCAAATTTGTCAACATTTTTGTAATAAAGAAGAGCCTTTGACTTATGTATGCATGTGACAACTACACAGACAACAAAGGTCCTTTCTAACAACTTGTTTTTTATATTTGGGGCATCCTTAGTAAATAAGGTGCTAAGGGCAACTGGAGGTAGTTTGGTCTAGTGGTTAGGGAACTAGGCTAGAACGGAGGAAACCATTAGTTTAAATTCCACTTTAATCATGAAAGCCAAATTTCGCTTTAACTATGAAAGCCAATAACTTTGGGACAGTCACTCTGTCTCTCTCAGCCCAACCAACCTCACAGAGTTGTTGTTATTGTTGTTGTAGGAAAAAATAGGAAGAAGAGGAAGATGATGTGTTGGATATGTTCACCACTTTGAATAGTTTGTAAAAATAATAAAGGCAGAATATGGAAAAATAAATGAAACTATCTACACGTTAAGTGGAGAAATTATGCATTTTCCCTCACCAATTCTTATCCAGGTGAATGGAAGTGAATTTGCTTTTGAAAAGCTTTCAAAGGGGGAATTCTTATCCATAAGAGTAGTCCTGCACTGCAGTGTAGCCACTTGGAGCGAAGATTGTTCCCTGAATACAATAAATTTTTACAGTAGGCCCCAAACCTCGGGCCATGGACTGCTACTGATTTGTGGCCCATTGGGAACTGCCCCATGCAAGCAGCGAGAAAGCATACAAAGCTTCATTTGTGCATGTGCGGTATTAGGTTGCACACACAAAACCACCCCTCGGTCATCACTACTGCTGCTGGTCCATGGACCCAAAAAGGTTGAGGACCACTGTGCTAGAGAATGTCCATTTTGATGGGCTTAATAGAACTCCAATTTTTGAATCAAAATTGAGAAACTCTGGCAAAGATGCATTTGCAAATAAGCTCCAATTGGGAGGAGGAGGAGAATGTCATCCATTCCTCCACACAGGAAACAATGAATGACCCTTAAGGGACGATATAGACCAGTGATGGCTAACCTTTTTGCCGTCATATGCCAAGAGCGTGGGTAGCATGGGTGGGTCACGTGCGCATACCTGGGGGCGCGTGCATTGAATTATGGGTGTGGCCACGCGTGTGCAACACCCCCCCAGTGCTCCTCCCGCTTTTGGCACGCAACAGCAAAAAGGTTGTCTATATCACTTGTCTATATCATCCCTTAGTTTCGAAATGGCCAAGGTGTGTATGTGAATATCCTGTCTCTTCGCTCATTGGGTGTCAAAGTCTTCAACATTCCTGGCTTCCCATGCTTCAATCAAATTTTAGGGGAAGCTACTGTCACTAATAAAGAAGAAGCTTGTTCTTGAAAACTGAGCCTGAATATACAACACCCATAAGGAATGTAACAGTTGTACTTATATCTGGAGCAACACACTTCTTATGTGCCGTCTTAAGCTGTGAAATTATTTTGAACAACAAAGAAGCCATGACATTTTTTTAGAAGAGTATCAGATACCACAAATTCATTTGTGTTAATTATGTTAGTTATTTTCATAATTCAAAATGTGTGCTACTTGGAAGTTATTGAGGCACAGCTATAAAAAAATCCTCAGATAACTGAACATAATGAAAACAGGCTAAAATGGTCAAAAACTAAAAATAATTAAAAATGATAAAGGAAAGGGCAGGAAGAAAATACAATGCAGTGTCTGTGTACGTATACTTCAACTCTCCTGTAGCTCATATTATATGTCCTATTGCTTAAAACAAGTTGTCTACTATTGACTAAGAGTAAGCATCTTGTAATTTCCTTTTTACATTTATCCATTAAAATTTGTAGCCTGAACTTGGATTTATATACTACAGAATACAAAGTAAGCAATGTTTAAAGACAGCTGAGGCCAAATAATTCAATATTTCCCTAGCTTAGTGGTTAATGAGGTAATAATTTCCAAATATTCAAGTTGATTTTAGTTAAGTAACTTTAATTTCACTCAGGAACACCAAGTAATAAATTATTACCAGCAGAAATGCACATTTTAAAATGTTCCTAAATTAGCAATGGGTGAAATAACTTTGAATCCACGGTAGTCTTGCATATTTTGAATTTCATGTCCCTACTTAGGGAATTCCATGCATGTGGAAAATAAGTACACTAGAATGTTGATTCAATCATTAATGTTGTAATTATTGATTACTTCATTGTTCTCTAAATGGGTCTGTCTGTACTAAACACTTGGATTTAATTGATAAAAGAGTTTTCTTGATGTCTGGTTCTTTCTTTTCAACAGTCTGATGCATATTTGTTGGGACCCCAATTTAAAATATTAATCAGTAATGCTATAAAAGATCTGGGACAGCCTTCCCCAAGTTTGTGGTACCCAGAGATGTTTGTCCAAATATGTTTGTCTTTAACTGCAGCTTGGAATTTTGGGAGTTGTAATCTAATATACCTTCAGGCTGGGAAAAATTACTCTCATTTATGATTACTTAAAATTAATCAATCCAATAGAGATGTGCCCAAGATGGGAAAAAGTCCTGCACATTACATTTTCATTTCAGACAATAAGCAAGCATGGCAATAAGCACTTCTAAAGCAGTGATTCTTAAAATGTGGTCCTGGGACCTCTAAAGCAGGGGTCTCCAACCATGGCAACTTTAAGCCTGGAGGACTTCAACTGGAATTCTGGGAGTTGAAGTCCACCAGGCTTAAGGTTGCAAAGGTTGGGGACCCCTGCTCTAAAGAATCCCCAAGACCCTCTCAGCAGTCCATAAAATCAAAATTATTTGCCAGCTGATGTTGAAAAACAGTACAATTTTAAAATCCCATCAAACAATTGTGAGGAGTAATAATGGCAGCAATTGTGTTAATTTTTAATATGGCAGATACCAATAACCCACACAAATAAGTTATTTTTGCGTCTTCCATAATTTTTAAAACTGATAAATTTTTTTGAGGGGGAATAAAACTAGTTTAAGAAACTGTAGGGTCCTCTGTGCTCTCCCAGCTTGGTTGTTTTCTTGCATCAGTACAGTGGTAATGTTACTTAGTTTGGTAACGGAATGTCTGCAAGAAAACAAGCAAGCTTAAAGAGTATTAAGGACCCCACAGTTCAACCCTAATTTGCAAATATTATCTTCTAGAAATTATTTACCTCTGATGTAGACTATTGGAGGAAAAATAGATAATATTTTATCTATAGGGGGATGTTCAGAGCGTAGAGTGTTATTCCATTTGTATGGTAAGTGGGAGAGGCAGATATGGCGGAGGCAAGGGGTCGTATCGTTCTCTGGGAGCACGTGCTCGATGTTTAAAGGCGATCACATGCTCCGGCCCCTCAGTCCTCACTCGTTCCCCGGATGGCCAAGATCCTCAGAGCTTGGGTCTTCGGCTGATGCTATGCAATGCCCGGTCCATGGTAAATAAGGCTCCCTTGATTTATGATCTTATACAGAGGGAGTCCGCGGACTTTACGGGCATTACGGAGACCTGGTTGGGCACAGAGGGGGGTGTTCCCCTGGTCGAACTGTGCCCTCCGGGTTTCCGTGCATTTCATCAGCCGAGGGCCCAAGGTAGGGGTGGCGGTTGTGATTAAAGAAAGTCTAGAGCCGAGGGAGTCCACTGTGCCTCAGATATCTGGTTGTGAATCCCTCCTTGTGAAGTGGGGCCATAGGAATCAGATGGGTCTGTTGATCACGTACCTGGCTCCTTGCTGCGTGACTACAGCCCTGCCTGAGCTGCTGGAGATGCTTGCCGGGGTGGCAGTTGGGACTCCCAGACTTTTGGTCATGGGGGATTTCAACTTGCCATCGGCTGGCTTGTCATCAACGGTAGCTCAGGAGTTCCAGGCTTCCATGATGGCCATGGACCTGATTCAAGTAATTGATGGCCCTACACACATGGGGGGAGGCACACTAGATTTGATTTTTATCTCTGGACAGTGGATTAATGATCTGGTATTAGGAGATTTAGTGACGGAACCAGTGTCATGGTCGGATCATTTTCTCCTTCACCTGGACTTTCGGACCGCCACTCACCACCGCAGGGAGATGGAGCCAATGCGTTGGTTCCGTCCCAGGCGCCTGATGGACCCTGAGAGGTTGGGCCGTTTCCTGAGGATCTGGCCCACGGCACGACTGAAGAACTAGTTGCGGCCTGGGAGCGGGCCGCGGCTGGGGCTTTGGACCGTGTCGTGCCTTTGCGGCCTCTGACCCGGCGTAGATCTCACTTGGCTCCCTGGTTCTCTGAGGAGCTGAGGGAGATGAAACGCCGGAGAAGACGCCTAGAGAGTACCTGGAGGTCTAGCCGTTCCGAGGCTGATCGGACACTAGTGAGCTCTTTTACTAAGACCTACCTAGTGGCAACGAGGGAGGCGAAACGTTCCTACATTTCCACCCTCATTGCATCGGCAGATAACCGCCCGGCCGCCCTGTTTCGGGTGACTCGCTCCCTCCTTCAACGGGGGAGCGGGATGACCCCCTACAGGGACGTGCTGAGGAGTTTAACGGTTATCTATACGATAAAATCGTTCAGCTTCGGGATAGTTTAGACCAAAATTGCGATGATCCAAGTGGGATGGCAGAGGCACGTCTTGTTGAGGTTATTTGGGATGAGTTTGAGACTGTGGCTCCCAAGGACGTGGACAGGTTACTGGGGAGGCTACATGTGACCATGTGTTTACTGGACCCGTGTCCTTCCTGGCTGGTGCTGGCTACTCAGGATGTGACACGAGGCTGGCTCCAGGGAATTATAAATGCTTCATTGTTGGAAGGGGTTTTCCCCGCTGCCTTGAAAGAGGTGGTGGTGAGACCCCTCCTCAAGAAGCCTTCCCTGGACCCAGCTGTTTTGGGTAATTATCGTCCAGTCTCCAACCTTCGCTTTGTGGCGAAGGTTGTAGAGAGTGTGGTTGCATGGCAGCTTCCCCGGTACCTGGATGAAGCTGTCTATCTAGACCCGTTCCAGTCCGGCTTCCGGACCGGTCACAGTACGGAGACAGCTTTGGTCGCCTTGGTGGATGACCTCTGGAGGGCCAGGGATAGGGGTTGTTCCTCTGCCCTGGTCCTATTAGATCTCTCAGCGGCTTTTGATACCATCGACCATGGTATCTTGCTGCACCGGTTGGAAGGGTTGGGAGTGGGAGGCACCGTTTATCGGTGGTTCTCCTCCTATCTCTCCGACCGGTCGCAGACGGTGTTGACAGGGGGGCAGAGGTCGACCGCGAGGCACCTTACTTGTGGGGTGCCTCAGGGGTCGATTCTCTCGCCCCTCCTGTTCAACATCTACATGAAGCCGCTGGGTGAGGTCATCAGTGGTTTTGGGGTGAGTTATCATCTGTACGCTGATGATACTCAGCTGTACTTTTCCACCCCGGACCACCCCAATGAAGCTGTCGAAGTGCTGTCCCGGTGCCTGGAAGCCGTACGGGTCTGGATGGCGAGAAACAGACTCAGGCTCAATCCCTCCAAGACGGAGTGGCTGTGTATGCCGGCACCCCGGTACAGTCAGCTGCAGCCGCAGCTGGCTGTGGGGGGCGAGTTATTGGCCCCATCGGAGAGGGTGCGCAACTTGTGTGTCCTCTTGGATGGGCGGCTGTCGTTTGACGATCATCTGGCGGCCGTCTCCAGGAGGGCCTTCCACCAAGTACGCTTGGTGCGCCAGTTGCGCCCCTTTCTTGACCGTGATGCCTTATGCACGGTCACTCATGCCCTTGTCACCTCCCGCTTGGACTATTGCAATGCTCTCTACATGGGGCTGCCCTTGAAGTGCACCCGGAGGCTGCAGCTAGTTCAGAATGCAGCTGCGCGGGTAATAGTGGGAGCGACTCGTTGCTCCCATGTAACACCAATCCTGCGCAGCTTGCACTGGCTTCCTGTGGTCTTTCGGGTGCGCTTCAAGATTTTGGTTACCACCTTTAAAGCGCTCCATGGCTTAGGACCCGGGTACTTACGGGACCGCCTGCTGTTACCTTTTGTGTTAAATTCGGGCAATAACGAGGCAGGAGACCAGGATAGTGACAACAGCTCTTTACTATATGGTGAACCCAGCAGCCCGTGCTGGGAAAAACCTCTCCTTATATACAGTTTAACCGGGGGCTTCAACCAATCAGCAATGTGCTATTTTCCCGCCAAAACTTTTAAAGATACATTACACTCCTTCCCTCCCAGAAAACACTTTACCACTATTTACATAAAATTTACATCTTATTTTTCGACGTAATCACGCAAGTAGACTGGGCGTCTCCTGACTCTTTCAGACCTGCGCAATTCATTCTCTGGGAGTGAGTCGAGCTGGCCGGAGGGACTGATTGTTCCTCTCAGCTCCTCCTCTAGGCCATCCGGCCCTGGATTATTTGCAGAGTCGTCCCTGCTGTTTCCAAGAGGAACCGGTTGGCGTCGCTGGACCGCCTGGAACTCAGATAAGTCCCTTGTTTTCCCCGGGTTTGAGTCAGCTGTGGAATCCAACATTGAATAGTCAAGGCATGTATCGTCTGATTCTGTATTCCCTGTTATTCGTTTTCTTATCTGGTCTATGTGGCGCTTCCATACCCGGCCGTCCCCCAATTCTATTAGATATGACTTGGGTCCTGTTATTTCTAGGATTGTTCCTGCTAACCAGGTCGGGCCCTCGCTGTAGTTATGTGCCCACACTAGGTCGCCTGTTGCCATCTCTCTTGTTTTCCCGTGTGCCCCTTTGTAACCGTCTGGTGTGTAGTTTGGGTTTAAACGGTCTAGTGGGCACCTAAGCTTCCGACCCATTAATAGTTCGGCCGGGCTGCGGCCAGTTGTGACACAGGGGGTTCTGTGTTGGACTGCTAGGAATGTATCGATTTTTGTTTGCCAATCGCCTGGCTTGATTCTGGACAATGCCTCTTTTGTGCTCCGAACGAAACGTTCTCCAAGGCCGTTCGTCGCAGGGTGGAAAGGCGCCGAGAGGACATGCCGGATGCCCTCTTCTGCCAAGTACCCCTCAAACTGGGTTGCCGTGAATTGCGGGCCGTTATCGGAAACTAAAGTGTCGGGCAACCCATGGGTTACGAATAGGTGCCGTAGGACTGAGATTACGGCCTCGGCTGTCATGGATCTCATGAGAATGATTTCCAGCCATTTGGAGTAGGCATCGACTACTACCAGAAAAGTTTGGCCGTGGAAAGGGCCGGCAAAATCGATGTGGATGTGGGCCCTGGGGTCTCTCCCATTCCCGAATCGGAGCCGTTGGGGGTAGCGGTCTGGACTCCTGGCAGGCCTGGCATTTCCCTACCCTCTCAGCAATCTCTGAGTCCATTAGGGGCCACCACACATAGCTTCTCGCTAGACCCTTCATCCTCACGATCCCTGGGTGACCTTCGTGAAGGAGATCCAATACCTTTTTTCTTAGTTTCTCCGGGATCACCACTCGATCCCCCCATAGCAGGCACCCCCCTTGAGCCGAGAGTTCCCCACGTTTTTTAACAAACTCTTTAAAACGCTCGCCCGGCGCAGCGGGCCAACCTCTTTGTACCCAACCAATTACAGTTCTTATTGTAATGTCCTTATACGAAGCCCGAGCCACCTCTTTGGATGTGACTGGGCCAGAGTCCAAGGAGTCAATTAGCAGAACTGGTATCCCCGGAGTGGGGTCTTCAACAGTCTCTGGTAACGGGCATCTGCTCAGTGCGTCTGCATGCCCTAATTCCTTTCCTGGCCGGTGTAGTAATTTGTAAGAATACGCTGCCAGGAAGATAGTCCATCGGGTCAGTCTTGGCAACAGCGCCACAGGCGTTGGGCGGTCGCCTGCCAGCAATCCTAGCAAAGGTCTATGGTCCGTGATGATTTCAAAATCACGACCAAATACATACTCATGGAATTTCTTTACCCCTGAGACTATAGCCAAGGCTTCCTTATCAAGCTGGCTATAATTCCTTTCAGTTGATGACATGGTTCGGGAGTAGTATGCAATAGGGGCTTCTGTGCCGTTTGGTAACTGGTGGCTGAGCACAGCCCCCACCCCATAGGGAGATGCATCGCAGCTTAACACTAATGGCAGCGTGCCATTGTATTGGATGAGGAGGCTATCACTCGTTAGGAGATTCTTTACCCCTTCGAATGCCCTAGCTTCTGCCTTTCCCCAAGACCATGCAGCCGTCTTTGCCAGTAATTTATGCAGCGGCTCGGCTACTGTTGCCTTATTCCTTAAGAATACTGCGTAGAAGTTGATCAGACCTAAGAATGCCTGTAACTCCGTTTTGTTCTTTGGAACCGGGGCCTTCCTGATGGCCCGTACCTTGCTCTCAGTGGGGTGAATCCCTTTCTTGTCTATCCGGTAGCCCAGGAATTCCACAGACTCAACCCCGATCTGGCATTTGTTTAGTTTAACCGTGAGACCGGCAGACCGGAAAATGCCCAAAACTTTTCGCAGCCTTACCCCTAATTCCTCTAGGTTTTCAGCGGATACCAGTACATCATCAAAGTATGGTACCACGCCTGGTAGGCCCTGCAATAGTCGCTCCATCAGGTTCTGAAATAACCCTGGAGCCACACTAACCCCAAACTCTAATCGGGTGCACTTAAAAGCCCCTCTGTGAGTCACAATTGTCTGCGCTTCGGTTGTGCTGCTGTCTACGGGCAGCTGTTGGTAGGCTTGGGCCAAGTCTAGCTTGGCAAAAACTTGCCCTTGCCCCATGGAGTGCAGTAAGTGCTGTACCACCGGGACGGGGTAAGCACTCTTTTGCAACGCTTTGTTAAGCGTTGCCTTGTAGTCAGTGCAAATCCGGACCGATCCGTCCGGCTTGACTGGGGTGACTATAGGGGTCTCCCACTTAGCATGGTCAACTGGCACTAGAATTCCCTGGTTTACTAGCTTGTCCAGTTCCCGGTCAATCCTGGGCTTAAGGGCGAACGGGACCCTCCTAGCCTTTAGACCGATAGGGGCAACTTGGGGGTCTATGTTAAACGAGATAGGGGTCCCCGTGTACTTGCCCAGGCAGTCTCTGAAAACGTCCCCAAATTCTTTCACGAGTGTGTCCTTGAGGACTTCGTTCCTGAAGATTCCAGTCACTCCCATGCCCAATGCTCTGAACCAGTCCAGTCCCAACAAGCTTGGCAGGGTCCCATCGACGATGGTGATGGGCAGAGTTTTCTTGTATTGTCCGTACTCGACGCGGACGGATGTTGTCCCTCGGACGGGGATGCGGTTCCCCTGGTAGTCTTGTACCCTTAATCTTTGTGGTTGCAGTTTGCACTTTGCGATGGCGGGTAAGGCTCTCACGAGAGTGTCCCAGGACATGATCGTGATCGATGAGCCGGTGTCCACCTCCAATCGGCACGGCACCCCTTCAATCTTTGCCTTTGTAAAGATCTTCTTTTCTAGGCGGGTTGATGCGTGACCCACTCTCACGACCGTCTGGTTCAACTTCGCGCCTTTTTTAAACTGACCACTCGCGGGCCGCTTCGTCGTTTCCGCGTTCTGATTGGCCGGTTTGAATTTTTGGCGGGAAGGTTGGGGAGCTCGACAGACCTGTGCTAGGTGTCCCTTCCTTTCGCATCGCCGACAAGTTGCATCTTTGAATCTGCATTGTTGTCATTGGTGTTACCCTCCGCAACTTGCGCAGTCGCCCCGGTCGTCTTTCTCCAGCCTCCCGGTGTGGAAGACTCCTTCCTCCTCCTCACCGTCCGATTCGGCCTGGACCTCTTCATGGTGGACCGGGGTTGATTTCACAGCCGTTGGTGTGACCTGCTTTTGTAGTGTCTCGGCCGCTTGGGTAGACATCTCGTGAGCCCTGGCTTCGTCCAAGGCGGTTGCCAGCGTTAGGTTGCTTTTAGACAGCAGCCGCCTCCGCAAACGTATGTCCCTGACCCCGCGGATGAGTTGCTCCAGCAATGCCTCGTCCAAGTCTCGATATTCGCAATGTTTTGAGGCTTTCCTCAGGGCGGCCATGTATGCGCTGATGGACTCGCCCTCTTGCTGTCTGCGCTCCCCGAATTCGAACCGTTGCACATACTTGGATGGCATTGGTGCGAAATGGGCTTTTAGCAAAGTCTGCAGAGTTTGCCACGGTACCGACTGTACCGGCGTTGGCTCAGCCAGGGATTCTGCGGTATCGAAAACTTCTGGACCGCAGTGGCTCAGGAAATACGCCCTTTTTCTGTTGTCTGAAACTCCTTGAAGTTCGTTTGCCTCGAGGAAACACTCGAAGCGAGCCATGTATGACCCCCATTTTTCCTTAGCTGGGTCGAATGGCGCTGGCGGTGTGTAGCCGGACATCGCTGCTTTCCGCCCTTGTTTTGCTGGGTTCGCGTCCTCCTGGTGAGTTCAGCTCTTTTCCTGGCGCTCTTAGCCTCGAGATCCCACCTTCGTCGCCAGTGTTAAATTCGGGCAATAAAGAGGCAGGAGACCAGGATAGTGACAACAGCTCTTTACTATATGGTGAACCCAGCAGCCCGTGCTGGGAAAAACCTCTCCTTATATACAGTTTAACCGGGGGCTTCAACCAATCAGCAACGTGCTATTTTCCCGCCAAAACTTTTAAAGATACATTACATTTTGCCTCCCACCGACCCATACGCTCACACAGAGAGGGCCTTCTCAGGGTGCCGTCCGCCAAGCAATGCCGGCTGGCGGCCCCCAGGGGAAGGGCCTTCTCTGTTGGAGCTCCTACGCTCTGGAATGAACTTCCCTCTGGTTTACGTCAAGTGCCTGTTCTTCGGACCTTTCGCCGTGAGCTGAAAACGCACCTATTTATTCAAGCGGGACTGGATTGATATTTTATTGGGTTATTTATGTCTTATGATTTTAAATGGTTTTTAAAATTTTGGCCATGTTATAATATTTCTTTTTAACTTCTTTTTAATGTTTATACATTGTATTTTTACTAGGCTGTACACCGCCCTGAGTCCTTCGGGAGAAGGGCGGTATAAAAATTGAAATAAATAAATAAATAAATAAATAAATAAACTGAGCCGCAATAAAGGCTGCTTTATATATAAAAAGACCAGGAAGGAAAGATTGGAAAATCTTTCTAAATCTGTGGAAACCCCCTGACAGTCACCACAGCTTCCTATATTTGTTTTTCCAATTCGGTTGCTTCATATCAAGTTCTCCTCAGGCTCCACCCTCTGGATATATTTATAGACAACATACAGCTATGGTGTTCTGATAACCATCTGCCACTGCCAAAGAGATTCGTTCAGTTCCATGAGGCAGGGGCTACGACCAGAACATTTATTATGGATAGTCTATGATCCATCAAAGCTATACTGACACCCGCGGTTATGCCAACTCCCCTCCCTTCCCTCTCCTCTGACAGCTGAGAAGAAAAAACATGATGTCATGATCTAGCAATAAGATTATGGTTAATACACATTATAAAGCTTATAAAATATTACTGTGAAGGAAATGTTAACTCCCTGGTGGCTGTAGCAGTGGTCTTTAGATGTAGTAGTAAAGATGTACTTGTTTATTTCTTTCTCAGACAGTAAGTGCTTTAGGCATTGTCTATTTATTTTTTTATATATAATCAGAAGATGTTTTGAAAAATATCACCGGCTGCTGAAATATTCAGCTACTAATAGATTAAAACATTAAAGTTTAATAATGATTTTTTTCATTCGGAAATTTTAAGTTAAAGAATACAATATTAGATAATGGGTGGATGGATGAATATATTTTCTCAAGTCCAACCCTGATATTTATTTCAGCTGTTACTTCTTTACCTACTCTAGAGCTATTAGAGATATTCTAGTCCCAGGCCATTTTCATTTCAGAGAATTGAGTTAGGCCCAGATTTATTTATTTTTTAAATTTTGGCAGTGGAAAAAATTTCTTTCTTTTATTCCTTCTGAGTGATGTCTTCCCAAAATCTCCAATCTATTTCAGAAACAAAAAGTCTGATATTCAAATTTTGTAATTTTCACATGTGAAAATTCTTGTTTCTTTTGTTAAACCTCTAAAACAGGGGCCCCCAACCTCTGGTCCATAGACTGGCACCACTCAGAAACTGGGCTCTCAAGCAAGCAAAGCCCCATCTTCAGGATGCAGGCAGCACATGAAACCATGCTCCCTCCTGTCCGCGGAAAAATCTCTCTCCACAGAACCGGTCCCTGTTGCCCAAAAGGTTGAGGGCCACTGCTCTAAAATGTTTTATTTTCTATCGGAAAGTCTTCATTGTGATGCTTAAACAATTTTATAAATATTGTTTTGCTTAAACGAGATATGTGCTCAGCAGAGATATCTTAAAAGTAAAGATATCCTTAAAAGGATATCCCAAGATGTCCACCTTCTATCTGAATCAGTGGATCTACTTTCCTACCCTTCAGTGTGGTGCTACATAGGAGAAACCCATGTAGCCAAGATATTCCTGAAGAATATGACCAAGCCAGTGAAGCTCTTCCATTTATAATTATTTCAGGGTCTTACTCTGCAGGCAGCCTAAGAAGACCACCTCCCTGAAGGTTCTAAGAGTCAAGCATACGTGTTTGGGACATCTGTCCACATTTCAAGATTTGGTAGGTATTTTAAGAGCTATACTGGACTCTTTCCTTTCTCCAACATTATTTCTTTGGGGAGGGGATATCAATGAACCTGGCTGCAGTGGTGAATAGATGCCAGAACTCTCTTCAAGTTATAAATGGGATTGACAAGTAATCCAACCCTTCTCAACAACCATCTGAGGCAATAGTATCATCCTAGATATAGAAAGGCTACTCCTTCTTCCACCTAACCTGAGCAGGTGAGAGGAGCATGATGTGCAATTTGAAGGAAGAACAGTTTTACTATCTACTCCTTTTTCAGTTTTTGCCATTACACTTTGGAAATAGCTATATAATGTAATAATAAATTATTGTTGTGAGTCATCAGTTTGAGCATTTATTTGCTTCTAGACTGAACTATCTCATTCAAATGATGAAAAGACAGAGATGGCTGCCAAACAAATAAACAAAAAAAAAACAACCCTTAGATACTCTTTCATTCCCAATCAATCATGTAGTCATACATTTGCTATTTCTTCGGAAGGCCACTAAATGTGTGTGACATGAAATCAGCCCAACAGGACAGCCTGATTTTAACTTGTTAAAACTGTTTTTTAAAAAAAACAAAAAAAAACCAGAATGTTTTCTTTGGCCTACCCAAGAATGACTCAAGTTTGTTTTCATATTGGGAAGGGATTTCTCTTCGCATTGAGAAAGCAGAGAAAAATGCCAAAAGTACCCATATTTTTTTCTTTTACCCTGTGGATTGGAACACAGAAATACTAAGACTGCAATCTTATATTTATTATTAGAAGTAAATTCCATTGAACACAGTGGGCTTTCTAATCAGTAGAGGACTTCAGTGTTGTTGGGTTTTGTTTTGTTTTTTTGACATTTGCCAAAGATTTCCATTTTTTTGCATTTGAAGAACGTCATTGCTTGTTTTCAATTCATATCACCTTGTTGCTTTGAAATATGTCATTCGGGCTCTGACCAAACATCCAGATTTTGTTTCTCTTCAGATATTCCCTCAAGAGGCACACACTTCATTCAAGGGAGGTTCTGAGCATTGGAAGAATTTTGTGGGAGATTTATTGGAAAAGATTAGGTGGCAGCCTGCATCTGTGAATAATGATTTAGCACATAGCAGTTCCTTATATACCACCAGGCTTTAAGTATTCCTGCTGCCATTTTAAATTTAGTGCATCAGTGGGAGATGCTTGAAGCAACTCTGCAAATGGAGTGACTGTATTTTATCGCAAGGGACCTCATTTCCAAATAATTCTTATGTGCTGTAAATGAAATTGTTATTCTGAGAATTCAATTAGACTTGACATATGCCTGAAAAACTCAATACCTCTCAGCAAGTTTTCTTCAAGTCCAACTCCTTGAGAAAAAGTACAGGGTTCGTGTAAAACTCACACATGGCTCCGGAAAAGGAATGAAGTTATTCAAAAGCCAAAGCAAACCATTTCTGTCAAGATTAAATTAATCACAGGCACTTTCAGATTTATTTTGTTATTTCATTCACTGCCACAACAGGCGGTTCACAACAAACAAGCATTACATAAGAACCAACAAAAACTCTCTCTGATAAAAGAACTCATTGTTGAGCTATACTACATTGAAACTTTCCAAAAAAAAAAAAATACACTGCAGGGAGGAAGAATTAAAAAAAAGGAAAACATTTAAATCAGAAAACTCTACCTAGAATAATGACTGGAACTTTGAAATAAATTTCTATTCTAAATCAGAGATCTCCTAAATTAGTATATCAAACTCTTCTTCTAAATCTAAGAACACTTGCCTTGAACTAGATTTTGACTGGATGTCAGAAGTTCATAACTTATATCTCCAGAATACACACAGAGACACAAAAACATACAAACACCCTCTGATCCAAGAGAGGACATTTTGGAGGAAAATTAGAGGTATGTTTACCAAAGTCAGTCATGACATTTGTATTTATGCATCTGCTTCCACCAGCCAATCATTCTATGGATAATTGGAACTAAACATCCCTTGTACCCAGCCAGCATAACGGTTGTAACACTGGAAGTATCTGCATAAAACTATATGGTGCCAAGTTAGGAATAGGTATGGATAATATGCGGACCAAATACTATGACCAAGGCAGCTTTTTTGAAATCACTGAGCTGCACCAATTAAAGTAGAAAAGAGATAACATGGAGCTATTCCATCATAATCATCATTATGTGAAGATATGAACATGTCTTTTGCAGCTGTTTCTTGAGCAGCCTCTACAAGAAATTATGGGACTTAGAAAAATGAGGAATGAAAATGGCTATTATATCTAAACTTGAGCCATATCTTCATCTCCCACAAAGCATCTACAATCTAGCAGTAACCTTCCCCCCACCCCTAACCCCAGTACAGGAGTCAAAAAGAGAAGAAGCGGGCAAGTAAAGGCAAGTAAATTTCCATCCTCTCTCCATTTCATTTATTTCTACTTAAACGTAGATAATTCTGGAGACAATCTGGAGATAGCAAGGGCAAAAAAGCTGAAATTTAATCAAAAGAGCAGAACTAGAGGTAAGGAAATCTATCACATTTGTGCTTGTAACCAAGAAAACGTGTTATCAGCTAAAGCCACCAGATTAGCTGTGACCTTACCTACAGAGGACGTGACCTTATTTGGGTGTGCCCTATTAGTGACATTCAAGTTAGATTACAGTAATGTGCTAGACATGGTGGGGCAGCTTTTAAAATTGGTTCCTAGATTTTTATCAATAGAAAATATGGCCACCTCTCTAGAAAGAGTTATCGGTTGATTTGACTGATTTGGGCTTTTTATTTTATTGGATTTCTGGCAGCCCCCATTAAACAGGCCTTAATAACACAGCTGTTTGCCCTGGTCTATAACTGCATGAGGAATCTGTAGGGCCTTTGTGCATATATCTTTTGTGTTATTGTATTGATGAATTCTCTTTGTGTTCTTTTTCATTGTTTATTTCATTGCTGTTCTATTATTTTACTTCTGTTTTATTTATAGTCTTTTCGTTTCCTCCTTTTTATTGTTTATAGAGTAACCCTACAATGAGATAAGCAGCAAATGAATTTAACAAACAAACAAACAAATGGCACAACGTGGCTTTGACCAATCATTTTTTATTTTATTTTTGTAGTAATGTTTTTTATCACCTAAAGTTTAACAGGCTCATATAAGGCAGCACGCCCTGTAACTAAAAACAATAGGAAAAAAAAAAAGAGAAAGGATTGTCAACCCCAAATAATGCCTAGGTTAACACTGCTTCAAATTTGTACTTTAAATCTATGGGTGCAAGATGTCTGTTGTGAATGACTGCGGTATATATTGCATATTACATAGCAAGGCAAACACAAACACAGAAAGTATAGTTTCTAAAATTTATACTTTCAAATACTGCAAATCAGGGAGAAGTCAGAGATCAAATATTAATCTCTTGTTTTGGACGCTTACCTTTTTAAATACCTTTTTCTATGTTGAGCATTTATAAACAATAATAAAAGTGGAGATTTTGCTGTTCTCAAAAATTCGTATTTCTTTTATGTATTTTATGGCAGCCTGATGTACTCAATTTTTGTGTCTCTTATTACTGTTCTACTGAGCATTAATTGCTTGATCTCAGTAACTATCTCTCTGTCTATAGAAATTACCATTTTTGGAAATGTATTGCTGTTTTTAATGAAATAAAATTACAGGTAGCCTTTGACTTATGACCAGTCACTTAGCAAACATTTCAAATTAAAACAGACCTACTTTGGTGCTACTTATGACCCTGATTTGAAGTGCCAACATTCATTCCCCCCCTCCCCCCACAGTCACGTGACCAAAATTCTGGTGCTCATTAAGCAGGCTGCATTTACAGCCATTTGCAGGATCCCACTGTCATGTGATGACATTTTATAACTTTTTTTAAAAAATAGACATTTTAATTCAGCAAAGCCACACCTATAGCAAGCCATTGGTTCACTTTACAACCATGACATTTGCTTAATGACCGCTGAGTTCACTTAACAACTGCCACAAAAAGTTTGCAGAATCACGTCGGTCACATGACGAGACCCATTTTACAACTATCACGACATATGACTATGACAGTCAGGCTCCATTACAGTTGTAAGTCAAGGCCTACCTATAAAAGACGTATGTTTTAAGTGACTCACAAAATGTTTCCTGCCTTCCTGCAACAGCCTCAGTATAAGGAACCTCGAAGCATTTAAATGTATTTAAATCTAGACGCAAATTCATTTTGTTAGACTGTGCCACTGTCTGTTGTACTTCAAAGCCATGAAGTCATTTAGTAGCTTGTAGGAGAAAAGAAATGCTCATTTCCTGAGCATTTTCACTTCCCTTCATTATTCTATTTCTCTGGATAAATTTCTTGCTCAACTTTATGAGATCATTTTTCATCAAAGGCATGCTGTTCTGTATAACATATGCCAGTATCGATAGCAACTGAGGAGAAAATAAGAATTAAACAAGTGAGGAGGGCCCAAAGGAGTAATTTCTATCTAATTTATTTCTGCCCAGCACAATGATTTGGGAAGTAAATTTCTAAGTTTTGCAGGAATCCGTTTGTTCCTTGGGCCACTAAAAAGCAAACACTTTTTTTTTCTTTTACTAAACTGTGGATAATACCGTACAGATTTATAAAAGTTTGCCTTTTGAACATTAGAGGACCAAATGGTTCTCAAAGAAGTTTAATTCCACAGTGCACTGGGCAGAAATAAATTAGATAACAATACATCTTTGGAAGAATTATTTTTTCTTGTTTGGTTTCGCATATATTAAATCACATATATTAAATACATTAAATCACATATATTAAATTATTTAAATATATTAAATAAAGGGACACGGTGGCTCAGTGGATAAGACACTAAGCTTGTCGATCGAAAGATTAGCAATTCAGCAGTTTGAATCCCTAATGTCGCGTAATGAGGTGAGCTCCCGTTACTTGTCCCAGCTTCTGCCAACCTAACAGTTCAAAAGCACATAAAAAATGCAAGTAGAAAAATAGGGACCACCTTGGGTGGGAAGGTAACAGTGTTCCATGCGCCTTTGGCATTTATGACCACAGAGACGTTTTTGGACAGTACCGCCCCCTAGAGTCGGGAATGACTAGCACATAGATGCAAGGGGAACCTTTACCTTTTTATATTAAATTCAACTACATACCAAGGTAGTTTGAATTACAACTAACATTGGAATGTAACTGTCTACACCTGAAATATTTATTATTCCATAATTCTGAAAACGTTTATTTGCATCTTTTTTCTCTCCTTCTCTTTCCCTTACTGCAAATAGCTTTTAAATCTCAATACCACTTAAATATTTCAACATCATGAAGTTAGATTTCTGCTAGTCATTTGTGTAATAGGCATTATTTCAGGGAATTCATTATATCCCCGAGTAAAGCATATTTAAATAAAGAGAACTGCTCCATCTAGAGTTCCATTTTGGACGCAAAAACCTACTTCATCGATTATACCAGATTTCGATCTTTAATCTGATCTATGTATCAGCTTTGCTATTCATAAAACACAGGAATCATGAAGAATGGAGTGGGGTTTTTTTTGTTTTAATGTTTATATGAATTAAATCAATAATAAAGACTGGGCAACTGCTTTTAAAAAAAAATAGTGAGGACATAAAACAATATTTTTATCGAAGGCAATTTGCTATTATTTGTAGATCAATTGTTCATTGGTAAAACTCCCTTGGTTATCATTACAGGTAGTCCTTGACTTACAACCACAATTGAGCCAAAAATATCTGTTGCTAAACGAGACAGTTGCTGAATGGAGTTTTGCTCCATTTGAGAACCTTTCTTGACACAGTTGTTAAGGGAATCACTCCAGGTGTTAAGTTAGTAACCCGGTCATTAAGTGAATCTGGCTTCTCCTTTGCTTGCAAGAAGGTTGCACAAGGTCACTGCAACCATCATGAATATGAGTCGATTGCCAAGCTCCTGAATTCTGATCATGTGACCATGGGATGCAGCAATAGTTATAAGTATGAAAAATTGTCATCATAAGTCTCGCTTTTCAATGCCATTGTAACTTTGAATGGTCACCCAAAAACTGTTGTAAATTGAGGACTACCTATACTGCCATCAAGCTCAGTGCGCTGGTAGCATGGCTGAGCCTGTTTCCTGGGTGGGTTGATTGTGGGATACTGTGAGTGTTGTTAACTGCTATTTTTTGTTATTTATAATATTGGTTATTGTTTTTCTCCCATGTTTATTGTTAGCCATAAACATGGAAATATCCGATTATTAAATAAATAAATAAATTTAAAAATATTTTTTAAAATATTTATTTAAATAAATATTTATTTAAAAATAAACAAATGTAAGGGGCGTGCATAAGCGCACCAATGTGCCTACTGTCCCTGTCCTAATGTCCCTTTCTATTCGTATCCATTTCATGTATTCATAATCCTTTTTATACTTTTATCTGTTATCTTATATATGCTTGACAAATAAATCAATAAAAAGAAAAAAGAAATAAAATAAACACTAAAATACTACAATACTACAATTACTATTTAATAGGGCTCTGTATACTTAAAAATGGTTTGGAAGAAGTGCTTTGGAGACTGCTGAGCACAGAACATCTATGGCAGAACAGAATCCACTTTAAGGAGTCATTATTTAAAGCAACTGCAACTTTTGTTCAGTTGTGTATGAAAACTTATTATTTTATTGAAGAACATAGAAGTTGTGTGAGCCGGGGAGCACTGCTTGGACACTATTGTTTTAAATTTTCCATCTTTCAATGATATAATATTCACAAACCAAACACATTACAGTACAGATTGTCCTCGACTTATGACCATAATTGAGCCCAAAATTTCTGTTGCTAAGTAAGACATTTGTAAAGTGAGTTTTGCCCCATTTTATGACCTTTCTTATTAAGTGAATCACCTCAGTCGTTAAGTTAGCAACATGGTGGTTAAATGAATCTGGCTTCCCCATTGACTTTGCTTGTCAGAAGGTCACAAAGCATGATCACATGACCCTGGGACTCTGCAACCATCATAAATATGAGTCCATTGCGAACATCTGAATTTTGATCATGTGACCAACGGGATGCTGCATGGTTGAAAGTGTGAAAACTGGCCATAAGTCACTTTTTAAGAGTCATTGTAATGGTCACTAAATGAACTGTTGTAAAATAAGGATTACCCATAGTCTTAAAAAGATCTTAGCCTGGCTTTAACATCCCAGTGAATAATTCTGACTAAGCCTGACTAGGTGGCTCAGTGGCTAAGACACTGAGCTTGTCGATCAGAAAGGTCGGCAGTTCAGCGGTTCGAATCCCTAGTACAGGTCTCATGCGTGAGCAGGGGGTTGGACTAGATGACCTCCAAGGTCCCTTCCAACTCTGTTACTGTTAAAAAAATTCAAAGGCTTAAAAAGATTTTTAGAATGCATATTTTTGTTGATTCCGTTATCCTACTAGACTTGTACATTTTCAATGGAATAAAACGGTACTTACAGGGGAAATGTTTCTTCTTAAACATTTCGTTTAGCAGCAAATCCTATTGGATATCTTGAAAAAACAGCTTATTTATATTTTGATAGAACACTAAGTCTCACAAAAGAGGGCATAAAATAGGTATAAATACAGTATGTAGAGTTGCATTTTTCATAGCAATAAATAAAACATTTACAAAAATTACTTTGGCACTAAGAACCCCACTTTCAGTTAAAATATTAGCATTTTCATCAGATATTTCAACTGAATCTTTATGAACCACTAATTAAAATTTTTTGAAACAGTTAGCCTTTGGCAAAGTGTGAGTCAGTTGTGGATGTTTACATACTCACACACACAATTTCTGACATAGGAATTCCATTCCAGTATTCTATTATGGATAGAATTTCATATCAGTGATCATTAACTCACTATTCCAACACTTCTTTTTTCATTATACAATACAGTATATATCCCTTATATGTTATATATACCAGTGGTGAAATTCAGCTGGTTCTATCTGGATCGCACAATCCAGTAGCGCCACCGGCGGGAGGCTCCGCCCATCCACCCAGACGTTATCACGTCCCATTTTTGATCCTCTGCGCATGCACAGAAAGCTCTGTGCATCTGTGGAGGAGGCACACACTCACATTTGCGAACCGGTAGCAAAGGTAAGTGAATTCCACCCCTGATATATACAAATATAAAGTGTATGTGTGTGTGTGTGTAGAACATCTCGATAGTGTAATGGTTAGAGCACTCCATTTGTTGTAGAAAACCAGGCTTCGAATCCCACCTGGTACCTCCCTTACCACTAGGGGGTCCTTGGGCAATGTTCCATCCACAACGCTTCGCTTACCTTGGATATGAGAATGACATGAACTAAGAGGCATGACCCAGATCAACTAGGTTCACACCAACAAGTATTGGGTAACTATCATAGTGAAGCTGCTTTCACCAACTAGACCAATTACACCTTACATCCTAGACTCAAGAAGGCCTGGAAGATATTTTATCGTTTTTATTTCCCTTTTAAATTTTAAAACTAGGTGGATTTAATCAAAGGGTATATCCACCTGCTTTGCATCTATAGTTTATTCTCCAGAATTAAGATCAATCAAAAAGTACAAGTTTCTGTTGCTACCCATTATGAGATCACATTTCTTAAGAGGGCTAAGCAATCTGGCAGCTTCTGGAGATATGAAACATAACTTACTATCCTTGCAATTGGTTTTCCTGCCTGGGGATGATAGGTGTGGAAGTCCAACATGTCTAGACAGCATTGGGTTGCCCAATCATTTTTCTGTTCTAGAGCCAATAACAAAACCAGCTGCAGCAATTTATACTATGTTTCTTGGACCAGTTCAGATTCCCACATTGCTATGAAAAGAGTCTATCACTTGGACATTTTGCTAGTTATGATTCACCAGCCTATCCCAATTAAAATATTTCTTTTCCTAAGGACAACACTGGGTGTCTAAATATACAGTTCTGAGCTCTAGCAGGTTATAATTATGATAAAGAACACCATATTTAACCAACCCCCCCGCCCACAAAATATCTCCAAACCACAAAAGAGGTGGGGCAACGATTTATCCAAAGGTAATTCTATAAAACAAACTTTCTCTTTTGGGATTTGCACGCTGTTTAGAAAGCTAATGGAGCCTTCTGCCAGGATTGGATTGCTGTACTTTCCTTTATATGTTTTACTGCGATGCCAATGACAACCCATTCACCCCAGGAGTGGGTTTTAAAACCTGTTGCTACCGGTTTGGTCATGGGTGTGCTTGCATGTGACTCTTCTGTGCATGCACAGAAGCATCCAGGTGGGTGGGTGGAGCCTCCTGCCACCGCCGCTACTGGTTCGCCCGATCCAGTAGCTACCACCACTGCTACCATCAGTGGTGGTAGCAACCCACCACTGATTCACCCATGAGTACAACACAGTGATCTGACGTAACTACGGCTGTCGCATATAGCAGGGGACCCCAATCTTTTGGATTCAGAAGCAGTGGTGGCAGCTTTGGCGGTTTCAGCAGCAGTGGTGGGAGGAATGGTTTCACACATGCAACCTAAATCCTGCACGTGGACAAGTGAAGCTTCACACCCTTGCCTGCTGCTTCGGTGGCCTAATTCCCAATGGGCCGTGGCCCGGTAGCGGTCCATCACCAAGGGGTTGGGGGCTCCTGGCATAAACCATAGGATAGAGGATAGGATAGAGCAAAGTTAAAAATCATGCAGAAGCTTTCATATATTGGATTCTCCACGAAAACACTTCATGGTTATGGACAGGTGGCCTGGAGTTGTGGACCACTGATGGTTCATTGACATCACAGTGCAGCTCAGAGAAGAAAGGGGCTGCTCATCCCAGTTCTGCATTTGCTTCTATTGCCTGAATGAGTCTACAAGAGATAGAGACATATTCAAATGTATTCCTTGGAAGGGAGCATATGCATGCAATAATTGGATCTACACATCTGCTCTCCTATTCACACTGCAGCAAGCTGCTACTTGTTCAGCTGGTGTCGTTTGGATAGCAGGTCTCTAGTACATAAGAAATTAGTTCACGTTGTGAACAAAAGCTACGGCTTCTTCTGAGGAATCAGCACAGGTTTTATAACACTTTGCAAGTACTAATTGTACTTCCATTGTCTGGGATTAATCTCCCCTCCCTTGTTTTCCCTGAAAATTGTTCAGTACTTATTGATGAAAAAGAGAATGAAGGGTTGCTAGAAAAAAAAAGATAAGGACTTCAGAACAGGAAACAACTTTCTATCAGGTTCTGTTTCAACAGGCATTAAAAAAAAAATTCAGTAGCCCCTCCTTGTCATGTTTTTTTTAGTTGCTTTACTTTCCATTGAAAGCTGTCTATTAAGTTGTTAATAAATTTTGCAGTGATATTTCATGTAATTTATTGCAAATGTTGGCTGTGCTTATAATGAAATAATTATGTTTTTGGATCTTTAGAGTTCTTGTATTATTATTTTTTAAAGTGTCCAGTCATAGTTTGTTTATAGGACCAAAAGGCCTTAACCAAAGGCCTTAGCTCAGCTTTTTTTCTTACTTAATGCTTGCATCAGTCATGGTGTTCCTTAGAATAGTTGACCAACTTATTGGCATTCTCACTATCAAATTATTTATCTTCTGGGAATCTGCAGCCAAACATCTTGATTTCTACTTGAGAAACCAGGAGTCACCAAAGAGGAAAGAAAAATGCTTCCTCTTCTTGTGAAAAGTAGTGAACTAACTCCCATGAGCAATCAAGGAGGGGTTGTATGTGCACTGTCAGCAGTGACACTATCTGAAAGAAAGAGAAAAGGAGAGTTAAGAGTATAGTGCTTGCTCAGTCTTACAACCATTGGGCCTTAGGAGTTATTTTTATAACCTTGGCAGAGGCATCAAAAGCTTCTGTGCAAGTCAACGGTGTGTAAAATTCTAGCCTTAAATAAATATCATACTTTCCACTGACGATAAATCACTCTACACATATATTTTCAGTAATGCATTTCAGCAGGGAGCCAAAAGTATACATAAAGCCCTTCCATATTTTATTAGTCATATGTCATATATTTAGTAGACACTTGTGAGTTTGAAGTTTTGCCATAATCAGCTCATATGAAATACTTGCGCTCAGGAGAATGAATCCCAAAGTAAATGGGTCATATACTAATACAGTATGTTTAGTCTGACTAGACTAGAGATTCCCAAATGGGGTGTTGAAGCCCATTGCTATGCTGGGAGTTGAGCTGGATTGAAAAATTAACCTACCCTAGCACTCTGCTTTTATTAAAACAGAGAGGACCCTTGTCAAATTGGCAGATCTTCTGCCAGAATGGCATCAACAAGAGAGACAGTAACTTTGGTCCAGAGGAACTTTGGATCTGAGGAAGTTCAAGACATGTCTATAGATGCTCAGAATTATCCTTGATTCCTGGCTGGCTAGCAAAAGAGCAAAGAGGTTGGTAAATGTCAGAATGCTCTATCTGGAACTCACTAAGAATATATGTATAGGCTTTCTAGGCCAGACATGAAGTTTCAGATTTTATAAAACATCGGGCTATTGAGAATTCATGGACTATAAACAAATAATAAACTATTGCTGTATTGAAATGAGAAGGAAATGAGCTTAAAGACATCTCCAGATGTGAAAGGATAAAATAATCTTCAATTCCCCTTGTAAGGCAATTCCTTTTTGGAGGGAGACAAATGTAGCAGCAATTCAAGATTATTGGTAGCCGCCATTTTAAATGCCCTGAAGTTTCACAACACAATGCCCCATAGTGCCCCTCCCCATTAATCCTGGGGAAAAGATTAATGGTTTGCAGTTTCAACTATCTTCTTAAAGAGGATTGGGGTAGGGGGCTGTCAATGGGTAAGTGGAAGCTGCCATAGGATGTTAGGTCTTAGCATTGCTTCTGAGTGGATCAATGGGGATGATGTACAATTCAGACTACAACTTTTGCTTGTTTATTTGTTTAGGTTTCATCTGTTTGAATCATCCATCTCCCTCAGATTATTATTTTTTTATTGACCCCATTTTTCATGTCTTTGTACCTAGAAGGCTGCTAAATGTGGTGTCCTCATGAAGGTTATCTACAAAGCATTAAGGGCATAATCAAGAATCCCTGGATTTCCATTATTGGGCAATTGCAAAAGCCATTATAAAATGAAGAGGGGGAGAAGGGAAGGGGAAAAAAAAGAAAAACCTATTATTTGTGTTGACTCTATGATCCTTATCCAAAGTTGCAAGGGAATCCCAGTCTGCATACTAATGTCCCCCCAAAATTAAATGGGGAAAAACCATATTGTTATGGATGGAATTGAGTATATAGTCTTGTGTAAATATTGATTTTAGAAAATCTTCCAATTTTTTTTTGTCCTTGCAATCATCTGGAACATATTTTAGGAAGCAAAGAGCTACAAATTCAGATATGCAAACACTGTTGTCAACAAATTGTCAGCTTTGCATCTACCCATTGGCCATTATGGTTTTTAATATTCCTTAACGTTACGTGAAAGACTGATGGGTCAATTCTGCTTAACGGTTTAATATTGCATCTTAGTTAAGAGCAGAATACCTAGCCATAGTTAGTTAACTTAAGGTTAAATACTTTATTTCAAATTTCTTTATTAGCCAATGGGTCAATAATCATAATCAATATTTTTTAATTTTAAATATATTAGGAGAAAAGAGGAGAGGAGGGGAAGGAAGAGGAGAGAAGGGGAGAAAAGAGGAGAGGAGAGGACAGGAGAGGACAGGAGAGGAGAGGACAGGAGAGGAGAGGACAGGAGAGAGATTTTGCTCTTCAATTTGCAAAGCAAAACACAGGTTTAAAATTCCACACAATATATAGCATTAAGAATAAAACCCAAAAATTATAAGCATAGAAAGTTATTTTTCTATAATTATATTTCCACACAAAAATATTAAAACGATTATAAGGCATCTCTCCCTCCCTCTCTCTCTCCCTTCCTCTCATATTATATATATATAATATGTATAATATATATACATATTATATATATATATGTATATATTATATATATATAATATATATTATATATATTATATATATATTATATAATATATATATGTATATATATATATATATATATATATATATATATATATATATTATATATATAACACATATATATAATATGTAGCACGACCACGACCACGAAGCCAAACAACAGCAATGCAGCTCACCAGCTCAAATCCCCCTGCAACTCAGACTAATCTGAGCACAACCAAGCCCTCACCCAAACAGGACACACCCCCAGCCAATCAGAGCACAGCCAAGCTCTCACCTAATCAGTTCAAACCCCCACTAGCAGTTAAAAAGGAAGAAACAGCTGCAATCACACATTGCTCCCAGAAGCATGAAGCTGAAGCTTGAAGATGACAAATGAGACTTCGTCGAAACGTCGCCAAGACACTTCCAATTTTACGCGGGAGAAAACCCGAATAACCAAAGACCTACATACAAACACCCGCGAAAACCTCAGAAAATAAATATATATATATATATATATATACTGATTATTTTTGTCAAATTCACAAACTGATTTGAAAATGGACCAATCCCATTTGAAACATAAGTAACTAAACATAATTGAGTATTGATCGATTTGTTCATTATTATCCAAAAGTATATCTTTTTCTCCTCTTCTGCTTCCAATAAATATTTTGTCTCAATGAAAAATGTTTCTTTGAAATCCAGCTCACCGTTCCCTATTCCCTTATGTTGAGTGTTCATGTCAAAAGATTATGTTTAGTAGAAAGCCAGTGAAGAAAGTGAATATGAATATACAGCAAGTCATTTGTTTTATATGATCTGTCACTCGTATAAGGTGTCCTTGGCCTTTCTGTGCTAGACTGTGTGGAAAATATTTAGTAAACTTTGTATAACTTGTTTCCTGTTTAACTTGTCTTGGCCCTGAAATATGACAGCTTTCGGTTTCCTACAGGTTTCTTTTTACATGACAACTTAATAAAGTAAGTGGAATTGCAAGTTGGATTTCCTTTCTGAACTAAATTTACAGAAGGATCTTTTTTTCAGCGCTGCCAATTGAAATGATATATTTTGCCTTCTTTTTTTCTCTCTCTCTCTCTTTCTGTTGCTCTCCTCTTCCCCTTCCTTATACTGTACTCATAATGTCTTTTTTTGGATTGAGTTTACCCTAATTCTTATTTGATGGCTCGAAAACAGTGTTTAGACAGGATAAATGATTCAATGGAAATTAAATCTTATTTCATTCCATGCTCTGTAAGAAAAGCCCTGATCTGAACAGCAATTGCAATGTTGGAAATAATGTTTTTTGCAGCGAAACATTCTTCAGCAGTGCTAAATATCATTACTCATAATGTTTCAAATAACATAGGCAGCTTTTAAGATTCAAGATTTTCATCAAGTTTATAGTAGATAGATATATTTTTTTTTGGTAACTTAATCACAGTGCAAAGTACAGTTAAATACAGAAACCTGGATCTGGATTTCCAATATTCATCCTCATTACTAGTTACAGACAAATGTTATATTAGATGACTTGAGAACTTAGAGAAACTCAAATTTAATGTTCTTGGTTTTAATGTTTATGTAACTACTTTCTAATGACATTCAGAAGGTGAAAAGCATACAAAATGTGTGCCTTGTCTCCTTTCTAAGAATGGAGAGGTTAAAATAGAAGGTGTTTTGAGATCCCAATCTACACAGAAAAATCCATCTCAAGAAACAAAACTGAGAACGTAATTGCCACTTGATTATATAAGTATTTGTACTAAAGAGACTTGCAGATTCCCATGTTGTTCATATCTGTATGAAGCCACATCGTGAGGTTGTTTGGGATTTTGGAAAAATACCCTTGTGGGATCCCAATTTATTTCTATTATTTATACCAGGGGTGTCCAAACTTGGTCCCTTTAAGACTTTTGGACTTCAACTCCCAGAGTCCCTCAGCCAGCAAAGCTGGCTGAGGAACTCTGGGAGTTGAAGTCCAAAAGTCTTAAAGGGACCAAGTTTGGACACCCCTGATTTATACACTCAGAGTTGCTTTATACCATGAGACAAGTGCCAAATAAATTTATTAATAATAAAAATTTAAGTAAAGTTCTGGGGATGCTTAGGCATTATAATAGGTGGATAATGGTCAATAAAGCCTGGTAGGAAGAAGACAGATGGATCCATCCAGATTTCTTCCTGTAAACCAGGGGTGGGCAACTATAACCATGGACTTCAACTCCCAGGAATTCTTGCTGGCTCAGGAATTCTGGGAGTTGAAGTCCATAGATTGTAAAGAAGCCATAGTATCCTACCCTTGCTCTAAACCAGAGTTTCTCAATTTTGACAACTTGAAGAGGTGTGGACTTCAACTCCCAGAATTCTCCAGCCAGCAAAGCTGGCTGGGGAATTCTGGGAATTGAAGTCCATACCTCTTCAAGTTGTCAAAATTGAGAAACACTGCTCTAAACTTAGAGAGAAGAAATTATCTAATGAGACATTATCTCTAAGATCATACATTTGCAATATAAAGATGCTGAATTCAAGTTCAACCAATCAGTTTTAATATTTTTTAAAGAAGGATAGGTATTTAAAAAAAAACAATGGAAAAAGCCATGTCAAAAAAGCAGGAATATTAATAATTACAATCCACATGGTTGTCAGCTGGATTTCCTGTGCAGTTCTATGAATGAAAAGGAATCTAGAAGTATCTCATCTCAATCTATAATCAGAGCATTAACAAACACCAAGAAATAAGCTTTCCAACTTCTTTTCTTTAAGAACAATGTCTATGTTTCTCCTGTGCTTTCAGAGAAAGCAATAGACGATGAATTCTTTTCTCAGTAGTGCTTGCCAGATATATTTTAAGACAAAGAGTTGATGATTCCATACTAATTGGAAATAAGAAATTAAAAGTACTGTAAGTACTTGCTTCTAATTTGCTCATTTTAATCTTAATGGTTCTTAATAAATTCACCAACTGAAGAGATTCCTACCCTGTGGAACGAGCTTCCCCCCCGGGCTTCGACAACTACCTGACCTCGGGACCTTTCGCCGCGAACTTAAAACTTATTTATTCCGTTTGGCTGGACTGGCTTGATTTTAAATTCTAAATTTTAAATTTTAATTGTGGGTTTTAAATTCTGTAATTTTTATGGGGTGTAAGGTTATTTTAAATTTTTTGACTAATTTGAATCAGTTTTTTAAGGATTGTTTTAATTATGGTGTATGTTTCTGTTTGTATTTTATTTGCCTGTTCACCGCCCTGAGTCCTTCGGGAGAAGGGCGGTATACAAATTAAAACATCATCATCATCATCATCATCATCATTATTATTATTATTATTATTATTATTATTATTATTATTATTATTATTATTATTATTATTGAGGTGATAAAGATTTTTGCCAGCCTTTATCCTATCTACCCCGTTTTCCCCCAAAATAAGACATCACCTGATAATAAGCCCAATCAGGTTTTTGAGCACATGGCAATAAAGCCAAGTGCTTATTTCAGGGTTCAAAAAAATAAAAGACAGGGTCTTATTTTTGGGGAAACACAGTAGATACCAGCTACTTGATCTACTCTGTGAGATAGTTATACAAAAGGTAGTCTTTGACGTACAACCGCAATTCAGCCCAAATTTCCTATTGCTAAGTGAGATGGTTGTTAAGTGAGTTTTGCCCCATTTTACGACCTTTCTTGCCACAGTTGTTAAGTAAATCACTGCAGCTGGTAAGTTAATAACACAGTTGTAAAGTGAATCTGACTTCCCCCGATTGTTAGAAGGTCGCAAAAGCTGTTCAGATGACACCAGGACACTGCAACCATCGTAAATATGAGCCAGTTGCCAAGCATCCAAATTTTGATCACATGACCATTGGGGCTGCAGCGATTGTCATTGGTGTAGAAAATGGTCATAAGTCATTTTTTCCAGTGCCATTGTAGCTTTGAATGGTCACTAAACCAAAGCTTTTAAGTCAAGGACTACCTGTGTAGCAACACAGAATGATGATAATTTCTTGGTCTGTTGATTTGCAGCCATGATGAATGCAACTATGCTGAATTCAGAAGGTTCCTGTCCAGTCAGAACAGAACAACAGAGTTGGAAGGGACCTTGGAGGTCTTCTAGTCTAACCCCCTGCTCAGGCAGGAAATCCTACTACCATTTCAGACAAACGTTTATCCAATCTCCTCTTAAAAGCACCCAATGTTGGAACACTCACAACTTTTGGAGGCATGCTGTTCCACTGATTAATTCATCTATCTGTCAGGAAATTTTTCCTTAGTTCTAGGTTGTTTCTCTCTGTCATTAATTTCCATCCATTGCTTCTTCTCCTGCCTTCAGGTGCTTGGGGAATAGGTGGATTCCCTCTTCTTTATGGCAATCCCTACTCTCCCAAAAGTCTTCTCACCCAAAAGTCTTCTCACCCAAAAGTGGTTTTGTAGAAGGAAAGGTTTTAGCAAACACATTAACCCTTTTCCTGGCATTTAATAGCATGCCCTTTAATAACATGTACCTCAAACCTTTCTTTGCTGACAATACAGTTTTGAAGAACTGCTGTAGCCACCCATTTACGCTAAAACACAATATTGGAAATTTGACCGAGCATGGGAGGAAAAGCTGGCATATTGACAATAATCAGAAAACCCTTAAGGATGTGCCGGAATTTGCATATTTATTTAAAGATTTCCTCTTTTGAAAAAGGAATTAAATTCTTCTATTTCAACCTTGGGTTTTCAGTTAGGTTCACTTTTGGATCGAGAAGACTCAAAACCTTCATTAAATGTCCTCTGGATAATTGTGTGGCCCTTTAGATTGAACCTGTTGGCTTCATAATATTCTGTCTATTTGAAACTGTGGTCTGGCATCTCAGCTTTCAGCTTCCACTGCATCTTTGATGAAGGAGGATTGTAGGTTGTTAAAGAATACTTTCCTTGCACAAGGAGGAGGGAAAAGACATGGGAATTCGGTCCACTTTTGTATCGACTGCCAGCACATTCTGTGGATTGATTCCCACTAAGCCTAATTGTTGGGCTGTCTCAAACTCATCTAGTCCCATTCACACAAAGTACAATGCAAGAGCTGGTGCCAAAAGCTTTTCAAATTTGGGTAATTCCCCAAAATATGTATTGTGGTGCCTTGGAAAGCAAAGTATATTCAACATTAATCCCCTTCAGCTATTTTGGCTTATTTTGTTTGGCTTGGCAATGGGAAAGTATAAATCATGAATCTGGAGAAACGTGCCAATCTGTATTTAGAGGAGACCGTAGTGGTAGGCAGTAAAGCTTGTTGTTTGTCATTGCTCGTTCATTGCAAACGAATTTGTTCCTATGGTAACTGGCATTCCCATGTCAAAAAGGATTAAGGTGCTGATGTAACATGACACTTGAGGCTTTAAAAAATGTTAAGAGCATAAAATCAAGCATGGGCTTTACTGGATTGGGACATCAAGAAGATACTATTGAAATAATAAGAATAATGAAAATGACTCAATTTTTGTAGACTACAGCATAAAATGGCACACCCAATATTTGCCTTCCAAAGAGGATGCAATTTTCCTGGCTTCTCTATTTTAAAAGTATGGCTACTGAATGACCAACAGCATCCTGTAATGAAAATCAAATCTTCTAGAGCCTTGGCAATTTTAGGATGGGTAGACTTCAACTCCCAAAATTTCCCAGCCAAGAGCAACAAAGTTTATTAGGGGACTGAAAAAATGGTTTCAGGAACTGGGTATGTCTAGTCTAATGAAAAGAAGGACTAGGGGTGACGTGATAGCAGTGTTCCAATATCTAAGGGACTGCTACAAAGAAGAAAGAGTCAACCTATTCTCCAAAGCACTAGAAGGCAGGACAAGAAGCAATGGATGGAAGCTAATCAAGGAGAGATCCAATCTACAACTAAGGAGAAATTTCCTGACAGTGAAAACAACCAGTGAAATGGCTTTCCTCCAGAAGTTGTGGCTGCTCCATCACTGGAGATTTTTAAGAAAAGATTGGACAGCCATTTGTCTGAATGGTAGTTAGTCTCCTGCTTGAGCAGTGGGTTGGACTAGAAGACCTCAAAGATTCCTTCCAACACTTATTATTCTATAATTCTGATGTACAGAAACTTCTTTAACTTTTTGGTGTATTTATTTGCAGCTACATGTAACATGAGCAAAGTTGTTTGTAATATGCAGTTGGCATCTCAGTCCTTTTCATGTGTTTTCTGCATGTCAGGAACTAATACTTTCATGGTCCAAGTCTTTAGGCCTGTCTCCGTTTCATTTGAGCCAACATTATAGAGGACACTCAAGCAAGTTATTACTGATTTATTTACAGGTTGTCTAAAGCTATTAGGGGGAAAACAATACCTTAATACTGAGATGCTGACATGTCTATTTATATTTTTAGAACCAGCAGGCAGCAAATACTGCCCTTTACCACATGTACAGAATGTGCAGAATGTGCACATGTACCACATGTACACATGTGCAGAAAAAATAATTGCTACCAACCTGCCTTCCATTGAGGACCTGTATACTGCACGAATCAAGAAGAGAGCCGTGAAAATATTTGCAGATCCCTCACATCCTGGACATAAACTGTTTCAACTCCTACCCTCAAAACGACGCTATAGAGCACTGCACACCAGAACAACTAGACACAAGAACAGTTTTTTCCCGAAGGCCATCACTCTGCTAAACAAATAATTCCCTCAACACTGTCAGACTATTTACTGAATCTGCACTACTATTAATCGTTTCATAGTTCCCATCACCAATCTCTTTCCACTTATGACTGTATGACTATAACTTGTTGCTGGCAATCCTTATGATTTATATTGCTATATTGATCATCAATTGTGTTGTAAATGTTGTACCTTGATGAACGTATCTTTTCTTTTATGTACACTGAGAGCATATGCACCAAGACAAATTCCTTGTGTGTCCAATCACACTTGGCCAATAAAATTCTATTCTATTCTATTCTATTCTATTCTATGTACTGTCATCATATATAGCAGGGCTCCACCAGCCATACTGGCTCAGGAATTCTAGGACTTGAAGTCCAGAAGTCTTAAGTTTGCCAAGGCTGGAGACCCCGAATATATAGGAAGAACTTCTGAGGTAGTACACCATAAAGAATAATCATTTCTCCTCACATGTAGATAAAAGCTTTGCTTCCTTTTCAGTAAACAAACCGATTCAGATATATTTTATATTTTGTATTCAGATATATTTTATATTTTATATTCAGATATAGTTTATACCTGGGTATCTTGTAGCGTGCAAAACTGCCCACAGTCTCTAGCATCTGGAAAACTCATTAAAACTCTTGTTTATGTTTCTCCCCAACTAAAAGGAAAATGTTGAACAGTGCCAGGGTTTAGTTGTTATAAATTTCAGCGGATTTCTCTCTTTTTTTTCTTTCCCTCCTTTTGATTACTTCTGTGTTTCTGTAATGGGAAAAAAAATTGAAGCCACGGTATAAATTTGAGAAGATTTTCGTCTGCTGCACTGAAATTTTATCACCGGCCATGTACCAGCCTATCATCATTTCTGTATATGGAAATAGTTGAAAAAGATACAGAATGTTGCACATTCTGCCAACTCTCAGCTCTTGTCTTTGTTTGTCCCAAACCTCTCTATGCCAGCTTCACAATTGCCTCCTGCCAGATTTGAGCTTTGAAAAATTAACATATTTTGTGTATGACATATGTTTGAAATTAGCAGGAAATGAAGCCAAGGACTAGAAATTAACCAGGAAAAAGTTTTTATCAAACATTTGGGAAGCAAAAAAGACTTCTGTCGGCTTCAAACATTAGGATAAGCTATTGTCTCTTAAATTAATTCAATATGAATCACTTAGAAATTGACAGCTTAAAACTGCCTGTCGGTCGGTATACATCTGCTCTTCCATTTCAGCTAAATTGCACATTTGTGTGCAAGCGAGGCTCTCCATGCCTATGCTGTGGGCACACATTGTTCTTGGTGTATCTTATTTTTACCCTAAATATTTTAATATAGTTTCTTCTAGCATATCTTGAGGACTATTCTTTCTTCTTTGAATGTGCTCACCAACCGAGGTTCTCAGTTTAATATAGTAAATTCAGTAAATTTATTTACTGAAAGTATTTTTAGTTCCCAAATGACTTGTATATGATCAGTAAAAAAATAAATAAATAAGTGAACTTCCCTGCAGGTCTATAATGTTCAAGGCATGCAGAGAAAGTAACAAGAGACAGAAGGAAGACCACTCTAGAAGTGAGTGCTTAAAGCCCTGACAGCTTCAGCAGTTGTTGCCATCCTTTAAAATCCCTGCTTACAATAATTAGCTCAAAAATGCAACAAAAGATTTTGGTAAGATTGAGTGAGATGAAAGACTGGCAAAAAAAAAATATGGGACCAAACATATCAGGAGAGATTGGAGGAACTGAATATGTATAGCTCGGAGGACAGAAAGAAAAGGGGAGACATGACTGACACATGAAGGGTAGGAATAAGATTCTAGAAAATAATATTTCCTAGAATATTTGACTCAGCCTTCCATCCTTCCAAGGTCAGTAAAATGAGGACCCAGATTGTTAGGGCCAATAGGTCGACTCTGTAAACCACTTAGAGAGGGCTGTAAAGCACTGTGAAGTAGTATATAAGTCTAAGTGCTATTGCCATTTTCAATATTAATCAAAAATCAAAAACACAGGCACATAACCTCAAACTGACAGGAGGGTAAGTTCAAAAGCAATGCTAGAAAGAGTAACGGAAGCTCTGAGCCAACTTCCAGCAGAGGTTGTGGGTCAATCATCAGTAACTTGAGTTTAGACATATTGAGTTGGGATAACATGCTTGCTTTTTCTACTTGTAGGGGAGATGAAATTTAATCAATAGAAATGTTTTAAATAAAGACATCTCTATCATCTGACCAAAATTAAATAAATAGCAATTAAAATAATAATAAAAAGAATTAAAAAGAATAAAATAAAAAGAAAACATAAAAACAAACACAAAAAACTCAAAGGGCAGATTCGACGGATCCCTGGGTCTGTTTCTGCCATCAGTTTTCTCTGTTTCTAACTATTTGAATGGAAGATTTAAATGCTTATAGTTTCTATTCTTTTGTTAACACCCAGCCATATTTTTTCTTCTTCTATAGACACCATTTTAAATACCAGGCTAGTATTCTGGTACACCAATGACAGCACCATCATCAACAAATGTTAGATGTCGCAGTCTGTTTAGTATGTATTTGTAAAATATATGCCAAATTGATTGCAATTGCATTCTGGACTTCCTTGAACTTTGCAGGTAAATACTGCAATAGATATATAGCTCCCAACAGATTGATGATCACCCAAAACTGCTATTCATTGAATTCACTGTGAATCCTTCCTTATTAAGTGTGTTCAAGCCAGCCTACTACTGGCTGGTAGCCTCTCTGACCATTCACCAAACTATCTAGGAGAGAGGTATCAGTAGAGTGACATCGAAAATGTCAAGGTAGTAGCCATGACTATGGAATTAAAAGCCTATTTATTCTTTTATATGCATCACATAAAAACCACGATGTTTCCCATCTTGAATTTTTCTAATCACATCCTACATACAATCATGATGCAGAAGTTTTGATTCAACAACTTTGGAGAATCACACTGACTCATACTGGCATCATTTGCTTTCTTTACATTGACTGGAGAGGGGAAGGAAAGAGAGTTGACATTTAGTCTTATCTATAGATAAGCCAAAATCAATATGCTGGCTTATTGGGAAAACAGCAGACTTTTAGCAATTCAGAGAACTGGCAACAGGCAACAATCATTAGCATCATTAAAAGAAAAAAGAAAAAGGAAACTGTCACTTGAGCCAAGTCAACAGCTGGAAATTTTATGCCTCCCAGTCATATCCAACCTAGCTTAATTTTTGAGATCACCTCAAACTGTCTGGGTACCACAAAATATCATGTACTGCTTGCAAAGTTTCTTGGGATATTCAAGAATGTTGACAAAATTCTGCTGCGCAGTCCAATCCCAGCCTGGGAATTGTTATCATTCAACCAAATTTTAAAGCCCCTCAGAACCTCTTGTCATAATGTTCTCCTTCAGGCTGCCTTACCTAGTTCATTTTAATAGGATGCTGAATAGTTTTGTTTTGGATTACTGTAGTCGTCAACTAATGATCACAGTTGGGGCCAGAATTTCTGTTAGTAACCAAGGTGGCTGTTAAGTGAGTTGCATCCATGTCCTTTTTGCCATGGATGTTCAGTGAATCACGGCAATTGTTAAGTGAATCACACACAGTCATTAAACTAATCCAGATTCCCTTACTGACTTTAACTTCTCGGCTGGGAAGATTTGCAAATGATGATTACATGACCCCAAAAGCCGCAGCCTTTGTAAATATGTGCCAGTGGCCAAGTGCACAAATTTTGATCACATGATGGTCACAAGTGTGAGGACTCATCCTCAGTCATTTTTTTCTATGTGGTTGTAACTTTGACCGCTTGCTACATGAATGGTTGTAAGTCAAGGTAAAGGTAACAAGTCACCTGTATCCTTATCATTCAGTTTGATGAGATGAAAAATTTCCTTTTTTCTAAAGGAAGAAAAAAAGTCTGAAGCAACTTTTTTATAAAAGAGAACAGTTTGGCATTTTAGGAGCATCCTTTAACTATACAATCATCCTGCCATAGCCTGCAGTCTCTTTGCCTGCCTTCTCACCAATTTAATTCCGTCATGTAAGAACTTTTTCCATGGGGCTTTGACTGAAACCAATGCAGGGATAAACATAACTTGGAGGGGAAAAAAATAACGCCACCACTCTTTGCCACTTTCCAAAAATAAACTTAAAATCAGCATCAAAATAAGCTCTCAAGAAATTTGGAAGTAGTCAGGTAGCCCAATGTGTAGGCTGAAACCTCTTTTGCAGGGCCTGCAATTTCTCAAGCAGCTGAAATATTGATAAACGGCTTTGCTACTGCTCTCCTGTATAGTTTGTCATTTTTCTCAAACCATATTAAATATGTAATTATCGACAGAATTTCTTGACTGTCTCCAAAGCTCCCGGGGAAAACGAAAACTTAAAAGGAGGTCTCATTTTAATTTCATAAAAAAAAAAAAGAACTGTAACACCTTCAAAATCAATACGGCTAATCCATTAGAATAATGTAAAGCAGCGGAATGCGTACAATTCAAAACCCCACTTCGTAATTCTTAAATAAAGTTCTACTGCCTCTTGTGCAGGGCTGATAGACCATTTTAGGATGACTCAATATTTTAAGGCAGCCTTAATAAAGGTAACAAGCAACAGCATTCCCCTTCAAAAGATTCCTGTCAGCTTTATCATTTCGACATTAATTCCTGACAGTTATTCAGAATTTTTATTGAATGTATTATATTGGAAGAACATGAAGTATTGGTTTTGTAGATAGGATAAGGAACTCAAGAAGGAACTTCATTGGTATTTTTCAAGTATGGGTGTGCATCAAGATCATTTATTGTCACATTTAAAAAACAAATGTTGGACCCAATAAACTAAGAAGGAATCTTCTTGGACCCAATGAGAATTATTCACATTATTTGATCTCTTAGTTGTCCTGCTTCAGGAAAAGACATGAGCAACTTCAGTTTTTGTTGTGTTTTTTTTAATTTGTAAATTGATTTATAGTGTGGTCTTCAAGATTTTTCAAACATTTTGATAAATTTTGGCAGCATGATTGCCAAAAATGGCCAGGACAAGGCCATTTGAAGCAGGAAACTGACAAACATTGAGTGGCTATATAAATTTAATTTAAAAAGAAAATAAACAAATAAACAAATAAATAAGAATATGAATATAAATATAAATAAATAAAATATTGTATAATATTTATTATACACATAAAATAAATAACACAAAAAATGGAAAATGAAGGCCTAGTTATACCACACCCCACCTAGGAGTTCAGTTCCTAATTACCCAAAAGTAGCCCTATATATATATATAGAGAGAGAGATAGATAGATATAGATATAGATATAGATATATAGATATAGATATATAAATGTGTCTACACACACACACACACACACACACACACACAACCACACACACACACACATATCTGTCTTACACATTGGCAAAAGGAATCAAAACACAAAATACAAATTGAATGGACATGACCTTGTAGATGACCCTCACTCTATTAAGGACCTTGGAGTACTCTTATCAAATGATCTAAGGGACAAAACCCACTGTAACAACATCGCCAAAAAGGCATTAAGGGTTGTAAACCTAATCTTCCTTAGTTCTTCTCCAGTAATATTACACTACTAACCAGAGCATACAAAACATTTGCTAGACCAATTCTCGAATACAGTTTGTCTGTCTGGAACCCGAACTGCATATCAGACATTAATACAATTGAACGTGTCCAAACATATTTCACAAGAAGTGTCCTCCACTCCTCCGCTCACAACAAAATACCTTATGCCACCAGACTTGAAATTTTGGGCTTAGACAATTTAGAACTACGCTGCCTTCGGTATGACCTAAGCATAGCTCATAAAATCATCTGCTACAATGTTCTACCTGTCAATGACTACTTCAACTTCAACCACAACAATACACGAGCACACAATAGATACAAACTTAAGGTGAACCGCACCAAACTCATTTGCAAAAAATATGACTTCAGCAACAGAGTGGTCAATGACTGGAATGCACTACCTGACTCTGTGGTTTCATCCCAAAATCCCCAAAATTTTAACCTTAGACTGGCTACTGTTGACCTCACCCCATTCCTAAGAGGTCTGTAAGGGGCATACATAAGAGCACCAGCGTGCCTAAATATACAATAATGTCACAGCTGTTCAATAAGTACAATTGTTATTAAAAAAATTGTAATAAAAATAAAATTTAAAAAAAAGAGCACCAGCGTGCCTACCGTCCCTGTCCTAATGCTCCCTTTAATTGTATCCATTTTATGTATTCAATTCATGCTCATACTTATGTATATTATCTAATATGTACTCGACAAATATATAGATAGATAGATAGATAGATAGATAGATAGATAGATAGATAGATAGATAGATAGATAGATAGATATAGATATATAGATATATAGATATAGATATATAGATATATAGATATATATGTTTTCTGAGGTTTTCGCGGGTGTTTGTATGTAGATCTTTGGTTATTCGGGTTTTCTCCTGCGTAAAATTGGAAGTGTCTTGGCGACGTTTCGACGAAGTCTCATTCGTCATCTTCAGGCTTCAGCTTCGTGCTTCTGGGAGCAATGTGTGACTGCAGCTGTTTCTTCTTTTTTCATATATATATATATATATATATATATATATATATATATATATATATATATATATATATATATATATATATATATATATATATTTGTTTTCTGAGGTTTTCACGGGTGTTTGTATATAGGTCTTTGGTTGTTCGGGTTTTCTCCCGTGTAAAATTGGAAGTGTCTTGGCGACGTTTAAGTCTCATTCGTCATCTTCAGGCTTCAGCTTCGTGCTTCTGGGAGCAATGTGTGATCGCAGCTGTTTCTTCCTTTTAACTGCTAGTGGGGTTTGAACTGATTGGGTGGGAGCTTGGCTGTGCTCTGATTGGATGGGGTTTTCTGTGCTCTGATTGGCTGGGGTGTGTCCTGTGTTGGTGGGGGCTTGGTTGTGCTCAGTCTAGTCTGTGCTGCAGGGGGATTTGAGCTGGTGAGCTGCATAGCTGTTGTTTGGCTTTGTGGTCGTGCTACTTCTTCATAGTGGGTGTCAGTCTGCTGCATGAATGGATTGGAGGGGTTTGAAATGGCTAATGTTGCAGCTGCGGTCTGGCTTCTGGTCCTTGGTCGTGCTTTATGATCAGTGTGGGTTTGGGTCTGCTTTCTGGGTGGATGTGCAGTGGTGACATCCTGTGTGGACCTTGTGAGTGTGGGTCTGGTATCATTCCTTGTGTTAGGGACTCGTTTGTCAATAAGGGCGGGTTTCCAAATGGCTGGTAGGCGGGAGGTGTCATCTCGTTTGTTCATGCTGTGTGGCCGTTTTTCTATCTCAATGGCTTCTCTGATTATTCTGTTGTTAAAGTGTTCAGTTTTGGTGATAGTTCTGGTCTTTTTAAAGTCAATATCATGTCCTGTGACTTTAAAGTGTTGGACCAGGGAAGAAGTTGGTTCCTCTTTTTTGAATGAGTTCTTGTGTTCTTCAATGCGTGCACTTATTCTTCTGTTGGTTTGTCCAATGTATGTGGTGGGGCAGGCGGTGCATGGGATTTCATATACTCCTTGATTTTCTAACTCAATTTTGTCTTTGGGGTTTCTTAGGATGGTGGATATTTTTCTGTTTGTGCAGAATGCTGTCTTGATGTTGTGTTTGTGGAGGATCTTGCTGATTCTGTCAACCAAACAATCTTGCTGATTCTGTCAACCAACAACCAAAGACCTATATACAAACACCCGTGAAAAACACAGAAAACAAATATATATATATATATATATATATATATATATATATATATATATATATATATATATATATATATATATATATAGGTCTTTGGTTGTTCGGGTTTTCTCCGCGTAAAATTGGAAGTGTCTTGGCGACGTTTCGTGAAGTCTCATTCGTCATCTTTAGGCTTCAGCTTCGTGCTTCTGGGAGCAATGTGTGATTGCAGCTGTTTCTTCCTTTTTAACTGCTAGTGGGGGTTTGAACTGATTGGGTGGGAGCTTGGCTGTGCTCTGATTGGATGGGGTTTTTTTGTGCTCTGATTGGATGGGGGTGTGTCCTGTTTGGGTGGGGGCTTGGTTGTGCTCAGATTAGTCTGAGTTGCAGAGGGATTTGAACTGGTGAGCTGCATTGCTGTTGTTTGGCTTCGTGTTCGTGGTCGTGCTACATCTTCATAGTGGGTGTCAGTCTGCTGCATGTATGGATTGGAGGGGTTTGAAATGGCTAATGTTGCAGCTGCGGTCTGGCTTCTGGTCCTTGGTCGTGCTTCATGATCAGTGTGGGTTTGGGTCTGCTTTCTGGGTGGATGTGTGGTGGTGACATCCTGTGTGGACCTCGTGAGTGTGGGTCTGGTGTCATTCCTCGTGTTAGGGACTCATTTGTCAATAAGGGCGGGTTTCCAAATGGCTGGTAGGCAGGAGGTGTCATCTCGTTTGTTCATGCTGTGTGGGCGTTTTCTATCTCAATGGCTTCTCTGATTATTCTGTTGTTAAAGTGTTCAGTTTTGGTGATAGTTCTGGTCTTTTAAAGTCAATATCATGTCCTGTGACTTTAAAGTGTTGGACCAGGGAAGAAGTTGGTTCCTCTTTTTTGAATGAGTTCTTGTGTTCTTCAATGCGTGCACTTATTCTTCTGTTGGTTTGTCCAATGTATGTGGTGGGGCAGGCGGTGCATGGGATTTCATATACTCCTTGATTTTCTAACTCAATTTTGTCTTTGGGGTTTCTTAGGATGGTGGATATTTTTCTGTTTGTGCAGAATGCTGTCTTGATGTTGTGTTTGTGGAGGATCTTGCTGATTCTGTCAACCAAACAATCTTGCTGATTCTGTCAACCAACAACCAAAGACCTATATACAAACACCCGTGAAAACCTCAGAAAACAAATATATATATATATATATATATATATATATATATATATATATATATATATATATATATATATATATATATATATATATATATGTAGGTCTTTGGTTATTCGGGTTTTCTCCGCGTAAAATTGGAAGTGTCTCAGGGACGTTTCGACGAAGTCTCATTCGTCATCTTCAGGCTTCAGCTTCGTGCTTCTGGGAGCAATGTGTGATCGCAGCTGTTTCTTCCTTTTAACTGCTAGTGGGGGTTTGAGCTGATTGGGTGGGAGCTTGGCTGTGCTCTGATTGGATGGGGTTTTTTTTGTGCTCTGATTGGATGGGCGTGTGTCCTGTTTGGGTGGGGGCTTGGTTGTGCTCAGATTAGTCTGAGTTGCAGGGGATTTGAACTGGTGAGCTGCATTGCTGTTGTTTGGCTTCGTGTTCGTGGTCGTGCTACATCTTCATAGTGGGTGTCAGTCTGCTGCATGTATGGATTGGAGGGGTTTGAAATGGCTAATGTTGCAGCTGCGGTCTGGCTTCTGGTCCTTGGTCGTGCTTCATGATCAGTGTGGGTTTGGGTCTGCTTTCTGGGTGGATGTGTGGTGGTGACATTCTGTGTGGACCTCGTGAGTGTGGGTCTGGTGTCAATTCTCGTGTTAGGGACTCGTTTGTCAATAAGGGTGGGTTTCCAAATGGCTGGTAGGCGGGAGGTATCATCTCGTTTGTTCATGCTGTGTGGCCGTTTTTCTATCTCGATGGCTTCTCTGATTATTCTGTTGTTAAAGTGTGTGTGTATATATATATATATATATATATATATATATATATATATATATATATATATATATATATACACACACACACACACACATACATACACACACACACACACACACATATCTGGGCATAAGATTGGTTCACCTCTGCCTATTTTGTGAAGCACTTGAGACACATTTTCTGCAAAATATCACATATAAAAATAGCTCCTTTAGTTGAATAGTATATGGAGACAATGGCAAGCAACATTTTCCTCATCTAGCTGCTAATTAAGCAAAGTGGCATTCCATCTAATTCTTACCTGCACTTATACCTTGCATTCTAAGAATCAAATCTGCAGCACATAGAGTTACTTTTCTTCATAGAGTATATAAAATGATCATTTGTTCTTATTCCATGCATGATGCTGGCACTTTTCAGGATGTATTCAATGTGCTGTGATCAGATCCTAGCTGGGGAAGAATCCCATTGATTGGTCTACTGCAGGGGTGTCAGACTTGATTTCATTGATGGCCACATCAAGGTTGTATTTGACCTTGGGGGGGAGAGTGAGGGTGGGGATAGCCATGATGGGTGTGGCCAGCTCAATGTTCATTTTTGCCCATGCCGCCCTCCTGCAGCCCTCTGCCAACAAAAATAAAGCTTGGTGGGGCCACATGCACCCCCACCCAAGCACCATTTTCGCTGGTAGAGGCACCGCAGGCTGGTCCTTCACTGTTTTCAGGGCGGCCCCACAGGCCATATCTAAGCACCCCGCAGGCCAGATCCAGCCCTCAGGCCTTGAGTTTGACACGCTTGGTCTACTGAAATATGAGCAATTTCTCTTAGAAAAAGATCTCCAACCAGGTGTCCTGAAAATGGGCTGGATTTCAAGTGATCCGCTGATCTGCTGATGGGCTGAGAATTATTGGAGAAGAAGCCTAACCCACTTACATTTTTGCTATTGAAGACAGTGGTGGGTTTCAAAAATTTTTACTAATGGTTCTTAGTGGGCGTGGCATGGCTTAGTGGGCGTGGCTTAGTGGGTGTGGCAGGGGAAGGATACTGTAAAATCTCCATTCCCACCCCACTCCAGGGGAAGGTTACTGCAAAATCCCCATTTCCTCCCAATCAGCTGGGACTTGGGAGGCAGAGAATAGATGGGGGCGGGCCCAGTCAGAATTTTTACTACCGGTTCTCTGAACTACTCAAAATTTCTGCTACCGGTTCTCCAGAACTGGTCAGAACCTGCTGAAACCCACCTCTGATTGAAGAGTATAATAAAAGTGTCTATCTTTTGAATAAAAATGAACTATAGTTGACATGAACTGATGAAGACCAATAAAAGAGTTTCAGGCTCCAGAAACAGGAAAAAACAGCATTTTTTTTCTTAAAAAAAGAAAGAAAGGTCATAGCTTATTACTTATCTTTGCCACCACTTTAAAAGCTTGCTGCAGCTTATTATGTAAACTTTTCATTTTGTGGGGTTTGTGCACCGACAGCCCCAGGCTTCAATTTATAATTTAATGTTCAGAAGCATGCTGATGTATGTTTGCAAAATTACTCTTGTCGGAGGAGGAAAGTCAATTATCAACTTTTTGAAAAGAAAAAAGAAAAGAAATATAACTCCAACGCCTCTTTAATAATATAGGGTGGGGGGGGTGGGGGGGGAGAGAGAAGTTCAGAATCTTCCTAAACTTAGGAAATGAAGAAAGAGCAAATCAGATTATGTACAGTTGACAAAGGAACTTTTTTCCACATTTCTAATTTAATCAGTATGCTTAATAACAGATATCTCCCCGCTCCCTTCCTCTCCCACTCTTTTTCAGAAACATGTTGACACTCTCCAGTGCATTTTTGCTAACGTATCACAGTGATTGTCCGTACATTATGCAATCACGCAGTTTATTACATTTCCTGAGATGGTAAGTTGATGGTTGATTTCTATTCATTCCTTTCCTATTCTGGAAGATTTATCTTTGCACATGAAGCCGCACTCCCAAACCAGGCCTCCCACATTGTGGTTACACACAGGCCTATGTTACATGAGTCATTTATCACCTCCTTTAAGCGGTTATAATTTCAACCTTACATCATACTTGTTGTTCAGACGTTATCTCCAAAGCCTGTCCTACTTTCTGGTTCTTCCTGTTTTTACCCACTACTAGCCTCTGAAAACATATAGAATTGTATGCACCTGTTTTGATGGTCTGATTCCCGTTTGACTTGCTATGCTGGTTTTGTCTATGCATTACAGTGAATTCAGGAAACGGTCTTGGGCAAGATATGAAAACCAAAATACCATTATGGGAAACGATCCGCCAGGTTAATAAACAAAAATATTATCTGCTCATGTCCCAATGTACTCCATGTTGAATTTATTTAAATGGGTGATTCAGATTTTTTGAAACAGTCCTGAGTTTGCTGCCGAGAAATTGTGGATGATCTTTCATTACCAAGCAAGCTCTGAAAATATTGGCTTCCAATGAGATCCAACAAACCTATGGCGCAGGAAGGTCTACAGACAGTTTCAAGCAGGGAAAGAAACTCAGTTTCCATTAGAACCAGGGGTGGGCTGCCAGGGGTTCGCAGGGGTTTGGGAGAACCTCTAGCCAAGATTCTGTGCAGTTCAGAGAACCCCCAAATCCCATTCCTGGCTGGTCCTGCCTGCCCCACCCTGTCCCTCCCAGGACTCCCCACGCAGCCTATTTCAGATGCAGGTAAATGCAGGTTGCACATGGAGGCTCAGGGAGGGTGAAAAATGGGCCTACTAGAAGTTCGGGAAGGCCAGAAATGGGCCTTCGGAGCCTGGGGAGGCTGTTTTCACCTTCCCAGAGGCTCGAGGAAAGCCTCTGGAGACCGGAGAGGGCAAAAAGCACTCCCCCATCATGGTGCAGGAGACAAACTAGGTCATGCCCACCATGCCCATACCCACCCAGCAACCGGGCAGAGAACCCCGTGCTAAAATTTTTGAATCACACTCCTCATTAGATCTGTGAGATGAACTGGGGTGGTGGTGGGAGTGGTAGTCTGATTTAGGTAAGATTTTAAGGCAATGTCTTTCCATGTTTCCTCCACTTAAGGAGGACACTTGATTGTTGTTGTTTTTACTGCTGTCTCAAAACTTAGGAGCTAAATAGCCTCTGATACATTTCTATAAATTTTAGGAAAACATGACAGTATTGTAACCATGGTTTGAGATTGGCTGATGTTTTGTTAAGCACTGTTTCTTTGGGCACAGTGTCATGTACTTCAAAAAAAAATTTTACAAGCAAATATATCATCTCCTTATGGTACCGTCATAATTCAGTGTTATGTCCACAATAAACCAATATGATTTCCGTGGTCTTAAGTGGTTTTTGATGGCTACATCTCATGGGGTCCATTAGTGAGACTCATTTGTTGCAATAAAGGTGGACAGATATTAGCAGAGATTTTCAGCAAATGTCACTATAAAGTCTCACCCTTGAGTATAATTAAAGTTAAATTGCAAAACCCTGTGTACTTTAAGATAACTGAGCCATGACGACACAAATAGCTATCATATTAACAGAGAACAAATAGTGGTCTTATATAGTACTAAATTATATGAGATAGATAAAGTAAAAGGGATTTCTCTCTTTCTGTGGCTTAAAAAATACAATTTTAATAAATTAAAACATGTATTTTTATCATGTCCCAAATCAAAAGCTGAGGTGGCATCCCAAACTGTCTAATTATGAAAGCAATCATAGCTTCTGCAAGCAAAATCTAAAGTCTTGGTCAAGTAAAGCTCAAATCCTGATAACTTCATGGATATGCGTATTCAGTGGTGGGTTGCCCCCAGTTCGCACCGGTTCGATAGAACCGGTAGTAAAACCAGCAGGAGGCTCCACCCACTGACCCGAACAGCAGCAAAACGATCTGCACAGGAGCAACCGCGCGTGTGCGGGCACAATGTGAACCGGTAGTAAAGGTAAGTAGAACCCACCCCTGGTGTATTGTCTTCGCAGCAATACAGAAATGCCACAGTCTTTTTCTAGATGTTTGCACTCAGATACTCATAAGTTGCAACTCTCAGCCTCTCTGTAAACATGGACAGTGATGAAGAATGAAGTTCAGCACATCTATGATAGGTTACCTACTTTTGATATAAGTATCCAATTCATACCTGTATCTTTTGCCTAGTGGCAGAACTCTGAGTGAAAAGGGAATTCAGATTGCAATTTAAGCATAAGGAGAGTTGATGTCCATTCTTCTCTCATGCTGTGTCCACCTTGTGAACTACACACTTATATAGGATTTTTTTTTAATGGAGCAGGAGGCCACTTATGCTCATTCACCATTTACCTCTAGTTTAATCTTTCTTGGCCCCAATTATCACATTACATCTTAAAGTTTGAAATAGCAGAAAGGCCATTTTCGTTACCATTCACTCTTAGAAAACGTAGGGGTGGGATTTTAGACCATAAAATGGAACAAGAAATACCTTTCACCACTTATCATTGCCAGCAGAAAAATAGCACTCCTTGGAGAGCCTTGATTATGGATTTTCCACCGTATAGAGTGTCCATTTGGGATCTTCTCATAAGAAAAGGGCATTGCTTAGGCTGAGCAGTAGTTTGTCCTAGATTGAATGTCTTGGCTGAGGGACAAATGCTAATTAGAAAGTTTTTGTGGTGTAGAGATGGTGCAAGCTTATACAAGCGGACTATAGGTGAATGCTTAGAACTAAATGCATTGTGGTCAAGGAAAGTTGACAACCAGAGGAATAAAAGGAAGGTAGGATGAAACAGCTTAGCTGAAGACGTCAAAGGGTTGATGAATCTAAGCACTTTTGGAACAGGAGTGGCTTTTTACCAGGAAGAGCATTTGGAATAGACATGCACTCTAGCAGCAATAGGTTCTCACTAGAAGTAATTTTCCTCCAATAAGGATAGCTCTTGGAATAATTTCAAAATGTGATGGATCAACACATGGGCAGATGTAATAAGGCTTGCTAGCATTTAATGGTTCCAATGATTTGTTTTAGTGCCATCACTTTGCTGGCCAGAAAATCCTTTAGCCTGAGTGGGTCCTAATAAAATTAAGTTACAGAAAGCTGGCATCCAGAGGTCTCTTTTCTCTTATACACCACTGACATTACTGCCCTCTCATCTGGCGTTCCTCCCAGTTCAAAAGCTGCTAATAGCACATTATTTCTTTTGCAATTTCATTTTCTCCATATTACCCACCACACTGGCAAGTGGGAGAAAACATTGTTCTAATAAAAATGTCCTGATCCTATTTATTTAATAAGTTAAAACTTGGGGTCACTGTGAGAATGCCATGTTGCATAGAGGTCTTTAAAACATGAAACTAAATAAATATCTTTCATCTTGAAAACCCTATGCCCTAAATTTTTAATTGCTGGAACAAGCTGCTTCTAAATGGATTTAGTAGAGACAGAATTATTGCTAGGATTATAATTTAAAACAAATGCTAGCTGACGTTCAGTGTGAAGATCCTATGCCATATGTAATCAATAACACAACTGCCCTTAATCACTTAATTATCATTGACACATTTAAGATTTTTGAACTCAATAAAAGGAGTACAATTTGTCAAAATCGGACAAAAGGCATCATTTACTATTAAAGCATTTGTTCAGTTTTGTCCAGCTGCTTTAATAGTCTTTGAAAATCCAATAATTTTAACAGCACTAGATAAGATGTCATTACCTCTCTCCCTGCCCCTCCCTAACTAAATCAACAATTCAAAGCTATCATACAAAACTATATTGGAAACTCTACAAGAAATATGGGAAAGAAAATTGGAGTAGTCTATGCTGCCAAATCACGGCCTCAGGTTTTAAGAAACTTTTTTTTAATCTTGTGATTTAAAATCTAGGTTAACCTAGCACAAAATTCTTTTTGAGGGATTATTTAATTCACAACAGATATTTTGAAAGGTTGGTAATATTTCTTCCTATGTCGGAAATGTAATAAATCTGAAAAGGCATTAATTCATGTGGCTTGGTAGGGCTTTTTGTTTAGATATTATTATTACTACAGTGAGCAAGGAACTTGGGAGGAAATTAAGGTTGAAATATGGGTTTAAATAATATCCTTCAAAACCGGAGTATGTGTATATATGAAAAGCTTTAGACATATCATAGTACAACTGGATACAGTTGGGAAAAAGGGTCATTATGTACTCATGAAATGATTAATTGAATTCTAAAGAGTAGTTTGTTGAAATTTGGTACTTCTAGACCCTCAAAATGGCTTTATATTGACCGAAAGTCCAGGTAATATGATTCCGTCTTATCCAGGTTTAATTTGTTTTGAAATACAAATTAATTTTCATATATCACAGAAAAGTAAGAAAAATAACATGTCTTTTTTCCACTCTTGATTCTTTTTTTAATCTTATTTTCTTATATCTGTATTGCTTTGTTAGATTCATATGTTTAGTTTGTTATACATGAGTTTTGTTAAAATAGTTTGAATCATACTCATTAATTTTGAACTTCTCTTATTCTTATGTTTAGTTCTCAAGAGAATCAGTAAAATAATGCAACTCATAATGTCATAAAACAAATGTAGGCCGTTAGATATGTTCGTAGATTAGAACATTGCAACACATATACAAGTTTGTGTCATGATGGCATGATGCTTGTTTTGCCAATGGCTGGATGCTTTTGGCCAACAGCCTGTCTTTCCTAAGCTGGCACCCAACAGACAGGATAATTTCAGTGCTCCCAAATTCCACAAACCTTGGAAATCTAGTCTCAGCTATCTGGAAGAGACCAAGTGTCATCCTTAAAATAATGTAGCCTGAATATAGATAGGGTTGTATTCTATGGCATTTGATATCTAGGCATTACAGAGGAGACTATATAATTCTAATTCTTCTTTACCTTTTCAATATCAGGACAGTTCCTTGTAACCTTTGAATTCTTCACTGATATATAGCATGCAAAAGCTGCTTTGTGAAACAGAAAGATAAATTCTTCTAATTAGAGTTATAGGGTGTTTAACCAACAGCGTTATCAAACTAGCAATAAGTGTATTGAGCTTCTAGATTTTATTCATGCATGCCAGTCTCCTACAAATATAGCAGAAAAAGAATATAAAAAGAAGTTAACACTCAAAGCCAAACCTGCTAAAATTAGTTAATCAAATTACATTAAACCCTCCATCTGTTTGTTACATTATCCTGACAATGACAGCGGTAAAGCAAATTTGCTGACTGGTTTATTGAGTGTGCTGCTTGTTCAAAAGAGAAAATTAAAATTAAGTCCTCCCCTGCAGTATATATTATTTGTACTTTAATTTTAAATTTACACAGATTGTGAGGTTTGTGGGAAGTATTGCAGGGGGGAGGGAGAGAATGGCTGAATATTTATTCTTTATTTTTTCTTCACAGACTGGCTTCTAAAGCATATCTTTCTCCATAGTAACACAGCAATTATTGTTTTAATCATAATCATTAATACTATTCACAGTGAGCAGTTTTATCACACAGTTTTTCTTCTGGTTAAGGCCATTCCAATTGATGCTGAGGAATTTTGATTCCCAGTTTGCATAGAACATCACGTAGCAAAGGCATCTGTTGGCTCTCAAAATCTGCAAGGAGGTGCATGCAGTATCACAAAGTTCTGCCCCTTTGTACATGCATGAACATATGAAAGTGGGGAAGCCTCGATCCAAATGCCACATCTGGAAATGACTAGGGTCACTTAAGATGTGGAGTTGCAGTAGCAACAGCACCATGAGTCAGGTGGTAAGTACCAACAGTGGTGAGGAGCACTTGTGTTGAGTTGGAGATGCCACTAATTAGTTGGTGGAGTTTAGCTAAGTGTAGATTGCAATGGAGCTATTGGACATCTTCAATTTGTCAACAGTATAAAATCTGGCCACAACCAATGACTCAGTGACTATGTTTCTACTCAATGGCAGCAATGGCACTAACCCTGTTGTGGTCCGCCAGCAGCCTGCAGACCTGGCAGTGGAGTCAGACAGTGAGGAGGCTGGGGAGGACCATGGGCCAGTCCTGGAGTCAGGGGAACGAGGACTCAACGTCGGAGGCAGAGATGTGGCCAGGGCCACCTGGGAGTGATGTACAAACTCTGGAGCCTCCAGAGGCAGACAGCAGAGATGTGCACGCATGCAAAGAGCTGCCAGAAGGCAAGAGCAGCTGAAGCGAAAAGGATGACTCAGAAGTAAGGCCAGAAGATGATTGGCCACTCCCATAAAGCTTAAAAGAGCAGCAACAAACCATTGGGTTCTTTGTAGAAAAGCAACATTGATTTCAGTGCTTCTTGTCAGCATCTCTTGAACTTTGTGGGGGGTTTGCCAAGAAAAGCCTTTGGCAGGTTGCCAAAGACATCAAAGGTTGGTGATAAGGCCGAAGGACTGTTTATGAAGAATTTGTTTTGGACTAAGCTGAGAATGAATTAATTCTCAGCTGTTTTAATAAAATAAGTTTGTTCAGGATCGAATTGTGTTTGGTAATCACTACTTGAGCCTCGGTCACAACAGACCCAGGGAATCCAAGCTTTAATGTTTTGGATGGCCTGGGCACCTGGCTGCTAGCACTGAGTAGGAAAGAGATCAGTGTGAGTATCTGTGGCTGTTGGGGAGATTGTAGCTCTAGGTAGTGATTATCATTGCATCTTTTGGGAATAGCACTGAATGACAGGATCTTATGCTATCTATGCTGCCTCTTTGCAGGATCCCATTAGAAGGGAAAGAATTTTCAATATGTATTGTGAATGGATGGTATTGGTTGATGCTGATGGGCCCACGATGATGAAGAAAGCAGACACCGATGTTCTATCCTGATAAGAAATAAACAAGGGACAATGGCAACCTTCCAGATCATTCCAATTAGAAGGGAGGGTTATGGGATTGTTTTTGTCCTTGTAATCCCTGGTGAGAACAGGTTGGATATCGGGGTGTGGTGAGACGGCAGTGGCTGACTAGGACTAGGACTAGGACTGAATGCCAAGTTAGAAATCTACCAATAAGGAGTAGTGGCTGGTTGTCAGTTTCTAGGTTTGGATGGGGCTCTTTGAGCCATGGGAGGTCCGGAGCAGATAATAATATCTCACTTGTGCTATGGAGATTTGAAAGGGGACTTGAGTCAGGCTGATCATTTTGATAATTTGGTGGACACGGTGGTCCCCAAGCCGTGGCCTCTGGATGCTACTACTGAATGTGTAATAAGACCTCTCCATCCATGGCCAAATTGTGCATGAATGGGCTGGTCTGGCATGCATAATTATGAACTGATTGAATGTGCCAGGAGGGAAGTCTTCAGTCAGAAGATACTTTATAATGACCTGAGGGAGAACCAGATTAGTGGTGGTTCATTTGATCTTGCAGTGGCTTTCAAATTATAGCACCCTACTGGACAAACTCAGGAGGTTGGATGGGGTCATGGTGTTCCAGTGGTTCCAATGGTTCTCTTTCTCCCTCCAGGGTTGATTCCTATCTTCATTGGCAAGCAAGCAGGTCTATCCTTCTGCCTCTGCTTCATGGGATTCCACAGAGCTCATTCTTTCCCCACTTCTTTTTAATATCCACATAAGATGCTGGGTGAGGCCTTGTGACAGCACAGGGTTGGGTATCGTAACTATGCCAATGATAACCAATTATATATCTTTTTCCTGACTTTCTAAATCAGATCATCAATGTTTCCAGTGACTGAAGGTTGCAGGGACCTGTCTGGGGAGGAATGACAGCCAATTTGGACTTGGGGTTAAGTCACAAGGCTAGAAACCAAGAGTCTATAAGTTCTAGTCCTAGGCATGAAAAACTAGTTGGGTGACTTTGGACTAGTCTCCCCCTCTCAGCCCAACTCACCACACAGAGGTTGTTGTTATAGGGAGAATTGGAGGAGGAAGGAATATTAGGTATGTTCACCACTTTGAGCTATTTGTAAAAATGGCTTATTTGTGAGACATCCTGTGTCCAATTTTTTCTGCCTATCCTTTGAGATTGCTCCGGATCCTTTCTGTTAAATAACGCCATATAAGGGGAACCCAGAAAGCATTTCTTTTCTATCATAGTGTCAGTGGTATGAAACAGCAGATCCTCTGGGATTCAGATGGCCCTGACCTTCTGAATCAGGATGCTGCTGATTTACTTTTTGAAGAGGTGGTGGTTCTCCCAGGCAGTAGGGCAGGCTACGGAGCAAGCCTAAGATATTATTGTTTGCCTTGTATTTATTTGTTTAGTCTTATTTATCTCATTTCTGCACCTCCCATTTCACCTAGGTGAATCTGGGCAGTTTGCAACGAAAACATAAAAGGTGAGACAAAAGCACAAATGAAAACAAAGGTAAAGCAAAGTTAAGAACATGGTTAACATTAAAGTATTATAGAATGGCGGTGGCGGCCGGTTTTTTCCGGCGGTTCTCCGGCAGCGGTGGTCGGCGGCCTGGCTTGGCCCTGCTTTGGGAGGGGCCTAGAGCCTTTCTCCCCTTTGTCCCCCCCCCGTCTGCGGTGCCGGTGGTGTGAGCAGCCTGGCCTTTTCCAGCAGTGGCGGCGGCGGCCGAGTTCTTCGGTGGCGGCGGCGGCCTGGCCTGGAGGCTCTTTCCCCCCGGCAGCGGTAGTGTCGGTGTCGGTGGCGGCGGTGGCGGCGGCCTGGTTGGACCGGCTTGGCCAGGGCCTAGCCTGTTGGTGGTTGACTGGGTCCGGCGAACTGTGGCATGACCCAGCAAACCCGGCGGGTGAGTGGCCTATTCCAGCTGGAGGCCTGGCTTAGCGGCCACGAAGAGGCCCGATGGTCGCCTTCTTTGTCATCTTGAAGGTTGTCCACGGGTCTAGGGGACGCCCTCGCTACCATCTAGAGGACGTCTATGGACCGTCTATGGGGGCTTTTTGAGTCCTTTGCCCCCCCCCCGGACTTTTGGAGAGAGATGCCTCGTCGGTGGAGCAGCTTGGCCCATTAGGCGCGTGTTTTGGCCTCTTTGTCAACCTGAAGGACGATCACGGGCCATGTAGGCACCTTTTTACCATCTTCGAGGATGCCCATGGGCTGGCTGCAAGGGGATCTTCTGAAGACCTTTGGTCCCCAGCTGGGGGAATTGAGGATGGTCCTGGACAATCCTAGCTTGTCTATTGTAGGACTATATCCTTCTCCCCCGCGCCATAGACCACCCTCGGGATTGGAGATGAGGGGTTGGAGCTCTGACTGAATCATGGCGGTTTGTTTATCTACCGCCCAAGACCTATATCCCGTCTGTCTTCTACTCGGAATTACTGGTGCGTCAATTTCCATCTTGACAGGTCCAGGATGGGTCTGTTTGCCGGACTTTTATCATGCGGACATTTACAGCGGCTGACCTTCTTGCCCTGCGAGATTCCCCTCTCTCGCGGGTCTGGCCCCCCACATTATCGAGGGCCCATCTTGAGGACGGGTTTTGGAACCCCGAGAGATGGCATGCCAAAAATAGGAGACTCAGGGGATTTTTAATTAATTATTTTAATCGGGTTTTTAAGGGGAATTTTAATGGGAATTTTAAGGGGAGGGTGGGAACTGACGGGTCTGGGTTGGAGGGGGGGGAGGGTAGTGTCGGGTGGGGGTGGGAGGTTAGGGCGGGTGATGGGGGTAGCCCGTCGGGAGGGAAACCAGTTCCAGCGCATGCTCGTGGCGACTATCAAATGGGTTCGGAGGTTATGGGGGAGTGTGTTCCTTGTGTGAGGGTGAGTCTATTTGCACGGTAAGTGGAGGGGCAGATATGGCGGAAGGGGGATCGATCGACATAGGGGGTCACGCTGCTCGATGTATGCAGGCGATCGCGTGCCCCGATCCCCTGACTTCTCCTGCCTCGGATGGTCAAGACCCTCAGAGCCTGGGCCTTCGCCTGATGTTATGCAACGCACGGTCCGTGGCCAATAAGGCCCCTAATACATGATCTGATTCAGGGGTGCCGCGGATATTATAGGCGACGGAGACCTGGTTGGGCACTGAAGGGGTGTGCCCTGGTCGAGATGTGCCCACCGGTTTCCGTGCATTCCATCAGCCGAGGCCCAGGGTAGGGGTGGAGGGGTGGCGGTTGCTATTAAAGAGAGTCTAGAGCCGAGGGAGACCACTGTACCTCAGATTGCCGGGTGTGAATCCTCTTGTGAGGTGGGGTCATAGATGTCAGATGGGCTTGCTGGTCGCGTACCTGGCTCCTTGCTGCGTGACAGCTGCCCTGCCCGAGCTCCTGGAGGTGCTTGCCGGGTGGCAGTGGAGACCCCAGACTTTAGTCATGGGGACTTTAACTTGCCATCTGCCGGCTCGCCATCGACGGTAGCTCGGGAGTTCTTGGCCTCCATGACGGCCTTGGACCTGACTCAAGTAGTGGATGGCCCCACTCACACCGGGGGAGGCACACTGGACCTGATTTTTGTCTCTGGTCAGTGGTTGAGAGATCTGGACTTAAAGGAAATAGTCATTGAACCTTTGTCATGGTCAGATCACTCTCCTTCGCCTGGACTTTCTGACCGCTACCCAACACCGCAGGGAGACGGAACCATTACGCTGGTACCGCCCCAGGCGCCTGATGGACCCAGAGAGGTTTCGGACGGAGCTTGGGCCACTTCCTGAGGGTCTGGCTCACGGCACGGCAGAGGAACTAGCTGCAGCCTGGGAACGGGCTGCGGCTGGGGCTTTAGACCGTGTCGTGCCTTTGCGGCCTCTGACCCGGCGCAGATCCCAACCGCCCTTGGTTCTCCGAGGAGCTGAGGGGGATGAAACGCCGGAGAAGACGCCTAGAGAGTTCCTGGAGGTCCAGCCGTTCAGAGGCTGATCGGACACTAGTTAGATCCTATACTAGGACCTACCTAGTGGCACTGAGGGAAGCGAGGCGTGCTACGCCTCCCTCATTGCGCCGGCAGATAACCGCCCAGCTGCCCTGTTTGGTGACCCGCCTCCTTCACCAGGGGAGCGGGATGACCCGCAGGGACGTGCTGAGGAGTTTAACGGTTATCTATACGATAAAATCGCTCAGCTTAGGGACGGTCTGGACCAAAATTGTGGCGATTCAGACGGGGTATCTGAGGGCGGTCTTGGTGATGTTGTTTGGGATGAGTTTGACCCTGTGACTCCGAGGACATGGACAGGTTGCTGGGTAGATTGAATGCCACCACGTGTTTATTGGACCCGTGCCCTCCTGGCTGGTGCTGGCCACTCAGGAGGTGACACGAGGCTGGCTCCAGGGATTACGAGTGCTTCCTTGTTGGAGGGAGTCTTCCGCCGCCTTGAAAGAGGCGGTGGTGAGGCCCTCCTCAAGAAGCCTTCCTGGACCCGGCTGTTTTAGGTAATTATCGTCCGTCTCCAACCCGCTCATGCGAAGGTTGTAGAGAGTATGGTGGCATATCAGTTTCCCCTGCACCTGGAGGAAACTGTCTATCTGGACCTGCTCCAGTCCGGCCCGACCCGGTTACAGCACTGAGACGGCTTTGGTCGCGTTGGTGGATGATCTCTGGAGGGCCAGGGATAGGGGTTATTCCTCTGCCCTGGTCCTATTAGACCTCTCAGCGGCTTTTGATACCATCGACCATGGTATCCTGCTGCGCCGGTTGGAGGGATTGGGAGTGGAGGCACCGTTTATCGGTGGTTCTCCTCCTATCTCTCCGACCGGTCGCAGACGGTGTTGACGGGCAGAGGTCACCCCGCGCGCCTCACTTGTGGGTGCCGCAGGGCCGATTCTCTCGCCTTCTGTTCAACATCTATATGAAGCCGCTGGGTGAGATCATCAGTGGCTTCGTGTGAGGTACCAGCTGTACGCTGATGACACCCAGCTGTACTTTTCCACACCGGCCACCCCAATGAAGCTATCAAGTGCTGTCCCGGTGTTTGGAAGCCGACGGGTCTGGATGGGGAGAAACAGGCTCAAGCTCAATCCTCCAAGACGGAGTGGCTGTGGATGCCGGCATCCCGCACAGTCAGCTGAGTCCGCGGCTGACTGTCGGGAGCGAGTCATTGGCCCCGGCGGAGAGGGTGCGCAATTTGGGCGTTCTCCTGGATGCACGGCTGTCTTTGAAGACCATTTGACGGCCGCCTCCAGGAGAGCTTTCCACCAGGTTCGCTTGCGCGCCAGTTGCGCCTTTCTAGACCGGGATGCCTTGTGCACAGTCACCACGCCTTGTGACGCCTCGCCTGGACTACTGCAATGCTCTCACATGGGGCTCCCTTGAAGGGCATCCGGAGGCTGCAGTTGGTCCAGAATGCAGCTGCGCTGGTGATAGAGGGAGCCCTCGTGGCTCCCGAGTGACACCTATCCTGCGCAGGCTGCACTGGCTACCTGTGGCCTTCCGGTGCGCTTCAAGGTGTTGGTGAACGCCTTTAAAGCGCCCATGGCATAGGGCCGGGTTACTTACGGGACCGCCTGCTGCTACCGAATACCTCTCACCGACCTGCGCGCCTCACAGAGAGGGACTCTCAGGGTGCCGCCGGCGCGACAGTGTCGCCTGGCGACACCCAGGGAAGGGCCTTCTCTGTGGGGGCTCCCGCCCTCTGGAACGAACTCCCCCCAGGACTTCGTCAACTTCCGGACCTCCGAACCTTTCGCCGCGAGCTTAAAACTTACTTATTTATCTGCGCTGGACTGGGTTAGTTTTTTTTAAGTTATGGGTTTTTTAATGGGTTTTATCTCCAAATTTTAATTGTGGCCAATTTAAATAAGTTTTTTAATTGTATTTTAATTGTATTTATAGTGTATTGTGTATTTTTACTTGGCTGTGAACCACCCTGAGTCCTTCGGGAGAAGGGTGGTATACAAATTTAAATAATAAATAAATAAATAAATAATAAATAGAATTAAAAAGACAGAGGAAGTTCTGTCACATCACCAACCATACCCTATGGCCAGTGGTGGGATTCAAGTAATTTAACAACCGGTTCTCTGCCCTAATAATTTCTTCCAATAACCAGTTTGCCAAACTGCTCAGACAGTTAACAACCGGTTCTCCCGAAGTGGTGCGAACTGGCTGAATCCCACCACTGCCTATGGCACATATCACTCTTTGGCCCCCATGCCAATTGGTAGAACCAGGTCCTAACATTCTTTTGAAATGCCAGATGGCCAGAAATTTTACCTGTGGGGGTAACAGCACAGAGCATTCAGAATTCTTTAACCAAGGGGCTCTACAACATATATTCCCTGCCCGACAAAATGGATGATATAATTAGGAGGAAACAGTTTGTCACATAACTTGGTCCCATGCCATGAAGGACTTTAAAAGTGATAACCATCACCTTGAATTGAACATGAAAGCAAAATGTCAACCAATGCAACTTGCATAATAGAGATGTTATATGTCAGAGTTCCCCAACCTTTTTGGCTTTGCGGACTGACAGGGAGTAAAAGGAGATGGTTCCATGTGTGCGGCGGGCAAGAGCATGCATGCACGCAGCTCCATTTGCTCACTCGACACTTCTATGGGCCAGTTCTGAAAGGCTCAAGGCCCAATAGTTCGGGACCATGCACAACTCAAATGGTGCCCAAAACTGCTGTCATTGCCAGATTCTCCACCAGTTCTAACCTCCGAATTCTCTTCAAGGGTAGCCTCATGTACAGTACATAGCAGTAGTCCATATAGGATAGCGGTGGCGAATCTTTTAGGCACCGAGTGCACAAACCAGAATGCAGATGGTGGAGCACCAGAAATCCAAAGACCAGCTGGCTGGGACATGCATGCACTCTGCCCAGCTGGTCTTCTGGTTTCCGTCGCTCCAGTGTATGCGAAGACAAATTGGCCGGCGCGCATATGCGTGCTGGAAACCAGAAGAGCAGCTGGAGATGGTGCGCGTGCCCACAGAGAGGGCTCTGCGTGCCACAGGTTTGTCATCACGGATATAGGAGATGACCAGGGTATAAGTGACTGACAAATGGTATTTGAGGGTTTTGTTTTTGTTTATGCTTTTTAATGCATAAGAGTCTCATGACAAGTGGACAGCCATATAAAAAAGGAAGGGAAGGGAAGCCAAGGGGAAACTTTAGGATGCGGGTGGTGGTGGGGGAACCTTGTGCACATGTCTAATTTCAAAAAACAAAAATTGGCTATGTGGAATTTTTGCAGGCCAGGTACAATAGTCTTACTGATATGTGACAACAACTGGAGCCATGTATTCATTTCTATATCCAGGGGGAGATTAAAGTCAGAATTTCCATGAGTTGACAATGACCTTGCTGGCAAACAGACATTTGCATGAGATCATACAGGTGTGGTAATGTTTTGGAGTATTGTAAGGTGCCCCGGGTGTTAATGCAACAGAATGTTTCTGATGTTTTCCAGTGATGGAAAACTCTTCCTATGAACCCAAGCTGATGCCAAGACTGGATTTGTTTTGATGCCAAATAAAGATTTGGCATCAAATCTTTACCAACGTTTTAAGAGTTGGTAGCTACAGCTTGAGAGTTTTTTTAATTTTAAACAATAATGTATGGTAGCTTTAACATTGTACCCATCAGGTGTTAGCATTCCTGAATTTGCACTGAATAAATCTCATTCTAAGGTCTACTGATATCAATCAGGTTCCAAATAATTTATTGAACATTTATTAAATATTGATTTAATAGCAAATTTCATCATTATACACACTGGCTGTGATTCCTGCCAGCTCCATATTCATCAATGTGAATGGGTTAGGATTCTGAATTCACCCACTCCGTTGAGTAATAGGTTATATTTATATTCTTCTTTTACATCCAGTAGTAAATCAAAGCAAACCATGAAGGTTTTTCCTGGAGTTACCCTACATTAAATAGTGAACTCCATACTTGCAATCTTAGTCTCCCCAGTCACAATCCAACATTTTAATCACTATCTTACACTAACGTATGCATCCTGAATATATTGTTGACCAGGAAAAGACATTCACAACTTTGCAATCCATTGTTATGCAAAGTAGTCTGTTTACTGAATCAAAATTTATCAATGCTGTCAGTATACTATATTTCCCAGGGAATAATTTCTAGACAGCTAATTTCCCCTCTTTATTTCATTAACTGAATTATCATTGTAAATGATCTTCTATAATTTAGATGCCAAACAATTATGCCTGTATAATAGGTCCTGCGGGTGCTTTGGTTATTGGTTATTGTTGCTTTATTAACACAGAAATATAGATATCCTGTTCCATTGGCCTAGGCTTAAAGGATGATGAACCAAGAGGGTGAAGTTAATATTAAGCAATGTATCTCAACTGCACTCCGAGAATCTTAATGAAAAATATAGTTTTGGAAAAAGAACAAATTCTTTTATATTTATATAAATTTATAATGATCTAGATCAGGGGTGCCCAACCTTGGCAATGTTAAGACTTGTGGACTTCAACTCCCAGAATTCCCACCCAGTCAAATAACATCTCTATTTACTATCACAACTTTGCTCTTCTCACTTTCCATTCCAACATCTTGACGTACACTATTGTAAGGTTTCCTCAAAGGAATCGGATTACTTTCTTTCACTACAATGTCTGCGCTGTTAACAGTAAAATGCAGTCACTAAGAGTTGAACTCAGTTCGAAGGAGAATAAAACAGCAATTTTTACTATCCTGCTAATAAAGTAGTTTAAGGAAATAAATAAATAAATAAATAAATAGATAAATAAAGTCCAAGAGATAGTGGACTATGTATTATATTAGCCACAATCATCCTATAATGTTCCTTGGTATTATATTATAATATAAATTATAATACATTATCATATATTAGTATACATTAAACATAATACACACACATACATTACCTACACACTGGGTGATTTTGGGCCAGTCATTCATTCAGCTCACAATGTCAGATTCAGGCAATAAGCTGGTCAGACAGAATTACACAATCAATAGATCACCACTTAGTTGATCCCCCACCCCACCCCCAAAAAACAGCAGAACTTCCACTTGTGGGAAAATGCTAGTAAGAAAAAAAAGGTTTCCTTATTGACAATATCTATATGTCTTTTAGTTTATGTTAGTTATGTAACAAAATTACTGCATTTTGAATTACTCTGTAATTATACCGTATAGTATCATAATCCAAATTATTGCGTTTCATTGGCTATAGATGTACGTTACATTTGGCCACCACAACTTAGATCATAAAGTAAGGTAAAGGTTTCCCCTGTCCAGTTGCATCCAGCTCTAGGGAGCCGTGCTAATCTCTTTTTCTTAGATGAGCAAGCCAGCATTGTCTGAAGATGCTTCCATTTTCATGTGGCCAGCATGACTGTTCACTGAGGCACAGGAAACACTGTTACCTTCTCCCCAAACTGGTATCTATTTACCTACTTGAATTTGCATGCATTCAAACTGCTAGGATAGTAGTTCTCAACCTTTATAGTGCTGCGACCCCTTTAATACAATTCCCCACGATGTGGCGACCCCTTTAATACAATTCCCCACAATGTGGCGACCCCAACCATAAAATTATTTTTGTTTTGAATTTATTGCGCCTGAAGCCGTATTGGCTAGCGATCTGAACTGCTTGTGATTGCCTTGAGGACGGAGGCATTAAAGCGGAGACTCCTCCCCAATTAAGTTTATCGCGCCTGAAGCCAGATTAGGCTAGCGATTGGGAGTGATTGCAGTTGGCTTGAGAGGGAGACATCAGAGCAAAGATTTCTCTCTTTTTTAATTCATTGCGCCTGAAGCCAAATACGGCTAGTGATTTGAAGAGCCTCCAGCTGGCTTGTGGAGTCAACCATTGGAGCGCAATTCTTCGACTCGCAAGTATACTTCCCATATTTCCGATGGTCTTAGGCAACCCCTAGCAAATCGTCATTCGACCCCCAACGGGGTCCCAACCCACAGGTTGAGAACCGCTGTGCTAGGATGACAGACCTAGGGCCAGAATGGGAGCTCACCCCTTCACACCGTACTTGGGTCTCAAATTGCTGACCTTCCAGTCAACAAGCCCAAGATTTTAACCACTGGATAAGATAAATGTCCTAATTAGGAATAACTGGGAAATTCCATGATCAGGGTTATTTTAAAAAAGGAAAGGAGATCAAAATAGGGGTGCCATGTAGTTGAACTTTTGCTTATGCATGTAACTTTCTCTGAAGTCATTTTTCCTCTGAAGTTGTCATCTGTCCTTAATGAAAAACCCCATGGAGCAGGGGTGAAATTCAGCCAGTTCTATCTGGCTCAGGAGAACTGGTAGCGGTGGCTGCAGGAGGTTGTAGCTCTGCCCATCCATGCAAATGTCATAATGTTGCTTTTTGGTGATGATTTTAAGCCTCTACATATGTTCAGAAGACTTTGTGCATGCGTGGATGCCATCGCGCACGAGCAAAGTGGGTGCATGTGCAGCGCACGTATATTTGCGAACCGGTAGGGAAGGTAAGTGAGTTTCACCCTTGCCATGGAGCTATATTGGAGCAGTTAGCAAAAGTCAGCTAACCTTGATGGGTACTATATTAAAGCTACCATAGTTTATTATTTGAAATAAAGAATAAATTAGAATTGCAGTTAGGTCATAGGTTCACACAAAAAATAATAAAAATACAGAGTTTTCATTTTTCTCCTGGGTGTTAGAAAGTATATGCGTGCTGGTTTTAGAAATCTACTCCCATAGTTTATGTTGGGGCATAAGCAAATAAGCATATTGCCCATGGCCAAAGTTTGACCCTTTCCAGGGTTTGACCCAATCACAAGACAAGTTCAGCATATCCAAGTTGGGTTAGATTTCTTGAAGAATATAAATACCTTATGCGCTCAAGTGTTCTTGAAATAATGAAAATCAAAATGATAATCTATAAAATAACACATGGAGAACTACTTTAAAGGAAGAAATATGCAATCAGTTCACCCTGTTTCATTAGGCTTTTCATAATCCTATCATTGGCTAGAATATAAGATGCATTTAAGAATGCCTAAATTCAAAAATATCAATTCACTTGGCAAATCAAACTGTGATCTGGACTTGGAATTATTAAATGCAGTTAAACAGCCAAAAGACTTCCATTTCCACAAAGCCACTGAAAAGCCTACTTGGTTTTTCAAAAGTCTGCACAAACAAGCTCTACATATTAACAAGGGTTGAGCAGAAGAGAAAAGAAAATGTGTTTGGCCCCATTCTGTTTTCCATTTCAACTGCTAATTTAGTTGCATGGGAATGCAAACCTGGCTCATATTCCTCCCAAATTGCCTTCCTGCCTTATCGCCTTTCTGTTCATTTGGATTATTAATTTCAGTTAAATGTACTGCCATGTAATTGTGTTCTAGGAGTATAATTTTGCTTCTCTCCCTCAGATGTAGTTTTTTCTGAGTGAGTTTGTGGCAAAGCATATAGAATCCGTATCACAACATCTGTACAACGAGCATTAATTCATTCAGTTTGTTCTTCACGGTCTTTTCCAGGCTCTGTTTTGTTGCTGTTTTCTTTCTAACACAACTGAAGCTAATGGCTGGCTGGGATGTCAGCATCAACGTGATGGTTTAACTTACTAAGATATTGAGGGTAGATTTTTTTTTTTAAGGAAAAGGAGTTTGTGGAAAATTGTTCAGAGCTATAACAAAAAGGTTATTGTTAAAAGCCTTCATTTTAGGTTATAACAGGTTATTCTCAAAGAAAAAGTGATTGGGATATCTGCAGAGAGACTACAAAACATCAGAAGGGCAGCTATTACCATGCTATCAAAGACAGCATCTCAATTTTTATGACTTTGCTGCAGATGTCCCAAAAATGGTAATTCTGAAAGGGAAAGAGAAAAAGATCAAAATATTTTTAATACTATAATGATTAAGCCATAATCATGTTCCCTGTTCCATTGTCCATTGTTCAACCAGAAGAGTAAAATTGTTTACAGTGTGGGGGAAAAAATTGTTCCATGGTATTGTGTGTCAAATTTCCACATGCACTTCTTCAATATCTGAAGCTGTCAAACCTTTCAGCAATTTGGGATACTTACCATGAATCTGTTTCACATTGAGTTCTATTATTTATTTATTTAAACTTATTGGCTATCCAGCTAGAGGGTTATTTTTTTTAAAAAAAAAATCCCTCATAAACCACTAGCTGGATGCCTGTGTTTTGCTTTGAAACTATGTGATCAGTCGTGATAAATTGACATTTAAAGCCTGAAACTTAATGTAGAATGTGTAGCATCAGAGCGTGTTAATATAAGACAACTGGCAGTTGGAATAGAGGGGAAGGGGAGTGGGAGTACAATGTCCCAGCCTGCAGTCTGGATTAGTCACGTGCTGGCCACACCCACACCTGGTTTAGCAAAGGGGGAGCATCAGAGCATGTTAATATACGGCAACTGGCAGTTGGGACAGAGTTCCTTTTAGGTGGGGAGGGGGAGTAGAACATCTAACTCCTTAGTAGCAGAGCGTGTGCATCAGTGGTGCGTTTCAAAAAATTTTACTACCGGTTCTGTGGGTGTGGCTTGGTGGGCATGGCAGGGGAAGGATACTATAAAATTTCTATTCCCTCCCCACTCCAGGGGAAAGTTACTGCAAAATCCCCATTTCCTCCTGATCAGCTGGGACTTGGAGGCAGAGAATAGATGGGAGCGGGGCCAGTCAGAATTTTTACTACCGGTTCTCTGAACTACTTAAAATTTCCGCTACCAGTTCTCGAGAACTGGTCAGAACCTACTGAAACCCACTTCTAGTGTAAATATAATACTGTATATGAAATACTAATGATCTGATGGTCATTTCAAAAAATCCTTTCTTAGCGAGCACCTAGAAGCCAAGAGCATATGTGGCAAATTTCAAGTTTGTAGGCTGTACCATTCTGGAGATTTTGTGATGAGTGAGTGGTATTTGGCTTTTATATATATATAGATTACAGATCAGTCCTTAGCTAAATGAATTTGCTAACATATAATATCTTTTTGCACGCAGGACCCATAAACAGTATCTGATTTTTCTCCTATAAAAGAAGAAAATATAAGACTATAGCCTAAATGTTTTTTATGTTCTAATAAAACTCAATTTGTCCTTCCAATATCAGTGTTAAATTATATGGCCATATTATAAAACATTTCAGCATGGAAAGGAAGATGCCCACAGCCAGTCTGTTACTTTATCATTTTAACAGTTATTCCAGACAATATAGTTGCAGTGAACTGATTGATAGAAAATATATATCATGACTTTTTTTCCCCCCTGAGTAATTATAAGGCAATCAGACCATGATAAGTTCCCTTGTGATTATCTCTTTATAGCTCATTCATTTAAAATTAATAGGTCAAAGTTATGCTGTTCTAAATTAGAAATGCTGGCTGACAAATTCCTAGAAATCAGCCTTCCATTTAAGCCATATAGTAATTCTTTGCTCAGATTTGAGCTACTCTCCTACTTAAAATGAACCACATCAGAACTACAAATGGTTGAGGATTTAAAACATCATCCATATCTGCATTTATTCTACAGGAACTGAATTTTTCTTTCTGCTGTAATCTTGCCCTAGACATCTCATTCCATAAGTCAAACAGCTACTGTGAAAACATACCTCTTTTCTTTTGTTAATTGAAGATTAACTCTGTGCAATGTTTTGAATTCAAGAGATAAGGAGGCTGTAGAGAGTCCAGGGGCACATTCAGTCCCTGGCAATGACTCACTAAATCAAACATTCCCCCCCCCCCAGGTTTTTACTCCAGCTGCAGAGAAAAGCCATAGGATCCTGGGGAAAGAGGCAGTTGTTTTAAGGAGTTGCAGAGAGGTGCTATTGTGAATATGTTCCTGCTCTTTGATGTACCTTTTTCTCTTTAAAATTAACACACTGCACAGGCCCTTTGAAGACTGAGAGGTCTGCCAAGATTGACTCTGTAATAAGACCAACTGATTTCAACAAGTTTTACCCCTAAGTCAATATGTAGCTGTTCTTCCAATAGACTGTGGTTTACCAATAAATAACATCTCTGTAGAGTGAGGCTTGAGGCAGATGGCCCTGGTTTTCTGCCAGGTTGTGGAAATCAACCCTACCCTGGAAGCTCAACATTGTTGCTTTAGAGCAGGACTGTCAAACTCACGGCCCACAAACCAGACGCTGGCCACGCCCATGCCCAGTTTAGCAAAGGGCAAAAAGGTCATGATAGGTCACGAGATGATGCCGTGACCATGCAAGTTTGACACCCCTGTTTTAGAGAAACCAGCAAATTTAATAGTTTTCCTGATGCTCCTTTTTTTCTTTATTTTCCTTGCATATTATATAGGACTAGCTGAAGGCATTTAGCTGTCTACAACTAAATGCCCTCAGCTCAGTGGTGGGATTCAGCCAGTTCGCACCACTTCGGGAGAACCGGTTGTTAACTGTCTGAACAGTTTGGCAAACTGGTTGTTGGAAGAAATCATAGGGCAGAGAACCAGTTGTTAAATTACTTGAATCCCAACACTGCCTCAGCTGTATGATATACCTATTCTCCATTCCAAGCAGACCAGTTCCTGATGTCCTGAGCACTATGTAGAGTCAGTGTTTTCAATTGAACAAAAAAGATGTTGAGATTCTAGAAAGAGAGTAGCAACAAACAAAATTAGAGAACTGGAGGCAAAAACTTAGAAAAAACACTTGCGGGAATTGAATATGTCTAGTTTAATGAAACGAAGGACTAAGGGTGATATGATAGCAGCGTTCCAATATCTAAGAAGAGGGGGTCAGCCCATTCACCAAAGCACCAGAAGGCAGGACAAGAAGCAATGGATGGAAACTAATCAAGGAGAGAACTAACTTAGAACTAAGGAGAAATTTCCTGATGATTCGAACAATTAGTCAGTGGTTCAGCGGTTTTGGGTGCTCCATCACTTAAGGTTTTTAAGAAGAGATTGGACATCCATTTGTCTGAAATGCTATAGGATTTCCTGCTTGAGCAGGGGGGGTTAGACTAGCAGACATCCATGGTCCCTTCCAACTTCGTTATTCTGTTATTCAATTGCCTCTTTGTGTCTCAGCATATTTTAGCATGCAAAGGGAGAATTATACAGTGTATGATTTCTCTAGCCATCATTATTTATTGCCTAATGGTGGGACTTGTGATTTTTATTTGGATGGCTAAATCTATGTATGTCTGTTGTATATATGGATGCATGTCACAAAGAGGCAAAGAGACAGCCTTCCATTCAAGACCAAATGAAGGGGTTTTAAAAAAACCACACAATCAATATTTAACAACAATCACAATCTGTATGATTCTGCCTTTTCTAATATCTTATATGGGTTCCGAATCACTACAGCTATTCTCATGAACTAAAACTGAGATATTTTATTTATCTTGACTAGAATAGAAGATCAGTTCTAGCAGCTGCGCAATTGACAGAACTTTGTTTTGCAGCTAACCTGATTACTGGCTTGCACCTGCTTTCAGATACAGATATTCCCAGTATCACCATTGGTTTTGGTCCTCAGATTTATCATTCTGTCTCATTACGAACAACTATAATGGTTTTTATACATGTCACTTGTGGGTTTTTTTGGTTTGTTGTGATTGTGTTTAATTCATAAGGTGGAAGATAGGAAAAAACACTATATTCCTCTTTTGCCAGCTCCATTTATAAGGAAACAGAGCAATGAAAGAAAATTGCTATTAGAACAGGGTAGAACATTTCATGTTAACAGCTCTCTACCAGCAGGCATCTATAGAATTTTATTGGCCAAGTGTGATTGGACACACAAGGAATTTGTCTTGGTGCATATGCTCTCAGTGTACATAAAAGAAAAGATACGTTCATCAAGGTACAACATTTACAACACAATTGATGGTCAATATATCAATATAAATCATAAGGATTGCCAGCAACAAGTTATAGTCATACAGTCATAAATGGAAAGAGATTGGTGATCGGAACTATGAGAACATTAATAGTAGTGCAGATTCAGTAAATAGTTTGACAGTGTTGATGGAATTATTTGTTTAGCAGAGTGATGGCCTTCGGGAAAAAACTGTTCTTGTGTCTAGTTGTTCTGGTGTGCAGTGCTCTATAGCGTCGTTTTGAGGGTAGGAGTTGAAACAGTTTATGTCCAGGATGCGAGGGGTCTGTAAATATTTTCACGGCCCTCTTCTTGATTCGTGCAGTATACAGGTCCTCAATGGAAGGCAGGTTGGTAGCAATTATTTTTTCTGCAGTTCTAATTATCCTCTGAAGTCTGTGTTTTTCTTGTTGGGTTGCAGAACCGAACCAGACAGTTATAGAGGTGCAAATGACAGACTCAATAATTCCTCTGTAGAATTGGATCAGCAGCTCCTTGGGCAGTTTGAGCTTACTGAGTTGGCGCAGAAAGAACATTCTTTGCTGTCCTTTTTTAATGATGTTTTTGATGTTAGCTGTCCATTTTAGATCTTGCGATATGATAGAACCTAGAAATTTGAAGGTTTCTACTGTTGATACTGTGTTGTCTAGTATTGTGAGAGGTGGAAGTATGGAAGGGTTTCTCCTAAAGTCTACCACCATTTCTACGGTTTTGAGTGTGTTCAGTTCCAGATTGTTTTGGTTGCACCATATCTAGTAGGATTTTATGCCACATATCTAGTAGGATGCACCATATCTAGTAGGATTTTATGCCACACAAAAGAACAGAGAAACCGGCTCTTGGCCTTGCCCAGTGAAAATCACAGTGATCACTCTAAGGAAAGATGGAGGGTTCTGACCTTCTAGCAAACTATATATCATAGCAAACTATATATTATACAGCTCGCCTGTCTGGAACCCACACCTCATTTCGGACATTAATACAATTGAGCTTGTCCAGAAATATTTTACAAGAAGAGTTCTCCATTCCTCTATTTACAACAAAATACCTTATGCCACCAGACTTGAAATCCTGGGTTTAGAAAATTTAGAACTCTGCCGCCTTCGACAGGACCTGAGCTTAACTCATAGAATCATCTGTTACAACGTCCTTCCTGTTGAAGACTACTTCAGCTTCAATCACAGCAATACATGAGCACACAATAGATTTAAGCTTAATATGAACTGCTCCAATCTTGATTGCAGAAAATATGACTTCACTAACAGAGTTGTTAATGCCTAAAATGCACTACCTGACTCTGTGGTCTCTTCCCAAAATCCCCAAAGCTTTAACCAACGACTATCTACTATTGACCTCACCCCATTCCTAAGAGGTCTCTAAGGGGCGTGCATAAGAGCACCAGTGTGCCTACCGTTCCTGTCCTAATGTTCCCTTTGATTGTATCCAATTCATATAGTTATTTCATGCTTATGCTTATATATACTGTTGTGACAAATAAATAAATAAAAATAAATAAAAAACTGATCTCGGCCTACTTTAACTTGCATTAAATGGTTCCCAACTCTTCCAGCTCCGTGGATCAGCAGTGGTGGCAGGGAGAGGAGGGAGGGGATGGTTTCATGCAGTCAAATGGACCTTTGTGTGCTTGCTTTCCACTTGTGCAGCTCAGTTCCCAATAGACTATGGACCAGAGGTTTGGGATCCCTGTTATAAACAAACCCAAATGTTAGCAGCCTCAGTGTATATTGGGAGCAAACCACTTCCAATGGCTCAAGAGTTTCTATCGGGAATGGCACGGCAGGCTGAAGCTACCATACAAAAATGTGTAAGGCCAGAATCTCAGTTTTCGAAGTATTTCATTGTTCTCATGAGATGAAATAGTCTATCACTGCATTTGTACCTTAAAGAACCACCAAATAAAAATAAAAGAGGCCAGGTGTTAGACTCGACCCATTTTATTGGACCCTCAAGACTGTTAGTTGGCCAGGCTTTTCACAATCTGAACCTATGGGATTTTCATGTTGGTTTTTTTTTAAAAGAAAGAAAAGGTAGAGCTAAAAAGTCTGTAGAGATTCTCAGTCATCCAGGTTATGGTTGCCCAAAGGTCCTTTTTCAGGAGGTAACTGGACTTTCTTGTTTTTTCTTTTGAAAATGTTTCACCTTTGGGACAACCATGATCTGGATGACTGAGAATCTCTATAGACTTTTTAGCTACACAATTTGGGATGAACACCCTATGAATGGTGTTGGGAGTAGGAAAGGATTTCCAGAGGAAAAATTGGAGACTGCAGGAACTGGGAGTACTACTCAGGTGACCCTGAGGACACAAATAAAACTCCAAGTGCTTCAACGACCCTCTAAAAGGATGCAAATGACCAGCTGTCTGCAAGGAATATAAATCCTTCCATTCTCCACTATCCTGTCAGAGTTGAAGAAGCTTCTTAGATGAGAAACAAAATGTCTTCACAAGAAAAAACAAGAAAGTCCAGTTGCCTCCTGAAAAAGCACCTTTCGGAAAAGGTGGAACTGTTGCTGGATCATGAAGAAGAAGAACCAACAAATTCACAAGCACAGATAAGACCAGGATAATATCCTCCACCCCCCAAAAGATGAGGATTCCACTGTCCTAAGCAGTGTCAGGAAACAAAATCATAACCTAATTTGACAACAACTTCAAATGTATACAAATTAAATGGAAATTCATGATATAGCTAATGATATTCCTTATAACTAAATAAGTAACTAAATGAATTGTAAATCAAGTATCTACATTTGACAAGGGCAATTAAATAAAGAATTAATCAGAATTGAAATTTATAATTAGTAAACAATCTGAAATTTTGACATCAAAATATGGAAAACAGAAATTCATAGAGTAGTTGATGATACTACATCCTCAAGATATACTTCAAAATGTATTATAGTTAGAGGAGAGTTGATTAAATTATGAATCACATGTATGAATAAATCAGTCAATCTTGTACTCTAAGTAATTTGAGGCAGATAATTGATGGCACCATTTATCATGGACAGGATCCAAATAATATATGCTAAAATTGTTTTTTGAAGAATGTATTTTTTTTCTTTCCTCTTTGAATGCGAAACCATTATGATATACAATTCCTAATAGTAATCTAGTTTCTAGTGTAGCTTGTCAATAGCTTAGAGATTCTCTGTATGAAATATATGTATTGATCTATTCATTTATTTATATCCTGCCTTTATTATTATCACAGGTAACTCAAAGCGGCAAACATAGCCAACACCTTCCTCCTATTTTCCCCACAAGGACAACCCTTGGGTTTTGGAATCTGGCTGTACCTGTCACACCCCAATAATGCAATTTGTTTTGACTAGTTTGGATCAACTTCAACTCAGACATGGAAGTGCTTAGCATAAGAGTCCTGGTTTTTTTCCTTATTGATTTATTTCCCTTCATCTGCATCTCATTCCAAATCCTCAACAGCAAAGAGTTGCTATGAAAGGAAGGTGCAAATAAGTAAACCCCATTCCCCATTCCAATAGACTTGACTCATCCATTAGGTAGGCAGAGATATTTATTCTTCTGACTCCAGTGAGATGACTGCTAAATGAGGTGAGGAACAGCTATGGTGTTTCCTGTAGAGCTGGACATAAAGTGGCAATGTAATATCTAATGAAGTTTCTTCCATTCCTGAATGTTTTGCTTTTTGTGAGTTGCACCACTTTAATATTACATGATCAGTAGAGTGAGCAATCAGCATGAAAACAACAGCAAGGTGATATACCAAACATTGGTGTTGGCATAGAATTTACATTTTCATGATAATAACAGATATAACTACTTAATTCACCAAACTAAGAAAGAAGAATTGGGTAAGACTGTCTCCAATACATTCCAGAAGAAGGATGCATCCATTTCTCAAGAGCATAAGACAAGACTCCATAAGTAAAAGCACCAGACAAGATATTACAGTGTTGGCCGTATTCCAGACTCCATCTGTATGCACAGTCTGAAGAATGGATTGTAAACTTATGTATCACATTCGATTAGATAAAGAGCCTTGGGCGTTTTATAGTCGTAAAATGGAGAGGTGGATTGTACTCTTCCTTTTGGTTGAGAGCCAAATGTAGATTCTGTCTTGATTATATGTTCTGCCAACAACAAACACATGAGCCATAAATGGCTTACCTAAGCAGTTTGGTAGTCCCATTAATATGATAATTAACCTACTTCTTCTTCTTCTTTAAAAAATGTAAGCTATATGGACAGTTCCAGCAAATGTTTGAGGAAAAACAGCATGCTTGAAAGTAAAGAAAATTCATTCCCAAATTGCATGTGTAGTTTCCAGTCCAACAAAGAAAATACATGATTTAGGGTTAATATTTGCTGCTAGGTTAGCATTTGGATATAAAGGGAAACTTTAGATAATTTGATTTAAGCAGTTTATAAAATGGGTTTCTGAAGTGCAACCTCCATTAAGGAGTGCATGCTACAAAGGCAGTTGGTTTATATTCTCAAACTGTGGAGTATTTTTTTTTTTAAAAAAAATCCCTAAATCATAGACTTCCATAGCTAGATTCAAAAATCAGATATTAAAATGCTATCTTCTGCCTTTTTACTATGTCCACTCAACCTCCAACTAAGGAATTAAATTGATCTTACTTTGCTTCTTCCTAGTTCTGGGGAAATGATTTATATTTTCTCACATACATTTGTACATACACAATGGTGGATACATCATAATTTGTATGGAAGACACACACATACATACACAGAGACACACACTCAATGAGCATCAATGAGTTCAGAATAGAAATTACAAAAGTGGCCTTTAAATCTGCTTTTTTATGGAGTAAAACTGATACCTCAAAGGAATCACAATCCAGTTTGAATAAATCAATATTATTGGTTTTCTCTTGGCAACGCTGTTTGCAGGCATATCTCTTTTTTAGATTTCCAAGTGGCAATTTATGGATCTGAAGAGCTAATTCCTGCCTACCTTGTGGACAAGGTAGATTTCTATTGTTTTGAAGTTTCCCTTTGCAGTTCCAAGTGAGTTTCAGAGTCCTCTGATAACAAAGTGTGAGTTTAGGTTGCTGTATAGATGAACAGTCCCTGAACTGTTGTTGTCTTAATTGTGAAGATACTATATATAGTTCCAAGAACTCACAGCTAGCAAGTTTTCCAATATCTTTCAACGGCACTCACTTATAGAAAATTGATAAGCAGACCCTTTTTGAAGCACCCCTATCTAAAAAGTGGGAAATCAGCTGCCTTCCAGCTTCAGGCAAGTGGTTCTCCTATTCCTTTCCCCCTCTGATTGGTCTTGGCTACAGATGTGAGAGCATCCTTTTCAGATTCAGGCCATGGCCCCCTTTATACAGTAGTTGTCTACTTACACTGTATAAATATGTGAGTGGAGATTCTCGGTCATAAAAACCACCACTTCATAAACACATGGTACAACATAGGAGAACAAACCCATCAGGGCAAGATTCAGCAGTCCATCTGCATTTAAAAGTCAAATGCCACTCTTTTGAAGTCAGAAAAGACCACATTTTGGACAGAGAAGACCACTGGTTTGAAAGACGCCATCTATGTCAAAACTGAACAGCCCTCTCTCAACAGAGGGGGGGGGATACAACATCACCTATCTCCAGTCTACATCACAGTCCTTTCAGCAGTTCCAAGAAAGCTCCACACCCATTTGCACTGCTCAGGTGACCCAGAGGGCACAGATAAACCTCCAAGTGGCCTCAACAACTCTCTAAAAGAATGCAAAGGACTAGCTGTCTGCAAGGAATATAAATCTTTCCATTCCCCACCATCCAGTCAGACCTGAAGAAGCTGTTTGGATGAGAAGCGAAACGTTTTCAAAGAAAAAAACAAGAAAGCCCAGTTGCCTCTTGAAAAAGCACCTTTGGGACTGTTTAAAAGCAACCTTTTGTTTTACAGGAGTATGTTGGCTACAATAAACTTCAGGGCTCCAGAAAAATATTTGTATCCCAAATCTCCCCATTGATTGTTGTTGTATTTGGATCAGTCACAATGTGTTGAAAGATAGTTTTGTGCATATACTTCATCACTTGCCATGGCAGCTGCTGGTGTGGTAGCACTCTGCAGCAAATTAGATGGCAGTTAAAGTGAGATTTTCCACAATCAAGAACAAAGCGGGACCGGTTAGTATGAGGACAGCTTGTTCTTGCTGCTAATGTGCTTAAAACTTGCTGTGCATAATTTGAAACAGCTCCTGTGCAAGGATGCTGCTTTTGGTTTCTGCGGTCGAGGGCTAAATCGAAACCAAATGGAAGGGGCTGAAGGAGATGATGACAAATTAGATACTGACATCTTCTGCTTTGCTACAGAGAGATCCTTCTTCTTTCATTCCTAGTATTAGTATTGATTTAAAAGTTAATTTCCCACAATATTAAAGCACTTAATGGAAGACAGATGACTGAAAGCTTGAATTTCCAGCCAGCTATTTGCTGAAGGAAAATTCACTAAAAAAAAAAAACCAACAAAAAACCCTATCTTGCTCATTCAATGCAAATTATTTAAAGGTGTAGAAAGCTGAAAGAGGGAAAAAAAAGTTGTTTAGTGCTTCTCTCTCCCTTTCCTTCTCTTGGACAAAATAACATCGAGTCCTTTGATAGAAAGGTGGATAGAGTAATCAATACAATACAATACAATTCTTTATTGGCCAAGTGTGATTGGACACACAAGGAATTTGTCTTTGGTGCATATGCTCTCAGTGTACATAAAAAGAAAAGATACATTTGTTAAGAATCATGAGGTACAACACTTAATGATAGTCTTAATGATATGGATACTTTTGGTGAGTGTGTGACTCTGTGTTGCTTAAGACACAATGTGTTGCTTCAGATAAGATACAATCTAGAGCAGGGGTCTCCAACCTTGGTCCCTTTAAGACTTGTGGACTTCAACTCCCAAAGTTCCTCAGCCAGCTTTGCTTTGCTGGCTGAGGGACTCTGAAAGTTGAAGTCCACAAGTCTTAAAGGGACCAAGGTTGGAGACCCCTGGACTAGAGGAAATGTGCGTTGTGGACAGGGAAGGGGACAAAAAAATAATAATAAAGATTTTTTAATCCTGTTTTTATTATTTTTATAAATAACTTAAGGCAGGAGACAAACCTAATGCTGTTTCCTCCTATTTCCCCCTGCATAACAGTGGTGGTAAAATTTCAAAAAAAATTACTACCAGTTCTATGGATGTGGCTTGGTGGGCATGGCATGGCTTAGTGGGTGTGATTTGGTAGGCGTGGCAGGGGAAGGATACTGTAAAATCTCCATTCCCTCCCCAATCCAGGAGAAGGATATGGCAAAATCTCCATTTCCTCCTGATCAGCTGGGATTTGGGAAGCAGAGATTAGGTGGGGGCGGTGTCAGAATTTTTACTACTCCGAACTACTCAAAATTTCCGCTATCAGTTCTCCAGAACTGGTCAGAACCTGCTGAAACCCACCTCTGCTGCATAGCCATTCTGTCAGGTGAGTTTGGGCTGAGAAAGTGACTGGCCCAAAGTCATCCAGTAGGTTTTCATGCCCAAAATAGAATTAGAACACAATTTCCCAGCTTCTAAGTGGTGCTTTAACCAATTTACGTTTACTGTACTTATGAGACAAATTAAATGGATTTCTTTAAAAAGTTAGGGTTAGGCCTCAGTCCATCATGCCTACCATCCTTTTAACCACCCATCTCAACAAGAGATCCTCCTATGATTACTGAGCTGCTCATCACACATTGACCACTATTATTTCTTAGAATCTCTATTAAATTTCCCATTAAAGTTTTCTTGTACCTCTGTTAGCCTTGTGTTTTCCAAGGTTTATGAACATTTCTCCTATGCTTCTTCATTGTAATCATCTTTTTCTGTTTTGCTGGCAGACATGAATCTTAGCCAGTGGTGGGCTTCAAATAATTTAACAACCGGTTCTCTGCCCTAATGGTTTTTTCCAACAACCAGTTCAGCAAACTGCTCAGAAAGTTAACAACCAGTTCTCCCGAAGTGGTGCAAACTGGTTAAATCCCACCACTGATCTTAGCGCTATCTTCGTCGGTAATTTGCTTCTTCCTGTGCATTGCTTTTTTGTGTGTGTTGTTTTGTTTTGTTTTGGATCTCTTCCCACAAATTAATAATATACAGTTTAGTTTGCAGCCTTGTTGGAGATGACAGGAGATGACTCCGCTGGTGGTAGCGATGTTTTCTGTTATACATCATTCCACCATTCTGAAACTTCTCTAGCCGCCTGCAGTTCTCAATCTGAAAAAAGTCCCTTGAGACAAGTTCCCCCTCCAACACATAATCAAAGCAGGGGCCTTCCATTCCACACACAAAAACTTCACTGAAACCATCTTCTTTGAAAGGCATTTCAAAAGCAAATTCTCTTCCGTCAGATTGACTGAGAGCTGGTAGGGGGAAAAAAATGCAGGACTAATTTTCCCCAGGCCTTGAATCAAAAGGATTCTTTCTCAGTTTTGGTCCAGATCCTGAAAACTGTTTTAGTGCTATGAAGAGAGCATTGATTTTTAGAGTTCTCAAAAAAAAAAAAAGAGAGAAAGAAAGAAAGAAAGAAAGAAAGAAAGAAAGAAAGAAAGAAAGAAAGAAAGAAAGAAAAAGCAATCTCCATGTCACAAAAGATGCCATTATACGTCAATAATAAAGTCAAGCAATCTATCAAAAATTATCTGTTCTTTGAAGAACTGTAAGCTATTCTCATTGGAGGCAGGCAAGATTTTGGGTGTGTCTGAATCAACTTTTTTATATCCTGATATTTATGATCGGTACAGCTAGAAGGTCTTACAAAATGGTAACAATTAAGAAAAAAAAAGCCTTAAAACCAAGGCACTGTGGAAAAGGCTGCTTTACGGATGGAAAAGAAAACATAATTTATATCCCTCTTCAGTAGTTGTGCACCAGTTATTAGTGCTCTATTCCGGCCAAGGGTGAATGCAATGCACGCCAGCCAGCAGAAGTCTCTACAAAGAGGCTTTTCATCTGGGATTCATTGGAAAAAAATTGTTGACGTTCATCTCTTTACTTTTCAAGTAAAGATGTAAGAAAATAAGATTAATTGGAGTGATCAATCCGGCAATGAAAAATCCAAAGTTGGGCCATTAACCGCTCTAACCATGGATTTTCACGGCCCCGTCTGGCCTTTTCTCTGTTTAATCCATGCTGCTTTTGATTTGTAGCTGCAAATTACATGAATCAAAAGAGTGTGGTGAACTGGTTTCACTAAGTGAGTATTTACTGCGCTTTACAAGCAGAGAACGTAGGCACTTTGGTTGTTCCCACTTGCTGAGATAAATACCTATACCCTAGGACAGAAGCCAAATATTACTGAAAACCTGCAAAGAGGGAAGAAACTGTTGAACTTTCAAGTGGGATCTAAAGGCAAACTCTTATATCACCCGACAGACCTTTGAAGCACCCCCACTTGGATTGGACCTTCAATCCATGGTTTTACTTATTGGAGGCACAATATAGCTAAGCGGCTCTGAATGGTTCAACTGTAAATAACTGGTTTGAAATCAAGAGCCAAAGAGATGATGAGATTCATTCCACTGCATGTTGTTACTCAGTAAATTCAGCTTGTGAGCTCCAGGGTTTGTCTTTGTACTTGTGGTGCCTGCCATATGCAAAATCAGATGCTTCCAATTTGTAGCCTTTTCTATAACAGATGATAATCCTAAGAACTAAACTCAAACAAGTGAAATGAAAGTTTTTAAAAAAAATCTTTCTTTTTTTTGGGGGGGGGTTGCATGTGTGTGTATTTTGAAATTTTTTTAAAAACCTATCATCAAACCATTTCCTGAGGTACAAGACTGACAGGATTTGTTTTGTTTTGTTTTTTTGTGGGAATTCCTTAAGTCAAAGAATTATTGCCTCTCTCTGCTACAAAGCAGAGCCATATAATTAATGTGGATGCTTTTTTTAAAAAAATGCAATGTTTCAAGTGCAACTGATGTGGTTTTCATTAAAGGGATATGCACAAAAGATGAAGGACTTGCAGGAGAGTTGGGAACAACTATACTATCCAGATAATGATTCTCTGGATTTTCTTTAAAAGAATAATTCATTTGTGATTTACTACAGTTTAATAACTTACTGTCATAATTAAATCACTTTGATATCCCACTTATTACCTTAATTCCCATTTAACCTGAGCACTGCAGTTTCGTTTACTCTTTCTCGACAATTAGCACGTTATACTACAGTTCTTTTCAAGGGTTGGAATGAGCAATGGCCCTGAGCTAGCAGTGACTGCAAGTAAATCAACCGCATTGGCCTCAGATCAGATCAAAGGAAGCTGCTCACAGAGCATATTTACCCAGAACTGGAAAATGACTTAGATCTTTAGTCCTAAATGAAACGGTCCTTACCATTCTGTTTCAAGGAATTCCATTTTGCTGGCATTCTTTCCTGATAAAATCATTCTCCGAGCAAAACAGTGCTAAGTGCCACTATGGGATGTGATCCAATGAAGTGGTCTACAAAAGATTAAGAAAGTAAAGGCATCTGTATTTATGTACTTTTTTTTTTACTTATTTATAACCCATCTTTATTATTTTTACAAATAACTCAATGTGGCAAAGATATCAATCAATCAAAACAGAGCTGGAAGGGACCCTGTAGGTCTTCTAGTTCAACCCCCTGCTCTAGCAGGAGACCCTCTACCATTTCAGACAGGTCTCTTCTGTTCGGTCTCTTCTTAAAAACCTCCAGTGATGAAGAACCCATAACTTCAGAAGGCAAGCTGGCTAATTGTTCTCACTGTTAGGAAGTTTCTCCTTAATTCCAGGTTGCTTCTCCTCTTGATTAGTTTCCATCCATTGTTTCTTGTCCTGCCCTCTGGTGCTTTGGAAAATAAATTGACCCCGTCCTCTTTGTGGCAGCCTCTCAAATACTGGAATATTGCTATCATATCCCGCCCAGTCCTTCTTTTCTCTAGACTAAAGGTAAAGGTTCCCCTCGCACACACGTGCTAGTCGTTGCCAACTCTAGGGGGCGGTGCTCATCTCTGTTTCAAAGCCGAAGAGCCAGCACTGTCCGAAGACATGTCCATGGTTATGTGGCCGGCAGACTCAACACCAAAGGTGCACGGAACGCTGTTACCTTCCCACCAAAGGTGGTCCCTATTTTTCTACTTGCATTTCTACATGCTTTCGAAACTACTAGATTGGCAGAAGCTGGGACAAGTAATGGGAGCTCACCCATTACACAGCAGCACTAGGGATTCGAACCGCTGAGCTGCCAACCTTTTGATCGACAAGCTCAACATCCTAGCCCGAGCCACTGCATCCTAGACTACCAATATCCAATATCTCTAGACTACCAATATCCAATTCCTGCAACCTTTCTTAATATGTTTTAGTCTCCAGCCCTTTAATCATATTAGTTGCCCTTCTCTGCACTTTTTCCAAAGTCTCAACATCTTTTTTGTAATGTGGTGACCAAAACTGGATGCAGTATTCCAGGTGCGATCTTATGAAGGCTTTATGAAGCGGTACTAATACTTCATGTGATTTTGATTCTGTCCCTCTGTTTATACAACTAAGGATTGTATTAGCTGTTTTGGTGGCTGGCTCACGTTTAGGTGATCGTCCACTAGGACTCCAGTGTGCCTCTCACAGTTACTGTTTTTTGCACCAGGTTTCGCCTAATCTGTACTTGTACCTTTGGTTTTTCCTGCCTAAGTGTAAACACTTGCTTTTTTCGACATTAAATTTCACATTGTTGGATAGCGCCCATTGTTCAAATCTGTCAAGATCTTTTTGGATCCTGAGCTTATCTTCTGGGGTGTTGGCTATTCCTGCCAGTTTGGTATGATCTGCAAATTTCACCTAAGTCAATATCCAGCACATCTTCTTCCTCTCCTGTTTCCCCCATAACAACAACCATGTGAGGTAGGTTGGACTTGAGAGAGAGTGACTGGCCCAGCTGCTTTCATGGCTACGGCAGAATTAGCACTCACAGTCTCCTGTTTTCTAACCTGGTGTCTTAATCATTAGATCTTTATTTTACTTTCAGTAGACCTCTCCTGCCCAAATAATGCAGTCTGAAAAAACAGAGTGTAACCTAATAAAGTAAGATTTATCAAAGTTGGTGTTCTAGTTGATGTATTGGATTAATTCATGATTCTTTTCCCCAGGAATGTCACTGTCTGAAAACACTGGACATTAATAAAAAGTTTTTTTTAAAAAATGAGAATTACATTTCTCCCTCTTGCCCTTAATATGTAAATTATTTTTGTATTTTGAATAACTTATGATGGTTACCAAAGATAAGAATAATAAAACTATTTTACTAATGAAATTCACATGGATAAAGAGATTGTATCAAGAATTAATTTTCTTTTCACATAGCCCTCAATGGTTCTGTCTCTGCTGAATATTTAAAACTCTGGGTCAGATTTTAATAAAATCATAATTTAATGTGACACACAAAAGAAATACAAGGGTAATCCAGGGTAGGCAATCTTCAGAGACCAGTCAGCGCATTCAAAATATTGAGAGGAAGCCATGAGCCTTGCCTAGTCACAAAATGGCTGCCATAAGTGGTTATAAGCAGCGCAAAATGAGTCCATTTCCCCAGAGGTAACTGCAGGGCATCGTACAAAAAAGTTGAGATTGCAGCCTCAAGGATGCAAGGAAGGTTCTGTTGTTGTTGTTTTTATGACCAACACACTTACCCCAAGGAAAATAATTAGGGTTGGCTTCCAGAAACTCTCATTATCTCCACCTAGGAAGTTGTCTACATCTCAGCTTATCTTTGTGTCTTTTCCTGAGTAGGTGGGCAAGCTTCCAAGTAATGCATCTTACTGTAGCCATCTCCTAGTTTAATTTCCTAATAATTTCGATGAATCCTATGTGTGGCCCAGAGACAGATGACTAAAGATGACTTAGAGACTGTATTTCTCAGGTTACCACCATACTATTAATTTGGGATTTAGGTTAAAAAAAAAGAAGCCCGACTATCTATCCGTGACACTTGCTATGATCTATGAATATTTATTTATTTGTTAGTTTTTTTTATCACTTCTTTATTACTTGATACATAACCACTGGTGTGACAACTTCAAGTAGTTTATGAGGTAGAAAACCCAATGCATTTCATAATTCAAGTTTCTGGTGGACCACACTAAAGGAAGACAGATAATGATCCACATGGCATTGCCTTAGTTAAACCCAGCATTTTCAAGTGACAGTAGCACCAGTGTTATGCTGTTGTAGCAGCTCACTCCTGATGGTAGCAGGGCCATTATATTTTAAACCAAGTGCTTTTTGCAAGTAGTCTTCAAAGTCAGGCCCATGTAGTGTGCATCATGGTAATCTAATTACATGATGATAAGGAAATGAACTGCTGTCATAATAGTTCTTGCTCCAGAAAGGTTGCAGTTGATGTACCAGCTGAAACTGAACAAAGATTCCATCTACTGCGTAAAGAGTAGAGTAGAATAGAATAGAATAGAATAGAATAGAATAGAATAGAATAGAATATTGGCCAATGGTGCATAATCTCTCAATGTACATACAAAACAACAAAGTAATAATAACTGAAACTGTCAGATCTCCTCCAGTACTAATTAACATGGGTAGCAATCCAAGCCATAAGCCATAGCAATAGCATTTAGACTTATATACCACTTCACAGTCCTTTACAACCCCCTCTAAGCAGTCTACAGAGTCAGCATATTGCCCCCAATAATCCGGGTCCTTATTTTACTGACCTTGGAAGGATGGAAGGCTGAGTTAACCATGAGCCGGTGAGAACTGTGGCATTCGGCAGAATTATCTTGCAGTACTACATTCTAACCATTGCACCACCTTGGCTCTAGGTACTTCATAATGGAGCACTGTGCTACCACAGCATAAGGGACTTCATAATGGAGCAACCACAGGAAACCATTTCTCCCAGACCAGTAACTGGAACCAGCCTTTCAAGGAGAAAAACCACTATGGAAGGACCAACTCTCAGTGCTTGCAGGCAGCTCACAATCCTATGTTTTACTATATGAAGTCCCAATTGGTTTGCTAGACATCCTATATGCAGGTTCAACCAAACTTAGGGATCAAATTCCCAATCATCTTTGGCTACAACCTATATATACTAAACTGACAGGATAAATGGGAGTGGGCATCACTGGGAGCCAGCAACTCCAATCATAAAGCAAAGGCCTGGGAACCTATACTTGGAAGCACTGGACTCCTGACATGGGGGAAGATCCTTTGTGATGATACTAAAGCCGCTTCAAATCAGTGGTGAAATCCAATTTTTTTTTACTACTGGTTCTGTGGGCGTGGCTTGGTGGGCGTGGCTGGCTGGGTGTGGCAGGGGAAGAATACTGCAAAATCCCTATTCCCTCCCCACTCCTGGGGGAAGGACATTGCAAAATCTCCATTCCCACCCCACTCTGGGGCCAGCCAGAGTTGGTATTTGCTGGTTCTCCAAACTGCTCAAAATTTCCACTACCAGTTCTCCAGAACCTGCTGGATTTCACCCCGGCTTCAAATGATAGCATGGATATGATGGAGGTGCCTCCATGACCAGTTGTTGTCCTAAGTAGGACTGTGTAAGATATTCTACAATATACCTTCCCTTTCTAATTATCTTGAGGTCTTTTCATAATTCATCCTAAGTCACCAGTATAATGTAAGTTGATCTGAATGCCTCAGTAATTCAGAAACAAATACTATACTGCCATGGAAATTCTTACTGGAATATCAGGATATCAGGAATTCAACTTAAGTTTCATTACAGATCTTTACTACCTCACAAACACACACACACAAAGGGTAAAACCTAAGAAACTTGAAGTGACAAGAAGCAATAATGCATTCAGACCTTTTTCCTCATCGTTCCAACTGCTCCACACTCTGTCCGTAGGGTGTTCTTTATTGAATTTGGCCTAATCTTATAGAGGTGTTAGGAATACAGTATAATTTGGTTTGTAAAAACCATGGTAGCCAGGAGTTCTTTTGAACCCCCTGCTGTGTATTCGAGTGCAGGGCAAGCACAACCACCAAACCAAACTATAGTTACAGCAACTGCTGTGATAATCTTTTGAGAGGTAGAATGAATGTGGTGCTATTTTGTGATCCACTCTAAAGTCTCTTTCAATGTTAATAGGCTGGTTTTGCTTAGTTTGGCCAGTATGGTTCCTAAGACTCATGCTGGCAAAGTCAATTTTAGTCGGTGAGATATTCAATCCCAGAGCTTCCTCCCTCTCCCTTGGTCTTAGATACACTGCCATCATTCAGTATTCATTCAAAGGGTGTTTTTATTTTCAAATTTGGGGGGGAAGGAAGGTTCACTTTTAAATAATTTATAGTGCTATTGCACAATTAATGTTTTATGCCCCAGCACCACAGTAATAATGTGATGAAAGCACTTTCAGCAAGCCTTTAGACGTAGACCGAGAAAGAATTCAAAGAGTGAAAAGTTAAGTTGTATCAAATATGCTTAACATTAGACTTCATTGAGATCCAGTCAAATATTCGATGTCCTTTTAAATGCCAAAATATTTATGAAGCATTAAGAACAGTATTACCGTGTCACGCTTTTTAAATATCTGTTATGTTTTCTAAGTACATGATTAATAAAAATGTTCTTATGTGTATGGGTATTTTTAAAATATACTTCATATCTCTTTCTTTGCTTTTAAGCACGACTTTTAAAATATGTGCCACTGATGTCAATCAATTTATAAAAATGACAGGTAAGCTCACTTTTGTAAGAAAAGCAACATAGATGCAATACGGGAATCAATGCACTGTACGTAGAATCTATCAACATCAATGCGTATCTGACAATGGTCAGATCAAACAATGGTTAGAAGAGATATTAACACCAAATATAGAAGTAAAACTGTTTTTTTTTTACTGGGCATCATAGAAGGCAACTACAACAAGGGTACAATTTATCTAATGTTACATATTTTAACAGCAGCAAGATTGGCTTTTGCACAAAAATGGAAAAATAAAGAGATCCCCACAGAAGTGTTAGATAAAATATTAACTTGTATAGAAATGGACAGACTGACTCTGGAAATTAAAGATAAGAACGAAACAGAGTATTATGAAATCTGAAACAAATTTTATTACTGGCTTGACAGAAGGAGGAATGCTGGGATAAATGATTATCGACGAGTAGAATGTTTATAAGTTTTTACGCTAGTTTTCTGCGTTAGATAAGATCGAATTTGGTATTGATGTAACTGTCACAGATGTAAGAATCTATATGTTTGAAATGTGATGAATAGTATAAACTTGTATAGAGATAAGGAATTGTATTAATTATAAGGTAAAACTTGACGAAAATGTTTAAACTGGAGATGTCACACCATGTCCAATGTTTTTAATTTGTATTACTAATAAAAACTTTAAAAAAGAAAACTAAAAAAAGAAAAAAAACATTAATGCATAGATGAAGGATATGATTCATACTCATTAATTTTCTGTCTTCCCATCCAGGGCTTCTAGTTTAACTTGAGTCCAGTCCACTATTTCAGGTGTGTATCTAATAACTGGAATTGCCCAAGTGTTGATTGCCTTGAATTGCCCAAGTGTTGATTGCCACATGACGGCCCGGTGGGCCCGGTAGGCCCATTTTTCTACCTCCCGAGGCTCCAGAGCCTTTCTTGGAGCCTGGGGAGGGCGAAAATGGCCTTCTCCACACACACCCTGGAGGCCCTCTGGAGACTGGAAACGGCCCCTTTCCAGACTTCTGGTGGGACCGGAAGGCCTGAAAATTAGCTGGCCAGCATGCATATGCATGCTGGAGCTGAGCTAGGGCAATGCTCACAATATGGCTCCATGTGCCAGCTGTGGCACGCGTGCCATAGGTTCGCCATCATGGTACTATACTATTCATACAATTCATACATTTCAGGGGTGAAATCTAAAAATTTTCCCTACCGGTTCTGTGGGCGTGGCTTAATTGGTGGGCGTGGCTTGGTGGTCAGATGACTGGATGGGCGTGGCCAATAACAATAAATAATAAAAATAATAAACAAAGTATAAAAAACAATGAGGTATCAAAAACCAACTTTCACACTTTACACACAACACAACACAACACAACTGACTCACACACAATGTAAAAGCAGCTGCACTTCACACTTCACACAGCCACAAAAAGCTCAAAAACCAACTTTCACACTTTACACACACACAACTCACACACACACACACACACACACAAAATGCCACATACAGCTTTCTGAGATTTTGTGTGTTTGTGTGTTAGAGTGAAACACTACAGAAACACACCAAATCTCAGAAAGCTGCACAAATATTTTATTTTATTTTATTTTATTTTGCACTTCAAATCCCAGAGTTCCTCAGCCAGCAAAGCAGGAAGTCAAAGCAAGCTTCTTCTTTTTTTTCTTCAGTAGTTGAAGAAAGCATGGCGTTGCCAGTCCGAAAGAGCAGTAATTATAGGTAAGTGAGGAGGGGGAATTGGCTGGGCATGGGTGGGGACTCTTGTAAGCGGGGGCTGTTAAAAAGTGAGTTTAAAAGCCTGTGAGGATCAGGAAACTCCTCTGGGATCCTCAGAGGAGGCTTTTAAAACCTCGTGGTTTTTTTTCTTGTTTTTTTCCCCTTAGGCTGAAGAGGTTTTTTTAAAAAAAACTTTTAAAGGGTTTTGATGATCTCTGCTCAGCCCTGCAATCATCAGAGGGTGTTTTTTTTTAACTTTTAAAGGCATGTTTCGGCTGAAGAAAAACTTTTAAAAGTAAAAAAAAAACCCTCTGCTGATGGTGCGGCTCAGCAGAGGCGGGGGGGCGGGGCCAGGGATTTTTGCTACCGGTCCTCCGAACCAGCAGCTGCCATCGCTACCTAATCTGGCGAGCCAGTGCGAACCGGGAGCATTTCACCCCTGTGGCATTTCCTTCACTGGGTCCTTCATTTCAAAATGAAAATGGTTCAGTGGAGATGCTAACACCTACTACTAACTCCCTGCTGGTTAATCTCTACTGTTTTCTGGCAAGATTTTTTTTTTTTGCCCTGGGTAGACCTTTGCAATTTTTCCAATTCTACTTCTGTAAATGCTTTCTTTCGCATTATAAATCAACGTTGATGTGCTAGCCTATTACTTCTGATTTTGGATGTTGCTTTTTTCACAACTGGTACATTCTTTTCAGATACCCTTTTCTCATTGGATTGGATTTGTAATATCAAGCCATTTGTTTCCAGTCTTTGCATAGCTGCTATGGGTGAGCAACTTTTCTCCCAGTAATTTTGGTTGCTCAGCCAAAAGTCGTGAATCCTGTATGCCACTTGTCCCTAGATGTCCAGAAACTTCAACCCCTAGCATGTCTTTGTTGACCTGGATTATGACCAATTGGGTGTAAGTTTCTGTAAGTTACATCTCACCACATCATTTATGGGAAAGACACTCTTCATCTAGCTCCTCTAATGAGACCTATCCAGTGAGGTTGAACCTTTGGCATAGTTCTCACCTTCCTCAGATCCCATAAGCTTTACAACCATGGTTTTTTTCCCTCCACCTATTCTGAGGAAATCAGTATGGAATTCCTCCCACCTTCCGAGCTGTAGCACTATACTTTGATATTGGAGTGGCTTTGGCCACTCAAAATGCCTTCTATTAACTTTGGCTAATAAACAATTTGTAGCCCTATCAGATAGGATAGCCAAGTTAAAGATCATCTGGCCATGCCCCATGTTATTCCCAATGAGACCACCATGTATTTTATGTAAACCAACTTTCAGAAAGGTTCAGAAAATATAGATCGGTTAAAATGATGCATCCCTTTAATGGCATGGAGAAGGGAGTCTGACTCAGCTCAGCCTTCCTCACAAGTTTATTTCTGCTGGAAGTTGAGTGCTTCTTCCAAGCTACCTTGGGTCCCTAAAAAAAAACAAAAAACCCCCACAAGATTTAGATTTAATGTATGAAAAAATAAACACATTTTAAATGCCTTATATAAACACTGTGGATAAAATTTATTTGTGTAACATAACCCCAAGCTCAACCTATTCCATTTTACTGTAAGTGTCCCAGCATTAAAAGTATTAATGAATCTTCTGCTAGTTATTTTCAGTAATCAAAACCACATAATTCCTGAACAAGTCTCCAGGAACTTTTACCATCGTTTTATCCTTTTTTTAAAAAAAAACCTGCCATATTTTGTGTGTATATCGAAACTATCCGATCATCAGTTATAATGGATAGTAAATTCGCTTGTGCAGTGTATGGATCCGATGTTCAATCATGCTAACCAGATCAGGGATGTAGAAATATTAAAAGAGAAGAAGAGAAACCGATGCTTTCTGGAAACAAATGGCTTTTTCAGAAAAAGGTGGGTTTTATGAAGGCCACAGTAGGAGAAGGGAAAAGATTAAATTCTCTTCCCTGTGGGCTATTACCCTAATCCTGACTGAGATTTACTTTCATTATTTACTCAGAAACAGAATATGGGAATTAGACATGAATACATGTTTAACCTTATACATATTTTTTACATAAGTGCAATATTGGCTAAACAGCAATTTAGTAAAAAAAAACACTTTTATTCATAATAAGGTTCTGGGAAACAGAGTTAAATCGTTTTCTCCTAGCACTATAGTTCTAATCATCTAATGCTCTAATTTTGGTCCTTTGAAATTGACCAAACTCTACAGGCCTTCAAAATCAATTTGCTATACAGGTGGTCCTCGATTTACGACCACAATTGATCCCAAAATTTCTGTTGCTAAGTGAAACATATGTGAAGTGAGTTTTGCCCCATTTTATGACCTTTCTTGCCACAATTATTAAGTTAATCACCGCAGTTGTTAAGAGATAGTAACACCGTTGTTAAGCGAATCTGGTTTCCCCATTGACTTTGCTTATCAGATGGTCACAGAAGGGGATCACATGACCTCAAGGCACAGCAAAGGTCATAAATATGAACCAATTGCCAAGCGTCTGAGTTTTGACCACGTGGCCATGGGGATGCTGCAATGGTCATAAGTGTGAAAAATAGTCATGTCACTTTTTCCAGGATGGTTATAAGTTCGAATGGTCAATGAACTGCTATAAGTCAAGGACAGCCTGTATAGCCCAAGAATCTGCTACTAGGCTCAAAGAGTTTCTAAAATGATTTAGATTCTAAGTATCTAAAATGTTCTTGGATCTTCTGTCTTGGTTATATTGGTGGTCTTTGACTTTAATAATGGTTTGATTTGATTAATTAAATGGTGGTAACAAAATATCTCTTTCAATGTCATAAAATACTGGAAACAAATGATCTATCAATCAATCAATCAATCAATCAATCAATCAACCAACTGTCTCTTTGAAAATCTTGATAATTTCTAATAATGGATTCTCATGCATCCCATGCTTGAAACGAATATTTAAAAGAAAAAATAACTGAAAACATGACGCAATCCATTGTCAGAGGACATTTTGTTCATACCACTCCTGTCCGGAAGCCTAACTGAATATTAAGCTGATACAATTAAAAATATCAACTAATGTTGAAGAATTCTTGAGCTGCCAACTGATCCTAACTCAGAAGGTATTGCTAGAGGACGCATAAAAGTCTTGCAATTAAATCAAATCTTTTGAAGGCACTTGCCTTTTATTAGTCCAGCACTTAAGCTTTTCTTTCAGGAATTAATCCCCTTTTTTCCTCCCACCAACTCCCCTCAGTTGCAGAGGAGCCAAATTAATTATTTTACTGCTTATCTTCAATCTAAACCTCAAGGTCAATGTGTGTCTGTCAGCGTTCAGCTGGGTAAATGATCCTTTATTCACCAGACGCAACCCTGCTAAAGTCTTTTCTTAGGATGTCTAGTCTATTAATCCAGTTGCTAATTGACTCTTTAATGATGCAGTGAGAAAACAAAGAAAATTGGAAGTTTTGAAAGAGCACTGAGAAAATCCATGGCAGCTAAGCCAGCCCCCTTTGCACAATGATGAAATGGATTTCTATAAGCAGGAAATCAAAAGGCCAAAAAAAAAAAAAAAGACCTAGAAAGGGAGAGGAAAGTGCCCAAATGGTATTTATCCCTGGCAGGAAAGACTCAGACCCAGTTTCCGCATTAAGGTTTTGGAAACAGCTACTGTGCTGACAGGGTTAAGTGCAATATGCTCAAGAGATTTTGAAATCCAAAATTCCAACATAACCTCTGAGTTAACTGAGTGATTTGCAGCTGCACATTATCAGTTCGTTTAAAATACAGATACAGCAATTTATGCAAAGTCAAGAATAACATCTGTCCACAAGGCATTCCATGTGATCTAACCCACATCCCACATCTTGGGCACAGAAGCAACAGCTAATAAAATTGCCATTTTTATTTTTAAAAAAAACACTGGAAACCCACATATTACAATATGAAACCCATAAACACAGTATATGGAAGGCCCTCACAATCCACAGTTCTATTATCTGTGGCTTCTTGTATCCAAGGTTGTTAAAAACAACAACAACCCAGTCATTTTGAAACTTTTCTAGCTAAGTTTATCATGTTTGTAAATCCCCTTTTTACTTATTTTCTGCTCTTGTTGTTGTCTTCTTTATTTTCCCTTTGATTGCACTTTTAAAATTAAAAGATGGCCAAAAAGAAAAAGACACCAATTTTTTGTGTGCCTTGGTAAAATTTTAGTCTGCTTCCAGTTTAAATCTCGTGTTTTGTTATTTTGTGCATCTGCAAAATTGTTGATGTGCTTTTCTACATGTATACATATTTTAAGGCCTCGCGGGCTACAGTTTTGTAAACAGCAATTGTGAGGCACAAATGTGCAGGTAATACAGACCACTGTACAAGTCATTTTTAAAAATTGCTACTAATATAAACCAATATTAGTGACAATCAAGAAAAAGATGCAGAATTTAAATTATATAGATACGATCTAATACTTCAAACATGAGAGGGATTTCATATTTTAAAATCTATAAAAAATTAGTTTGAATTTGAATACCCAGAAGGAAGGAACTTTAACAATCGCAGTGGTAATGGTAGTGAAGATCATAATGCCATGTGGGAATTAGAATATGAAGCATTTTTAAAAAAAATCTTATGTTAATTATTTTTTTCATGACTGAAACCACAGGCCACACACTCTAGATGAAATGACAATCTCAAATATTTTATCTGCATTTTTTTTTTTAAAAAAAAAGCCCTTTCAATGTGACTTACTTAAATCTGGGTGTTACTTCTTATGTGACAAAGACTCTCTTTGTATAGACAACCATTCATTTCCTAAAAGCTATGACACACTATTGGGGCTGTGTTCACCACGATGCAGAAGAATCTATGGAAGGATTTTGAAAATGTTCCTTCCATACCACCCACAGTTTCCACCAGTCATTGTTGCCTAGAAGAAAGAGAAAGAAAACCAACAGAAGCCAATTATGTGCTTCAGGCAGATCAAACTAGCACTTCTTTTGAAATGGTCTCTCTAGCTTCTGCTGCCCACTCGTAGATGCTAGGTCTGGCTCTGTTAAGCGCCATTCTGTTAAACTCTGGCCACACTTCCCCCGCCCACACCCTCATTGATTGACAATTGCTTCCGTTTTAAAAGCCACACAGTTGCTTCCCTCCTTTTCGCCAGACACAACGAGGCACTTACACAGTTAAACCACTCACAAACACACCACAAATATTTGGCTCTTGGAAAGTAAAATGTGGAGAGAGAGAGAGAGAGAGGGTGAGAGAGAGCACAGCAGAACTACATTGTGACTCATTAATGGGAGAGCTGAAAGTGCCGTGGTTAGAGTCTGGCAAAGACCCCGAATAGTACAAGTGTTTGGGAAGTCATCAACCGGGCCTTTTTAAGATCAAAAACACATGATATAACCACACATAGCACTTTATGACATTTGAAACTGTAGGATGAAGAGAGGCCTAATTTAATCCATGTGGTTCTGGACGTTTGATGTTAATAGACTTATTCTTGCTGTGCAGGGATGCAATACGGTCTTTAATAAAACATGGCGTGGCTTGTAAAATCATTTGCCCTTGGAAATTAATTTTGTTCATATTTATGCTCAATAATGCACATATGCGGGTAAGAGGTTTTGTGTGTGTGCCCTATATATCCCTTGTGAAGGGATAATGAATTTCAGTCTTCAGACACTTCTCCGCCTTTGAGTAAAATGACAAAGCTGAGTGCACATGTTGTGGGCAGTGGGTAAAAAAGTATTAGGCATGAAAATATTAAGCCCATAAAGCCACTTTATGTTTCCATCCACATCAACAAGCTTTGTTTCTTTGGTCAGCTAAACTGCCTTGAATATAGTGTTTCCACACTACTTGAATTCGAATGAATTATATTCTTTATTTTCCTCAGTGCTTGAAAATCTTATTGTCCATGAGAAATTGGTTACCAGCTTAATATTACAGCTTTTTGGAAGATTCACTAAACTATTAATTGGAACTATGGAGATTTTCAGTCACTCAGGGCATGGTTGTGCTTTTTTAGGAGGCAACTGGGCTTTCTTGTTTTTTCTTTGAAGACATTTCACTTCTCATCCAAGAAGTTTCTTCAGTCCTGACTAGATGGTGGGGAATGGAAAGATTTATATTCCTTGCAGACAGCTAGTCCTTTGCATTCTTTTAGAGAGTTGTTGAGGCCACTTGGAGGTTTATCTGTGCCCTCTGGGTCACCTGAGCAGTGCAAATGGGTGTGGAGCTTTCTTGGAACTGCTGAAAGGACTGTGATGTAGACTGGAGATAGATGATGTTGTATCCCTCCCCCTCTGTTGAGAGAGGGCTGTTCGGTTTTGACATAGATGGCGTCTTTCAAACCAGTGGTCTTCTCTGTCCAAAATGTGGTCTTTTCTGACTTCAAAAGAGTGGCATTTGTCTTTTAAATGCAGATGGACTGCTGAATCTTGTCCTGATGGGTTTGTTCTCCTATGTTGTACCATGTGTTTATGAAGTGGTGGTTTTTATGACCGAGAATCTCCACTCACATATTTATACAGTGCAAGTAGACAACTACTGTATAAAGGGGGCCATGGCCTGAATCTGAAAAGGATGCTCTTACATCTGTAGCCAGGACCAATCAGAGGGAGAAAGGAATAGAAGGGTGTGGACCCTTTTTGTCTGCAGGATGTTTTCTTCCCTGTGTCCCTTCACTGTTGAAGACAGGCACAGGCTCTTGGGGATGAATCTGTGTTATCTATATCTCAAATTGAAGTGCAAATGGTTCCTGAAAACTGCAATTTTTCTGGAAATCCGTTCATACTCCCACACCATTCAAAGGGTATTCATCCCAAAATGCATAGCTAAAAGTCTATGGAGATTCTCAGTCATCCAGGTCATGATTGTCCCAAAGATACTTTTTCAGGCGGCAACTGGACTTTCCCATTTTTTCTTTTTCTTTGTTAACAGTCCAGTTTAGATAGTTAACTTCTGCACAGTTTCTCTCCTCATGATTTGAATTATACTTTTCTTAAAATAAACTTGACCTAGAACCCCATATGATTCATCAAGCCAAAGTTTGAGGTTTCAATCTGGTATGCCAAGAATGGATAAGAGTGAATCTGTCATAAAACATTTCTCTCAGCTTTTCTTTTTTTCCAGATACAACTCCTGCAGAGTAGGAAAGAAAACATGCATAAACATACAAAAGTCTGTGCAAAATTTATACTTAATTATTTTGGCATGTTTTCCAAGTATATCCATTATGATATGTGTTTTGCTTAATATCTACATTTTTGTATTTTTCTGTAATATAATGTGTTATTGTGCAGTAGTGTGACTGTAATTTCCTTGTTGCACATAGTTCCCTAATACACAGATGTGTTGTGTGTGAATACGGCATGCCCAAAATCAAAGCAATACGACTACTAAAAAAGATAGTTATACAGGTGGTCCTTGATTTACGACCATAATTGAATCCAAAATTGTTGTTGCTAAGTGAGACAATTGTTAAATGAATTTTGCCCCATTTTATGACCTTTTTTGCCACATTGTTACGTGAATCACTGCAGTTGTTAAGTTAATAACGTCGTTGTTAAGTAAATCTGGCTTCCCCATAGACTTTCTTTGTCAGAAGGTCACATAAGGGGATTCCATAATCCTGGGACACAGCAATTGTCATAAATATGAATCAGTTCTCAAAACCATAGGGATGCTGCAATGGTCATAATTGTGAAAAACGGTCATAAGCCACTTTTTTCAGTGATGTAACTTTGAACGATTACTAAATGAACTGTTGCAGGTCAAGGATTACCTGTATTACTGCTACCATAGCATGAATTTGGTAAGGTTTGTCCCAAATCCTTTAATATTGGGCTGCTCATTGTCTCTTATTTTTCTGACAAAAAGCTATTTTTTCTGATGGTAGCTATTTCATAAAATTTTAAAACTGAACAACAAAATAAAACTTAACAGAACTAATCAACTAACTTCAAAGTGCTGAAATAAATGTTTTTGGCACCCTCTTTCTGCTCACATGGCAATATTTGAATATCTGTTTTATAACGAGATGTACACCTTTTACATATAAGTGCCGGACATTACAGGCTGATGTCCTGTTAAGGATGGAATAAAAGTATATACTCAAATGTATGGTCATATACACTGTAAATAGAAAAACATCTCTCTTTGCTAATTATTAATGAACAACCATTTATTTTAGGTTACTGTATACTTTGGAAGGGGGACACAGTGGCTCAGTGGCTAAAATGCTGAGCTTGTTGATCAGATCAGGTAGGCAGTTTGGCGGTTGGAATCCCTAATGCCGCGTAATGGAATGAGCTCCTGTTACTTGTCCCAGCTTCTGCCAAACCTAGCAGTTCGAAAGCATGTAAAAATGCAAGTAGAAAAATAAGGACCACTTTGATGGGAAGGTAACAGTGCTCCGTGCGCCTTTGGTGTTTAGTCATGCTGGCCACATGACCATGGAGACGTCTTCAGACAGCACTGGTTCTTCGGCTTTGAAACGGAGATGAGCACCACCCCCTAGAGTCAGGAATGACTAGCACGTATGTGCAAGGGGAAGCTTTATCTTTACTTTATATACTTTGGACCAACTGTAAGATATATGGAAATGATTCCATAAGAAATCATTTATGATTAGCAAATCAATCCAGTTGAGGGGGGTGACAACTTTGGTTTTAGAATCTTCTGATACACCGTAACTTTTGCTCTGCCATCTGCAGATCAGGTGCTTGGAGACAAAAACAAACTTCAGAGAAGTTTGGATTTTTCCATTCTTTTTGAGGTTCCTTTCCCCCACGTTTGGCAAATTACAAAGGCCTGAAATGTCTAAGATCCCCTTTTAAGCTTTCTAAATTTGGGATTTCCTAATTGTGATTCTGCCAATAGTCCTGAAGAATGACGGGAAAACTAGAAGGGAGATATGATGTTGAGTCACCTCTTCCCAAAGTCAGAGGCTTAAATCTGACCTTAAGGATAACAGAATAAAAGAGTAGGAGGGGATCTTGGAAGTCTTATCCCTCTCTTATCTGACTTAATTATTGTTTATCTAAAATTTTCTTTGTTCTTTTGCCCACCACAAGATAATTACCAGTAATGTTTATTTGGTCAATGACCAGCAAAATTTAAAAATGTACAGGATACTCAAATAGGTGAGAAAAAATACAACATACACAACGTATGTAATAGAACCTTGCATAGAGAGCTTCAGAAATAGCTTGAATCGTCCAAGGCCTTCTGTTCCAAAAAGGTGATTCAGCCCTGCCTTTGATGGTTGTTGACAATCTGAAGAAGAAAAAATATCTTTAAAAAGTTGGAGACGAGTATTTTGTTCTCACTCTCACATACCTATTGAGACTGAAACACTTTGTTAAAAAAAAAAGATTCCAAAATACAGCATTGCCCTAGTGTTTCATATAAATGATGACACTTTTTTAAAAAATTACAGCTGCCACGATACCATGTTTTGCAGTCCTGGTGAAATAGATTGTGCTGAATCAAACTAGTGTAGATTCCCAGTATCCATTCTGAAGGAGAGTACCGTATTTTTCGGTGTATAAGACACACTTCCCCCCCCAAAAAAAAACTGGGTGGAAATGTCTGTGCATCTTATAGAGTGAATGTTGCCGAAGCCCCGCCCACCCGCCAGCCTCTGCCTCCCAGCAATTTGCCTCCTTGCAGCAAACAGCAAAGAGCCTGGTCAGCTTCAGCACAGCCTGATTTAGCACGAGCAGCTAATCGGCAGTTGGATCTGCCTTCCAGAATACACCCTATCAGCAGTTCCAGGCTGCAGGGATTGCTGCTGCCCATCGCCGCCACTGCATACCCCATTTTTGGCCTGTTCCAGGTGGCAGGGATAGATGGTGGCAGCGATCCCCGCTGCCTGGAATGGGGTGAAAATGAATGCATGGAGGCTGAAAATGGGGCGCACAGAGGCCAAAAATGGGATGCACGGAGGCAGTGAGAGGTGGCAGTGGGGATGGGTGGCGATAGCGGTGATGGGCAGCAGCCCGGAACAGCTGATAGGCAGTATTCCGGGAGGCCGATCCAACCGCCAATCAGCTGCTCGTGGTAAATCAGGCTGTGCTGAAACTGACTATTTGCTATATAAACTATTTGCTGTTTGCTGCAAGGAGGCAAATTACTGGGAGGCAGAGGCAGATTTCCCCCCCCCAAAAAAGTTAGGTGTGCCTTATAGTCTGAAAAATACAGTAATTAAAATCTCTTTAATTAACCACCTTCTTCCACCTCTGGCTATGTGATTTGGCTGAATTCAATATACAAAATTAGCTGGGAGATAAACAATTAATTGTTTATTTCTTCTTCCCAGCAAGCTTTCAGAAAATTCTTGGTGCATTTCAGTGGTTGATAGGACCTAATTAGTAAGTCTTTGGACTTCTTCAGCACTCCTCCTAAAATTGAAATCCAATGAACCAGCTGCAGCTGTATTTTATTCCTTCCTCCTCCTCCTCCTCCTCTCTGCTTCATCCCCTTCAGTCCCAATTTTAGCTATTTTATCTAACAAAGAGTTAGCAGAATATCCTGAAATATATTTGGCTATTTTGCAAATCTTCACATGCCTATTGCCTTAATAGGGATTTTAGTTTAGTTTAGTTTTTTTCCTTACGAACAACTCAGTTTTTATTTTGTGGAGAACGGCTTTAGATCAAATTAAAGCTCCTTCAAATCTTCTTTTCTGTATTCCTCTTCAAAATTGCCTACAGGATTTCCATTTGTTAATAGAAATTCATTATAAAGAGACCATTTTTTTCTCTCTCTCAGAAATCTTTTCATGAAACTCATAAAAATATAACAACATTAACATGTTGATAGTAAGGGAGTAGAAATCAAATATAAATATTCTTAGTACTCCCCAAACATGCACATTAGGAAAAAAAACCCTTTTCAATGAACTGCCCACATATTCCAATAAAATACTGTAATATATTTTCCTGAATCAAACTCTGGAATTCAAAAATGATTTTTACTTTCAAGAGTTTCCCATTCCTCACTTGCAGCATCATTTTGTATTGTTATGTAATGCTTGCTCACACAAGACAATTTTACTACCATATGTATTTCTCTATGGCTGCAACTACATATGCATTTGTCTATTACATGACTATATTCATATATAATTGCATTGTTTCATTCTAGTAAATATTTTAGTGTAGGCTGTCCCAGCATTGCTCCCCAGGAAAGTAACCTTTCATAACTTATAGTAGCAGACCGACCACTGGACACAATGACATATGTCTATCAGAATCAACACACAGAATTTCTGTGCCAGCATAACCCAAGAACACACTGATCAAAGTGTGAAAAACCTTGTTGCAGACACCAGAAGTTAATGGTGGGTGGCACTAGATAAAATTGCTGTAATTTCAACATACTTTGAGTATGCACGAACTTCAGGATAATGTCTGGGAAATTAATTATGTATTTGTTGTTAGTTGCGAAGTCATGTCCAACCCATCGCAACCTAGAGGAAAACGTTCCTCTAGGCCAGCGGTTCTCAACCTGTGGGTCGGGACCCCGCTGGGGGTCAAATGACAATTTGCCAGAGATCGCCTAAGACCATCGGAAATATGGGAAGTATACTTGCGAGTTGAAGAATCGCGCTCCAATGGTTGACTTCACAAGTCAGCTGCAGGCTCTTCAAATCGCTAGCCGAATTCGGCTTCAGGCGTGATCAATTAAAAAAGAGAGAAATCTTTGCTCTGATGTCTCCCTCTCAAGCCAGCTGCAATCACTTCCAATCGCTAGCCTAATCTGGCTTCAGGCGCGATAAACTTAATAGGGGAGGAGTCTCCGCTTTAAAGCCTCTGTCCTCAAGGCAATCGCAAGCAGTTCAGATCGCTAGCCAATACGGCTTCAGGCGCGATAAATTCAAAAACGAAAATAATTTTACGGTTGGGGGTCGCCACATCATGGAGAACTGTATTAAAGGGGTCACCACATCGTGGGGAATTGTATTAAAGGGGTCGCAGCACTATAAAGGTTGAGAACCACTGCTCTAGGCCTTCCTGTCCTCTACCATCCTCTGGAGTCCATTTAAACTCATGCCTACTGCTTCAGTGACTCCATCCAACCACCTCATTCTCTGTCGTCCCCTTCTTCTCTTGCCCTCAATCTTTCCCAGCATTAGGCTCTTCTCCAGGGAGTCCTTCCTTCTCGTTAGGTGGCCAAAGTATTTCAGTTTCATCTTCAGGATCTGGCCTTCTAAAGAGCAGTCAAGGTTGATCGCCTCTAGGACTGACTTGTTTGTTCGCCTTGCAGTCCAAGGGACTCGCAGGAGTCTTCTCCAGCACCAGAGTTCAAAGGCTTCAATTCTTTGGCACTTAGCCTTCCTTATGGTCCAACTTTCACAGCCATACATTGCAACTGGGAAAACCATAGCCTTGACTATCAGCACTTTTGTTGGCTGGGTGATGTCTTTGCTTTTTAGCATGCTGTCTAGATTTGCCATAGCTTTCCTGTCCAGGAGCAAGCATCTTTTAATTTCTTGGCTGCAGTCCCCATCTGAAGTGCACTCGGAGGCTTCAGTTAGTCCAGAATGCAGCTGCGCGATAGAGGGAGCTCCGCGTAGCTCCCATATAACACCGCTCCTGCGCAGACTGCACTGGCTGCCTGTGGCCTTTCGAGTGCGCTTTAAGGTGCTGGTTACGACCTTTAAAACGCTCCATGGCTTAGGGCCTGGGTACTTACGGAACCGCCTGCTGTTACCACATGCTTCCCACCGACCCGTACGCTCTCACAGAGAGGGACTTCTCAGGGTGCCGTCCGCCAAGCAATGTCGGCTGGCGGCCCCCAGGGGAAGGTCCTTCTCTGTGGGGGCTCCCACACTCTGGAACGAACTTCCCCCGGGTTTACGCCAAATACCTGACCTTCGGACATTCCGTCGCGAACTGAAGACGCATCTTTTTATTTGCGCGGGGCTGTCTTAAATTGAATTTTATCAAATTTTAAAATTTTTATTAACTAATTTTAAATGGGGTTTTAGCTCACTGTATATTTTAATTTTCAGGCCAATTTTAAAATAAGTTTTTTAATTGCATTTTAAATTATATATTGTACTGTCTGTTTTATTTTGCCTGTACACCGCCCTGAGTCCTTCGGGAGAAGGGCGGTATAGAAATCAAATAAATAAATAAATAAATAAATAAAATCTGCAGTGATCTTGAAGCCCAGGAAAATAAAATCTTTCACTACTTCCATTTCTTCCCCATCTATCTGCCAGGAATTGAAAGGGCTGGATGCCATGATCTTAGTTTTCTTAATATTGAGTTTCAAGCCAACTTTTGCACTCTCCTCCTTCACCCGCATCAAGAGGCTCTTTAGTTCCTCTTCAGTTTCTGCTATTAGAGTGGTATCATCTGCATATCTGAGGTTGTTGATATTTCTCCTGGCAATCTTAATTCCAACTTTTGATTCATCTAGCCTCACCTCTCTCATGATGTGCTGTGCATATAAGTTAAATAGGCAGGGCGATAGTATACAGCCCTGCCAGACTCCTTTCCCAGTTTTGAACCAATCAATGGTTCTGTGTCCAGTTCTCACTGTTGCTTCTTGACCCTCATACAGGTTTCTCAAGAGACAAATAAGATGGTCTGGTACGCCCATCGCTTTAAGAACTTGCCACAATTTGTTGTGATCCACACAATCAGAAGCTTTAGCATAGTCAATGAAGCAGAAGTAGATGTTTTTCTGGAACTCCCTAGCTTTCTCCATGATCCAGCGTATGTTGGCAATTTTATCTCTAGTTCCTGTGTCTCTTCAAAATCCTGCCTGTACCTCTGGTAGTTCTCAATCCATATACTGCTGGAGCCTAACTTGTAGGATTTTAAGCATAACCTTACTAGCATGTGAAATGAGTGCAATGGTGCAATAGTTGGAACATTCTTTGGCATTGCCTTTCTTTGGAATTGGAGTGTAAACTGACCTTTTCCTGTGGCCACTGCAGAGTTTTTCAAATTTGCTGACAAATTGAGTGTAGCACTTTTACTGCATCGTCTTTTAAGGTTTTGAATAGCTCAGCTAGAATACTGTCTCCTCCACTAGCTTTGTTGTTGCTCAGATTTCCTAAGGCCCATTTGACTTCACATTCTAGGATGTCTGGCTCAAGGTCAGTGACCACCCCATCATGGGTATCAGGGATGTTAAGCTTGTTCTTGTATAGTTCTTCTGTGTAATTTTGCCACCTCTTCTTAACCTCTTCTGCCTCTGTTAGGTTCCTGCCATTTTGGTCCTTTATCATGCCCAACTTTGCATGAAATGTTCCCTTCATATCTCCAATTTTTTTATCTCTGGTCCTCCCTATTCTATTGTTTTCTATATTTTTTTGCAATGTTCATTTAAAAAGGCATTCTTATCTCTTCTAGCTATTCTCTGGAATTCTGCATTCAACTGGGTGTATCTTTCTCTTTCTTCCTTGTTTTTCACTTCCCTTCTTTTCTCAGCTATTTGCAAAGCTTCCTCAGACAACCATTTTGCTTTCTTGCCTTTTTTTTTCTTTGAGATGGTTTTAGTTGCTATCTCTTGTACAATGTTGTGAACCTCCATGCATAGTTCTTCAGGCACTCTGTCTATCAGATCTAATTCCTTAAATCTATTTGTCACCTCTACTGTATATTCATCAGGGATATGATTTAGTTCATACCTGAGTGGCCTGGGGCTTTTCCCTACTTTCTTCAATTTAAGCCTAAATTTTGCAAGGAGAAGCTCATGATCTGAGCCACAGTCAGCTCCTGGTCTTGTTTTTACTGACTGTATAGAGCTTCTCCATCTTTGGCTGCAGAGCACATAGTCAATCTGATTTCTGTGTTGACCGTCTGCTGATGTCCATGTGTAGAGTCATCTCTTGGGTTGTTGGAAACGAGTGTTTGCTATGACCATCGTATTCTCTTGACAAAATTCTATCAGCCTATGCCCTGCTTCCTTTTTACTCCAAGGCCAAACTTGCCTGTTATTCTGGTTATCTTTTGGCTTTCAACTTTAGCATTCCAATCCCCCATGATGATAAGGATGACATAATTTTTTGGTGTTAATTCTAGAAAGTGTTGTAGGGCTTCATAGAACCGGTCAACTTCAGCCTCTTCAGCACCAGTGGTTGGGGCATAGACTTGGACTACTGTGATTTTGAATGGTTTGCTTTGGATTCGAACTGAGATCATTCTGTCATTTTGGGGATTGTTACCCAGTACTGCTTTTCCTATTCTTCTATTGACTATGAAGGCTACTCCATTTCGTCTGATGAATTCTTGCTCACAGTAGTATACCTGATGTTCATCTGAATTAAATTCACTCATTCCTGTCCATTTTAGTTCGCTGATTGCTAAGATGTCAATGTTCTGTCTTGTCACCTCTTATTTGACTACATCTAGCTTGCCTTGATTCATGGATCTTAGATTCCAGGTTCCTATCGAGAATAGATCTTTACAGCATCGGACTTTCCTTTCACCACCAGATACATACACAGCTGAGTGTCCTTTCGACTTTGGTCCAGTCACTTCACTCTTTCTGATGCTACTAGTGCTATCCCTCTGCTCTTTCCCAGTAGCATATTGGACACTTTCCGATCTTTAATACCTAGGATCAAAATATGAATGATCATATTTATAGACAATGCTTCTATACATTGTACAATACCAATGCTTTTTGTGTGGTTATCCATGTTTTTTATCCATATAAATTTACTGTTTGGCTACGTTTTATGCAGAATCACTGAAATCTGAATAAGTCAAGTTAACTGTTGCTTCTTTGTATTTTGATAATATCTATATTGTATATTTAATTTATGAAAAAAACTTTCTGATGGAAATGTCCAGTCAGGTAATACAAAGGATATATTTGTTGTCAAACTCACTTTTATTAGCACTGCCCAGTTGCTTCTTCTACATTTGAGTGGCCACAAGGAGGGATGGATGTAGTAGATTTCCTCCCTTGAATTTCTTTACAACCATAACAAAGTCAGCCACAATATTATGCAGAAAAGTTAAAGTGCTGGCAAAGGAAACTCAGACATAAATTAAAAGCATAGAAAAGAACTGCATTCTGCAACCAAAATAACCTCCAGTCAGTCATTCTCTATTAGTAAGTTGTATGTTGCAAGCTGGGCTAAGGACAGAGAAGACTGAAAGTCTATCAGTAGACTTTTTAAGGTACTTTAATTGGATTAGAAACAACCAGAAGCTGCTCTCTCCTTTGATGACTAGGCTATACTAGCTGCTGATGGGTTTTGAAAATGGGAAATCAAAGCCAACAGCAGACAAGAAAGCAACAGGAATTGCATTCTGCTTTCCCAATCACAGAATGCAAAACACATTAATACATATATAAAATACAACAATGTAAGAGATGTGTATCACAAGGGACTTATCGAACTGATGGGCACTTCATTGACAAAAGAAATAATGGCAGGTAACATCATCAAGCTACTTCCTAGATATCAGTTCCAGCAACTGGGGACAAGTGATAGAAGCTGTAAGTCCAGGCATAAGAAAATGAGAAGTGGAGTCCTTGGGGCTCAGCCTGATTGTTTGCTTGCAGATGTTTCATTACTTAACTAGGCAATGCACTGATGATGTTACTTAATGGGGTAATGAAACATCTTCAGGAAAACATCCAAGCTCAGAGAGCACCAAGGACTCCACAATTCAACCCTCAGTTGCATGTAATATCTTGGACTCAAAAGAGAAGTGTTTGAAGATCTATTTCCGCATGCTTCATTTGTTGAATTCTCTCATCCTATTGATTCAAAGTTGGTAGTCAAAGATTGGGTAATCAGTCCTCTTTTAGGGTTTCTTTACATTCTCTCTTTGACATTGCTTAAAGGTAAAGGTAAAGGTTCCCCTCGCACAAACGTGCTAGTCGTTGCCGACTCTAGGGGGCGGTGCTCATCTCCGTTTCAAAGCTGAAGAGCCAGCGCTGTCCGAAGACATCTCCATGGTCATGTGGCCGGCATGACTCAACACCAAAGGCACATGGAACGCTGTTACCTTCCCACCAAAGGTGGTCCCTATTTTTTCTACTTGCATTTTTACGTGCTTTCGAAACTGCTAGGTTGGCAGAAGCTGGGACAAGTAACGGGAGCTCACCCCGTTACATGGCAGCACTAGGGATTCCAACCGCTGAGCTGCCGACCTTTCGATTGACAAGCTCAACGTCCTAGCCCCTGAGCTACCGCGTCCCTGTGGTGTCACCACGTGACATTGCTTAGGATGCCTCTAATTGATTAGGTTTATATTCTCTAGGCCAGAGGTCCCCAAACTTGGCAACTTTAAGACATGTGGACTTCCAGAATTCTGGTAGTTGAAGTCCACAAGTCTTAAAGTTGCCAAGTTTGGGGACCCTGCTCTAGGCTATTCAGTTCTTGAATCTTGTTCTTACAAACTTCCTTCCATTTGGTAATGGAGAAGTTACCATGTAGTTTAGCAAATCTCATGGCATAAAGGTTTATTATTTTATTTAGAATGCAACTAGAACATATGTTTTGGTTTTCTATATAAATGTAATTTCTCAACAAATAATTTATTTTTAACTTAAGTACATTCTCAAGAAATATTACTGTAAGTTGCTTTATTCTCTCTCTCTCTCTCTTTCGTCCTCTTTCTCTCTTTTTCTTTCTTCTTATCTTTTTCTCTTTCTCCTTCTCTCTCTCTCTCTGTCTCTCCATATTCTACTGCAAAAGCGCCTCCCGTCATCATCTAACCTATTTACTTAACTATTATAGTTTCAAAGAGATACACTCTTTATAAATCCCTTAATGAGTATCGGTAATAAGATGCCAAAATGCATTTAACCAGAATGATGAGAATCATGATTTCCATACTTCAGTACAAAACCACATTGCAAATAGTCCCTTGTGGTTCTCCATATCCTTTGTTCTTCTGTGCTTGATTTTCAAACATGGGACCAGATCAGAACAACATCAAGGATCAGCAAATGCAACCAAGCTATACACAACAGTACTCAGAAGAGGAAGTTCAGAATGATTCAATTAATAGCATCAGCATTTTCTGATATTGATATGGGGAGAAATATATTTAAGTACTAATTTCAAAATGCAAGCAAAAATGTGTTTTGTGTATATCGTATTACAGATTCAGAAACTTGAATTTGCAGTTTTAAAGTTCTATTAAGCTGGTGGCCATGTTTTAACATTTAACAGATAATTTTTAACATTTACAGAGACAAATGATCAGGCTAAGACAGATCCAGAAACATATCATTTTTCCACTAAAGTTACATCTGAGTCTGCTTAGTCAAACTGAGTCTGTTTACTAGACCCAGTAAAATTTGCTTCAGGGTAAACATGCCTGTAAGTTTTACTGAAAGTAAAGGACACTAGTGTTCATTTGAATGCTATCAGTTAACATTATATGCTGCCTGAGGAATTCTGGGAGTTGAAATCCAAAGTTATCAAGTTTGGAGACCCCTGGTTTAGATCCATAGTATGTATTTGAAATACACTGGACTTTTAAGGAAATTGTCCACTGTTTGTCTGTATTAGTGAGAAGTGCAGGAGGACATTCTCAGTATCCTCTCCCTACAAAAAGCCAAACACATTCAAGATCTTTCATATCTTTCATATGATCTGTGATATAATTGGTGTATTGTGTATACAGTATATTCATGGTTGTTTCTCTAATGCATGGGTGTCAAACTTACAGCATCACATTGTCATGAGACCTATCCCTTCACGGAGCTGGGGTGGGTGTGGCCAGCATTTGATGCTTCTAGCCCGTGGGCCGCTGGTTTGGCACCCCTGCTCTAATGCAACAGTCAAGTTATTGTTTGTTCATGATTGAAGCTTTGATATTTTTCTTATTTAATCTTCAGGGGCAGGGATATCTGTAAAAAGCTATGATATCTGGCAACCTGATGAAATGAGTGATGATAAACTGAGCCATGCAATCGTCAGAGCCTTTTTTTTTAACTTTTAAAAGCATTTTTTTATAACCTATTTGGCCGAATAGGTTGTAAAGAAATGCTTTTAAAAGGTAAAAAAAAAAAAGCTCTGACGATTGCACGGCTCAGCTGTGATCGTTAAGGCTTTTTTTTTACTTTTAAAAGCATTTTAAAAAGTGCTTTTAAAAGTTAAAAAAAAGATTGTGCACCACAGCTGATCTCACACACACACACCCCACGCTATTCTACTTACCCCATGCCTCCTTTTGGCTTGCACTGCATGCGCACCTCGCATTTGATGTGTGGTGAGCACTGCGCATGCGCGCACACTGCACATGCACAGCCAGCGAACCAGTAGTAAACCGGCTCAGATTTCATCACTGGCCTTGTCCCTTATATATTTACATGAAGGTTGGTAACATCAGTAAGAAAGTGGTGGAGTTTGGAGATATCATGACATGTGATTTTTGTTTTTTTCATTTGCTTCTCAGCTAACACCAGTGTTCAAGGCCAGGATAGAACTAGCTCCTAAAAGGACCATCCACTGGTTGAAGTCTCAACAACAGGGTTGATTAAGTGGATGCAAAAAAGCTGGGGAGATCCAGCTGGGACTTTCTTTAGGGAGCCACATTCTTGAACCAAAAGTAGCTTCTATAAATAACAACTACATAATAGAAGCTTCTCTAAATGATTAACTTCGTAACACACATTAAAACCAGGCCAGAATGCTGCTAACATAGTCTATGTTAAGAGAGCCAGTCTGGTGTAGTGTTTAAATGGGCCATGCTAGAAATCAGGAGATTATGAGTTTTAGTCCTGCCTCAAGCATTAAAGCAGCTGGATGACTATAGGTCAATCACTTTTCTCAGCCCTAGGAAAGAGGTAATGACAAGTCACTTTAAATAATGCTGCCAAGAAAACTGCAGGGAATTATCCATGGAGTTGCCAGAAATCAAGATTGACTGGAAGGCACAAATAGTGAAAAGAATATTAAAACTATATCTTTAATTTTTAAATCTATTTAGATGTTCAGATAATATATTCATGATGTCCATATTTTTACAGCTCTAGAGACTGCAAAAAAGAATCAGCCAATCAGTGTTCTCTCCCTCTCTCCCTTTCTCTCACACAAACGCAAATATATGTCTTAAAAACTCTATCGGAAAAATGATGGTAAATAAAGGCTACCATTCGCCCCAGTTCCATGACGCTGTAACAGTAAACCCAGATGGAAAATGCTTTCCGAAAGACTATAATCATGGTAGTGTGTTCCTAAATTGGAGGAAGGAGAATAAAGGATGAGATTATAAACAAAATGCAAGCATTAGAACATTTGAAGCTGAGTGAAGCTGCTGCATATTCCTTATATCAGCCAGAATGAAATAACCAATTATAAGGTACCATTACATTTTTCATTTCTATAACCCAATGAAGCTGAAATTACCATTCATTCACCACATACACACATCATATATCAAGATCAATCATGCAAAGAATCTACCCAAGTCCAAGCCAAGAATATTCCATTTAGCACGTGCATAACTCCTGTGTGCAAAGATAAAGGGTGTCAATACTCATAACAGTGCTCTCTGCATGTTGACATAGTGTGTGGGTATTTTACACATAACTAACCCATCAAGCTCAGTTTGCTAATAAACTTAAGCTTCACCCTGGTTTTTTTTAAACTAGACCTTGTTAATGCTGTTTCTGTACAATCAGACTACTCTGATTGTAGTTCACAAACTTTAATGAACTTCAGTGTTCATACCACTCAAATTAATTAGAACTTTATTGTGTTTTATAGTAATAATAAGCAGTTGCTACAGAAGTATATGCATCCTATAAGACAGCAAATCTACTTCTATAGGTTGAATCTGTCTTGCCTTCCCTCCTAGCAGCTTTCCTTCTCAAATATGACAATACCAAGATGTCTCTTCTCCTTTACCATAGTTCTTTAATCACATCTAGTATGACTAAGCTTTCAAACAGAGGGCTGGGTTTTCTGAAGAAGAACACATGGACACCTTAAAAGCAATAACCACTCTGTCTAGGGCAAAAGAAGAGACAAAATCTTCACAAGACAAATTGCCCAAGGCTACTTCACAGGAAGAAAAAACTGCTAATTTTTTTTTGGCTACTGTATCTTCTCAACCCTCAATCCCACCCAGTATGTCAGCGTTTCCAATCTTCAGTTCATAGATAGCATTTGATTTCAAAAGTGTATCTGAGAACTCGTTAAGAGTTTATTTATTTATTTATTTATTTATTTTTATACTTTTATACCGCACCATCTCCCGTAGGACTCAGGCATATTAAAATACAACAGTAATAAATAAGCAATTTAAAACCCAATTAAAACAAAATATTTCAATCGCCAAATGACTAAAACAGTAAAAAAAGGTTAAAACCCATTAAAATTAACTAAAATATTTTATTCTTAGGCTAGTCCAGCTCGTTGAAATAATAAAGTCTTCAGTTCATGCCTGAAGGTCCGGAGGTCTGGGAGTTGCCGTAACCCTGGAGGAAGCTCGTTCCACAGGGCCGGTGCTGCCACAGAGAAGGCCCTCCCCCTGGGGGTCGCCAACCTGCATTGCTTGGTCGACGGCACCCGGAGGAGGCCCGCTCTGTGGGAGCGTACCGGTCGTTGGGAGGCTATTGGCGGTTCTAGTTCTAGGTTTTCTTCCACTGCCACTCCATTTTGCCATAATGAAGATGGTTCCTTTGCCTCAAATAATCTCATACCACTATAGTTCAAAAGCTAACTGGCGGATGCAGCCTCTGAGTGGGCAGAACCTTTTCCTCACAGTAGCTCCCTCAAGGGTTCATCTTTAAAGACAGCAAGGTACAGTATTTCCTTGGCTTTTCTCAGCCACTGCCAAAATATCTTCAGAAGACATTCCTTTGTTTAAAGAATGCTATAATAAAGATCTGATTCCAAATCCATTTCTGAATATCGCCATCCTTGCTTTCATGAGAAAGCAGGAGAAGGAAGACACTATTTAAATTTGCACATCATTGCTAAAATTACTTCCAATGTTTTATGAGCAGGCAAGTTATCTGGATTTTGTTCTATATGCTGGCTTTAACAATCACTTCTATATTTGAATATTTCCTTTCCTTTCCTTTTTTTTTCTTTTCAATCCAATTTTCGTGACTCAAAACCTTGTGTTCAACTAGAATATGGTAATAGAGGCAATTATGTCATTGAGCATGCGGCTCAGCTCTCAGGTTAAGGCTTCACACCTGGGCATCATTATTCCCTTCCATATCAATTCATTATTTAAGGACTTATTATTTGAAAGGTCTCACAGTGCTCTGGCAATTAGAGCCAGAGAAATTCTGTCTGCCTCGAATATATTTATTTTGCTTTCCTAGCTTTTTAATGCCAAAATAATTAAAGCCCTTCTAATGTAGCACTCCTTGGTCATTTACAAGTTGTCAGAAATGTCCATTGTCTGTAAAAATGGCCACTTCTTGAAAACAGGAATGTATGAGATTAAATATATATGTGTCTGTTTCTGCATGGGTGCATGCTTACAACTGTACAAGGATTGAGTCCAGCTGAAATACTAAACAGGAACATAAGATAAGAAAATCCCGCAGAAGGGTTTTGTTGTTGATATACAATCCAGAAATCTAATTATTTTCTCACAATAACAGCATATAGCAAAACAAAAAAGGGGGGGAAGTCTTTTGTTATTGCGTGGAATACTGGAATAAATTTTCTTCGGCTTGGATATGATGGAAGAAATGAACAAAGTGATTCAATCAAGATTTCTATGATTTCATATCAAACCACAGATAGGATTTTTTTTTTGGAATGTCTTATGTATAAAATGGTTGAGGCTCTTTCCTCATATTGTTTAACCTTAAAGCAGGGATGAAATCTAGCAGGTTCTAACAGGTTCTGGAGAACCGGTAGTGGAAATTTTGAGCAGTTTGGACAACCAGCAAATACCACCTCTGGCTGGCCCCAGAGTGGGGTGGGAATGGGGATTTTGCAGTATCCTTTCCCTGGAGTGGAGTGGGAATGGAGATTTTGCAGTATCCTTCCCCTGCCACACCCACCAAGCCACACCCACAGAACCGTAGTAAAAAAAAATGGATTACACCACTGCACAGGGTTGTCAAGAAACTTCTCTTTCTTTCAGCACTTCCCAGAATAACCAAGGATACACCTATTATCATAGTCACTAAGTGATTCCAAGAAGTATTCAAGATTATTGTTAATGCATCTTCCTTTGCTGTATATGTGCAGGTCATCTGCAGTCTTAAAATCATCCTCTATCTTCAATGCAGATATTTGTACTAGAGGAGTAGGGAACTACTGAGTTACCAGAAAGTTCAGTCTTAGAAACATAGTTCCTACAAATGAACATCATGCAGCCATGTTGATAGTGAAAACTCAGATTGCTGGGGATGAGACACAGGGTAGTCAACATACCCTGTGAAGAGTCAGTTTGGGAAAATTGATCATGGAATGGAGAAAGCTAGCTATCAATATTATGAAACAGAAATAGTTTATTAGCATTGTATCGCAATTGCTGAGAAGAAAGAGAAGGGCATATGAGATATTTTGCCTCTTGTGTCAAAATACCTTGGTCAGCTTCGAGCTTATACATTTTAACTTAAGGAAGGGAAGACATCTGTTGCTTTGTCACCGAGAGCAAAATATAATGAATCGGGCCTAGAAAGTAGTCACTGGAAAAAGCTAAGCAAATTAAATTCCATAGATGTTGAGACTAAATTCTATTTATTGCTTCCTTTTAGCACACCAAAAACATGAAATTCAGTGTTCTTTGTCCTGACTCCAAGCTTGTAGAATTTACCTCTGGGAAAGCTGATGAAAATCTCCCATTGCAAAATTATTGTAGCTGAAGTTTTACAAGAGCCTAGCCCTTTATATTTACACTGGTATTCTCTCAGTATCTCAGTAAGCCACTATAAACGTATACAGGTATCTTGATCAATTGGATAATCCAGCCTTCTGATCTATCATCTCTCATCCCCTGCAATTATTGCAAGATCCAAAGTAAAGCCAAAGATTTGTCAAATAATTTTTTTTGGAATTTATATCCTTTAAACTTTAAGCACTCATCACATATCCTTTCACAGAAATCTTTGTTTGCAATGTTGCTAACTGGTGCAGAGAACAAGGCATAAATTTTTATATGAATATGAATACTTTGTACCTTTCTGGTCCCCAGAAAGAAATGAGATAAAGTATATACCGTAAATGATCTGAAATCAACAAGGTTTACTAAAAATTTGGGAAGGGGGGCTGTTTGAAAAGGATGAAATTTAAGTTGATTTGAGCATAATCATTTAAAGTGGGGGTGTCAAATTTGCAGTGTCACATTGTTGTCACATGACATATTGTGACCTTTTCTACCCTTTGCTAAACCAGGGGTGGGTGTGGCCAACATGTGATGCATCTGGCCCACAGGCCATGGGTTTTATATCCCTGATTTAAAGCAATTGAAATTAAATTAACCTGGAATAGATGTTACATCACTGAAGGCCAGCAGTAAAGATGAAATAAAAACAGAGACAGACTACTTGCTCAGGGCAGGAAAAGTACATGCTGCAAAATATAATAAAAACATTGGAAAGCATCTATAAATAATTGACCGTTGTCATCTAGCTATTTCTTAGTTATTTGTTGGCCGAGTACTGGTTTTTTGTATTGGTGTTATTTAATCTTGTTACATCAGTTGCCCTTTTCAACTCAAACATTAATATGTCTTTTTCTGACGTGCGATATAGCTTCACTTTCCAGAGGCATCACACACTGTGAACTGCACTAGTCAAAAGCAATCCAATTGTCACTGGCGGACAGAAATATTCTAGCCCAGGGGTGTCCAAACTTGGCAACTTTAAAACTTGTGTACTTCAACTTCCAGAATTTCTCAGAATTGCTTTGCTGGCTTGGCTTTGCTGGCTGAGGAATTCTGGGAGTTGAAGTCCACAAGTCTTAAAGTTGCCAAGTTTGGACACCCCTGTTCTAGCCAGATAGAACAGTATAAATAATGAAACAGTGAATCTTCAACACAGCACAAAGAAATCGCCATAATTATCGAGATCTTTTCAGTCATACCCAATGTATGTCATTGAATTAGAATAGCAACACATTAAATGGAAAGATTCAGTTTATCATGCCAACACCTGCACATTTTTGATTATACATTACACAGCTCCAGAGCAGGTGTGTGGATCACAGAGAAGAAATTTGGTATATTACATGTAAGCGTTTTAGGTTTCTGCCTTTAATGCTAGTTTTAAGCACCTGTACAGGTGGGTGGCACAGCAATTTAGCTGAGAATATAATACAGTCGTATATAGAAAGACTAAGCACTTCTAATTGCCATATCTTAATGATGTACAGACAATCTCAGGGCACAATTTAACCAGCAGGATACATTCATAAAAAGAAAAGCCAAAAGAGAGGTGAGGAATTATAAATGCATAAACTTGAAACCTACAATAAAGTTGTGATTTAAAAAAAAGTGATTGTGCCTCTACTGACAACAGAAGATAATGCTTAAAAAAACCTTAATAGTAGAGAAATTAACACTTCAAATGTTGAATATGTGGTACTTTCAAAGCACACAAAAGCAAAAGGATTTTAATTCAGGACCTTTTCTTACTAGCTTTTTGGAGGATGACTATTTTTCTAGTTCCAACTTCCAACCTCAAACAGCTAATCGACAGCAAATTTTCTGTATGGTCTACAAACTGGCATGAAACATAAAAGGTGCAAATGGAATAGCATTTTTAAGAATGGTAAATAATCCAAGAAGTGAAGGAAGAAGATTGAGGACTGATATTTGCTTGAGAAGTTCTCATTCTTGCTTTTTAATTTGATATGGTTTTCACTCCTGAGAAAGTTCAACTGTTTTAAAGGATTACTTCAAGGAATTACAATTTCATTTTCAACACTAGGATGGAAAATTCCTTGCCTATATACTAAGTTGCTGAATGTTTATCTTACGACAATGCTTTACGGTCTTTTCTCATCTGAACCTTGGCTCAAACATGACCTAGCAACAACTTATTTTCCATTGTTTCCTGTGATATTGCTGTCGCCTCATCCCCAGCACTTTAGCAAGGCGGTCTTCAGTAGTCTTACCTTAGCTGTGTCAGTATTAAAATAGTGAAAATTTTAACTGAATTTTTTTCACAGAAATAAAAGGTAAACTTGAAATTATCTAGTAAAGAAAAGAAAAAGAAAAATGTGAATATGAATATAGAAAGATAAAGAAGGTAATTCCAATTTTCTTTAAACAGTTACAAACAATTTTATTCTTATTCCTCCAACATTAAAAATACAGTGATACCTTGGTTAATTGGGAGGTTCAATGAGTACCAAACAAATTTTTCCTATAAGGAATAATGTAGTGAGTCACAAGGCAGCTGACATCAACAAGTTCTGGCTTGTGCATTGAGTATCAAACAAATGATGAGTACTGGGACAAATTTTTTCACATCAAAATGCATTGAGTACCAAATTGGATGAGTTTCAAAGCAGTTGAGTACCAAGGTACCACTGTACATTTGAATTCTATTCTTCCCATATTCAGCACTTTTCAGTCAGCAAATCCAGCAATCACCAGTTCATTTTTCCCCATTTTTCAGCAAAAAGTCGCTAAGAGATTTCCAGTCTCTGCTGAAAATCTTTGGCTCTGCGCATGCGCGAGAATGGCGGCTGTTTAGAGGAGCCCGAATCGGCGGTGGCGGCTTTCCCTGAAATGGAGACTTCGGGCTGACTCACCAGGTTTCTCCGGTCCCTCGGCGTGTGGTTCGATCTGTCTGGCTGCCGCTGGAGAGGTTTGTGGCCTCTCGGACATGCGACAGCCGAGAACGGGCCGAGGGACGGAGTGGCGGTCCGGAAGGGGGCGGCCATATTTGAGGAAGCGAGGACGCGATGGAGGCGAGGGAGGCGAGGGAGGCCTGCTGTTTGTTGCGGGCTTTGGCCTCGGTTCCGGCCCTGCCTTGCCCAGCGGAGCGGAGCCCTGCCCAGCGGAGCCCTGCCCAGCGGAGCCCTGCCCAGCGGAGCCCTGCCCAGCGGCCCAGCGGCGATCCTGGCGATCCTGGCCAAATTCCAGCGGCGTGAGATCGTCGGTGGTCTCGGCCTGGCTCCGACGGCTTCGGGGTGTGGATTCGGCCTGGTTTCAGCTGGCGCGAATCCCGGCCCGTTTTTTGCCTGTCGGTGGGCTTGCCGGCTCCTTCGGCACCAGTTCCATCGGCGCCAGTTCCATCAGCGCTGGTTGCGCCCGGCGAGGCTGTGTGGACTGCGAGGCGCCTGTCCAACGGCGCCCTGTATTTGGCAGCCCCACCGAGGATGGGTGTGGTGAGGCCTCGGTGGGAGAGGAGGCTGGAACCGTGGCTGAGGTTTGTCCCCTCTTTTGGCCTGTTTTGTCGCATTTTTTTTCATCGCGTGTCATCGAATGGCCCCTGGTGGCCTGGTTTGCTCCATCGTATTTCCCTTTGTGGCCTTTATGGCCTGGCTTGCTCCATTGTACTTCCGCCTCCCCCCCCCATACCGGACTATGGGTCATCTAAACTGGGCGGTCATGCATGTCCATCTGCGGGATATGGAGTGGATTGGACTGGATTGGACTAGCTTGGACTGGTCTATGGACTCGGGCAGACCGACAGCCACTTCTACCTGATTAAGACCTATTGTAGAACTGTTCCCCATAGGTACGCTATGGAGACTGTCGGCCTGTCTGTTCCTGTTTTGTCATCGCTATCCGGTTCCTGCTCCATCTGTCCTTTTAACAACTGGACTCCCGCTGGAAGATTCACCATTTCTATTACTTTGGGATTTTACCATCTTAGCATCCCTCGCCGATTCGCACTTTCTATGCGCTACACTGTACATGAACTCTTGCGCCTGCAGGTGCCCCGCCGCAGGAATGGCCCATACCGCTACCAAGGGCCGGCCTCAATGACGGGTCTTGGGACCCACAGAGGTGGCATGCGAGAAGAAAGAGCCTTTGGGGGTTTTTAGACAGGGCATTTTTAAGGGGTGGGAGGGGTAGGGCGGGTGATGGGGGTAGCCCGTCGGGAGGGAAACCAGTTCCAGCGCATGCTCGTGGCGATTATCAAATGGGTTCGGAGGTTATGGGGGGGGAGGGTGTTCCTTTGTGTGAGGGTGAGTCTATTAGCACGGTAAGTGGGAGGGGCAGATATGGCGGAAGGGGGGGAACGTATCGACATAGGGGGTCACGCGTTCGATGTATGCAGGCGATCGCGTGCCCCGATCCCCCTGACTTTACCCGTTCCCCGGATGGTCAGGACCCTCAGAGCCTGGGCCTTCGTCTGATGTTATGCAACGCACGGTCCGTGGCCAATAAGGCCCCCCTAATACATGATCTAATTCAGGGGGGTGCCGCGGATATTATAGGCGTTACGGAGACCTGGTTGGGCAATGAAGGGGGTGTGCCCCTGGTTGAGATGTGCCCACGGGTTTCCGTGCATTCCATCAGCCGAGGCCCAGGGTAGGGGTGGAGGGTGGCGGTGGCTATCAAAGAGAGTCTAGAGCCGAGGAGACCACTGTACCTCAGATTGCGGTGTGAATCCCTCTTTGTGAGGTGGGGTCATAGATGTCAGATGGGCTTGCTGGTGGCGTACCTGGCTCCTTGCTGCGTGACAGCTGCCCTGCCCGAGCTCCTAGAGGTGCTTGCGGGGTGGCGGTGGAGACCCCAGACTTTTAGTCATGGGGACTTTAACCTGCCATCTGCCGGCTCGTCATCGACAGTAGCTCGGGAGTTCTTGGCTTCCATGACGGCCTTGGACCTGACTCAAGTAGTGGATGGCCCCACTCACATCGGGGGTGGCACACTGGACCTGATTTTTGTCTCTGGTCAGTGGTTGAGAGATCTGGACTTAAAGGAAATAGTCATTGAACCTTTGTCATGGTCAGATCACTCTCTCCTTCGCCTGGACTTTCTGACCGCTACCCAACACCGCGGGAGGCGGAACCATTACGTTGGTACCGTCCCAGGCGCCTGATGGACCCAGAGAGGTTCCGGACGGAGCTTGGGCCATTTCCTGAGGTCTGGCTCACGGCACGGCAGAGGAACTAGCTGCAGCCTGGGAGCGGGCTGCGGCTGGGGCTTTAGACCGTGTCGTGCCTTTGCGGCCTCTGACCCGGCGTAGATCCCAACCGGCTCCTTGGTTCTCCGAGGAGCTGAGGGGGATGAAACGCCGGAGAAGACGCCTAGAGAGTTCCTGGAGGTCCAGCCGTTCAGAGGCTGATCGGACACTAGTTAGATCCTATACTAGGACCTACCTAGTGGCACTGAGGGAAGCGGCGTTCCTCCGCCCCCTCCCCCATTGCGACGGCAGATAACCCCCCAGCTGCCCTGTTTCGGGTGACCCGCTCGCTCCTTCACCAGGGGGAGCGGGATGACCCGCTGCAGGGACGTGCTGAGGAGTTTAACGGTTATCTATACGATAAAATCGTTCAGCTGAAGGATGGTCTGGACCAAAATTGTGGCGATTCGGACGGGACGTCTGAGGGCGGTCTTGGTGATGTTGTTTGGGATGAGTTTGACCCTGTGACTCCCGAGGACATGGACAGGTTGCTGGGTAGATTGAATGCCACCATGTGTTTACTGGACCCGTGCCCCTCCTGGCTGGTGCTGGCCACTCAGGAGGTGACACGAGGCTGGCTCAGGGATTACGAGTGCTTCCTTGTTGGAGGAGTCTTTCCGGCCGCCTTGAAAGAGGCGGTGGTGAGGCCCTCCTCAAGAAGCCTTCCTGGACCCGGCTGTTTTAGGTAATTATCGTCCGGTCTCCAACCCGCCGTGGCGAAGGTTGTAGAAATATGGTGGCATATCAGTTCCCCTGCACCTGGAGGAAACTGTCTATCTGGACCCGTTCCAGTCCGGCTTCCGGCCGGTTACAGCACTGAGGCGGCTTTGGTCGCGTTGGTGGATGATCTCTGGAGGGCCAGGGATAGGGGTTATTCCTCTGCCCTGGTCCTATTAGACCTCTCAGCGGCTTTCGATACCATCGACCATGGTATCCTGCTGCGCCGGTTGGGGGGATTGGGAGTGGGAGGCACCGTTTATCGGTGGTTCTCCTCCTATCTCTCCGACCGGTCGCAGACGGTGTTGACGGGGGGGCAGAGGTGGGCCCCGCGGCGCCTCACTTGTGGGGTGCCGCAGGGGTCGATTCTCTCGCCCCTTCTGTTCAACATCTATATGAAGCCGCTGGGTGAGATCATCAGTGGCTTCGGTGTGAGGTACCAGCTGTACGCTGATGACACCCAGCTGTACTTTTCCACACCGGGCCACCCCAATGAAGCTATCGAAGTGCTGTCCCGGTGTTTGGAAGCCGTACGGGTCTGGATGGGGAGGAACAGGCTCAAGCTCAATCCCTCCAAGACGGAGTGGCTGTGGATGCCGGCATCCCGGTACAGTCAGCTGAGTCCGCGGCTGACTGTCGGGAGCGAGTCATTGGCCCCGATGGAGAGGGTGCGCAATTTGGGCGTTCTCCTGGATGAACGGCTGTCTTTTGAAGACCATTTGACGGCCGTCTCCAGGAGAGCTTTCCACCAGGTCCGCCTGGTGCGCCAGTTGCGCCCCTTTCTAGACCGGGATGCCTTGTGCACAGTCACTCACGCCCTTGTGACGTCTCGTCTGGACTACTGCAATGCTCTCTACATGGGGCTCCCCTTGAGGGGCATCCGGAGGCTACAGTTAGTCCAGAATGCAGCTGCGCGGGTGATTGAGGAGGCGCCTCGTGGCTCCCGGTGCCACCAACCCTGCGCAGGCTGCACTGGCTACCTGTGGCCTTCCGGGTGCGCTTCAAGGTGTTGGTGAATGTCTTTAAAGCGCTCCATGGCATAGGGCCGGGTTACTTACGGGACCGCCTGCTGCTACCGAATACCTCTCACCGACCCGTGCGCTCTCACAGAGAGGGGCTCCTCAGGGTGCCATCGGCGCGACAGTGTCGTCTGGCGACACCCAGGGGAAGGGCCTTCTCTGTGGGGGCTCCCGCCCTCTGGAACGAACTCCCCCCAGGACTTCGTCAACTTCCGGACCTCCGAACCTTTCGCCGCGAGCTTAAAACCTACTTATTCATCTGCGCTGGACTGGGTTAGTGTTTTAATGGGTTTTAATGGGTTTTAGTTCTAAATTTTAATTGTGGCCAATTTTAATAAGTTTTTTAACTGTATTTTAATTTGTATTTATTGTATTGTATTTTTACTTGGCTGTGAACCGCCCTGAGTCCTTCGGGAGAAGGGCGGTATACAAATTTAAATAATAAATAAATAAATAAATAAATAAAGTACTTGTTGTTCATGATGAATCAGGTTAATTTTGCCATTTCTGCCAATTCCATAATCTTTGCAATCTGCTGTTGATTTGTCATGTTTCTTTCTATGCATGTTTGCCTTTGTTCAAAAAACTTTTCTGTTAACAGAAATTGATGTAACTTATTCTCACTTAACAAACCTCTTCCCTTCTCTCACTCCCTTGTTTCAGGCAAATCTATACAGGCTGTACAGCAGTGGTGGGTTGCTACTGGTTCACCCCAGTTGGGGTGAACCAGTAGCAGCGGCAGTGGGAGGCTCCGCCCACCCACCCAGACATCATCTGCACATTTTATTTATTTATTATTTATTTATTTATTTTGTCACAACAGTATATATAAGCATAAGCATGAAAATAACTATATAATATATAAGTATATATATATAATCATAAGTATGTAATAACTATATTAATTGGATATAATGAAAGGAAACAATAGGACAGGAATGGTAGGCACGTTTGTGCTCTTATGCATGCCCCTTACAGACCTCTTAGGAATGGGGTGAGGTCAATAGTAGAGAATTTTTGGTTAAAGCTTTGGGGATTTTGAGAAGAGACCACAGAGTCAGGTAGTGTGTTGCAAGTATTAATAACTCTGTTACAGAACTCATATTTTCTGCAATCAAGATTGAAGCGGTTAACATTAAGTTTAAATCTATTGTTTGCTCTTGTATTGTTGTGATTGAAGCTGAAGTAGTCTTCAACAGGAAGGACATTGCAATAGATGATTCTATGAGTTAAACACAGGTCCTGTCGAAGGCGGCGGAGTTCTAAGTTTTCTAAACCCAAGATTTCAAGATTTCATGTGCAGAAGTGGCGCATGCACAGACGTGGTGCATGCGCAAGCAAGCGAACCAGTAAAAAAGGTAAGTGGAACTTACCCCTGGGCTGTAGGGCTTCTTCTTTTCTTTAGAAAAACTTAGAATACAATTGAGAATCCATGACCTCTGAGCAGGCTTTCTTTCTCAGTGATCGTTCTCCAGTATATTTAATAGGAAGAAACCTACTACATAATTAGATAATTTAATGTATCCCTGATAAAGTCTGTTTGAATATGCTAGAAAATCTTTTACAAGTCCTTGCTATAGATGGCAAGATAAGAGGCCAGGAAGGTCTCTCCAATCTAGACTCCTCTTTCTGTATGACCTCTTCTCACCCTATAAATCATTTAAAGGAATTTCCTGGGTAAAAATTAGGTCCCTTCTTTTGGGGGAAAAAATCCTTCTGATCTGCAAAGTCAAATATTTCATGGGACAAGAGGACATAATACTTTTGATACCTCAGTAAGGATATATCAAACCAAAAGGTCCATCATAAGGAGAAGTATTGTTCTGTCAATAAATTGTGTTCGATTCTTCGCAATCCCACAGACCATAGCTTACTAGGCTCCCCTGTTCTCCACTGTCTCCTGGAGTTTGCCCAAATTCATGTTCATTGCATGATGACACTATCTAACCATCTCATCCTCTGCCATCCCCTTCTCCTTTTGCCTTC